>NW_023270316.1:56645121-57196661 GCF_011800145.1 Mirounga leonina | reverse complement strand
GGGGGGGGGGGGGGGGGGCAAAGGGAGAGGGAGAAGCAGACTCCCTGCTGAACAGGGAGCCTGATGCGGGACTTGATGTCAGGACCCTGAGATCATGACCTGAGCTGGAGGCAAACCCTTAACCGACTGAGCCACCCAGGCACTCAAGCCTCTAGAAATTTAATAAGATTGAAGTCATGCCATGCATTTTTTCCAACTACAATGGTACAAAATTAGAAATCCATCACAAGAAAAAAACTGGAAAAAACACAAACACATGGAAGCTAAACATGATATAAACTACCAATGGCCCAATGAAGCAATCAAGAAGAAATTAAAAAAAAAAAATACGAGACAAATGAAAATGAAAACACAGGGGCTCTAAATCTTTGAGAGGCAGTGAAAGCAGTTCAAAGAGGGAAATATGCTGTGATATAGGCCTACTTCAAGAAACAAGAAAAAGCTCAAATAAACTAAGCTTACACCTAAAGGAACTAAAAAACAAACAAACAAACAAACAAAAAAACAGATCAAAATCCAAGGCAAGTAGAAGGAAAGAAATAATAAAGATCAGAGCAGAAATAAATGACTTGGAGACTAATAAAATAATAGAAAGATCAATGAAACCAAGAGCTGATTCTTTGAAAAGATAAACAAAATTGATAAACCCTTAGCCAGACTGAGCAAGAAAAAAAGAGAAAGGACCCAAATAAATAAAATCAGAAATGAGTGAGGAGAAGTAATAACTGACACCACAAAAATACAAAGGATTGTAAGAGAATACCAGGAAAAGTTTTATGCCAACAAATTAGCCAACCTAGAAGAAACAGATACATTCCTAGAAACATACCATCTTCCAAACTGAATGAGGAAGAAATAGAAACTTGAATAGACTGATTACTAGTAATGAAATTAAATCAGTTATCAAAAAGCTACCAAAAAATAAAAGTCCAGGACTAGATAGATTCACTAGCATTTAAAGAAGAGTTAATACTTATTCTCCTCAAAGTATTTCAAAAAACAGAAGAGTAAGGAACTCTCCCAAATATATTCTACAAGGCCAGCATTACTCTGATAGCAGACAAGTCACTGCAAAACAAACAAACCAGACACTGCAAAAACACCAAAAAATCCCCCAAAACACCAAAACAAAACAAAACTGCAAGCGAATATCCCTGATAAACATAGATGCAAAATCCTCAACAAAATATTAGCAAACTGCATTCAACAGTACGTTGAAAGGATCATTCACAATGATCAAGTGAGATTAATTTCAGAAACGCAATGATGGTTCAATATTTACAAAACAATGTGATATACCACGTAGATAAAACAAAGGATAAAAATTATATGATCATCTCAATAAATGCAGAAAAGCGTCTGACAAAGTTCAACATCCACTCATCCATAAAAAAAATCTCAACAAAGTAGGTTTGGAGGAAACATACCTCAACATAATAAAGGCCTACAGCTAACATTATACCCACTGGTGAAAACTGAGAGCTTTTCCTCTAAGATCAAGAACAAGACAAAGATGTCCACTCTCACTACTTTTATTGAACACAGAAAGTCCTAGCCACAGCAATCAGACCAGAAAAAGGAACTAGAGGCATTCATAAGAATGCACTCCCCCCGCCCCAAAAAGGATGAGATCATGCCATTAGTGACACCTGGATGTACCTAGAGGGTATTATGCTAATTGGAATAAGTCAGATTGAGAAAGACAAATACCCCTGTGATTCCAGTCATATTTGGATCTAAAACAAATTAAACAAACACAAAAAAAGTAAAGAAGAAGTTAAACTGCCACTATTTATAGATGACATGACACTATACTTAGAAGATCCTAAAGACTCCACCAAAAGAAGTACTAGAAATAATAAATGAATTCATAAAGTTTGTAGGATACAAAATTAATAAATGGAAATCAGCAGCATTTCTATATATTATTAATGAAGTAGCAGAAAGTAAAATTAAGAAAACAACACCATTTACAGTTGTATCAAAAATAATAAAATACCCAGGAATAACATAGCCTAAGAGGTGCAAGACCTCTCTCTGAAAACTATAAAACACTGGTGAAAGAAACTGAAGATGACATAAACAAATGGAAAGATATTCCATTCTCATGAATTGCAAGGACAAGTACTGATAAAATGTCCACGCTACCCAAAGCAATCTACAGATTTAATGCAATCCCAATCAAAATACCAACAGCATTTTTCACACTAGAAAAAATAATCCTAAAATTTGTATGGAATCATAAAAGACTCTGAATAGCCAAAGCAGTCTTGAGAAAGAAAAACAAAGCTGGAGATAATTACAATTCCAGACCTCAAGATATACTACAAAGCTGTAGTAATCAGAACAGTATGGTACTGGCACAAAAACAGACACAGAGATCAATGAAACAGAATAGAGAGCCTAGAAATAAACTTACAATTATATGGGAAATTAATCGATTACAAAGGAGGGAAGACTATACAATATGGAGAAGACAGTCTCTTCAATAAATAGTTCTGGGAAAATTGAACAGCTACATATAAAAGAATGAGACTGAACCACTTTCTAAGACCATACACAATATAAACTCAAAATGGATTAAAGACCTAAATAGAAGTCCTGAAACCATAAATCTCCTAGAAGAGAACATAGGCAGTAATTACTCTGATTGGCTATAGCAACATTTTTCTAGATATGTATCTTCAGGCAAGGGTACGAAATGCAAAAATAAACTATTAGGACTAAAACAAGATACAAAGCGTTTGCACAGCAAAGGAAACCATCAACAAACCAAAAAGGCAACCTACTCAATGGAAAAAGATACTTGCAAATGATATATCTGATAAGTTCTCTATATATTTTGTATATTAACCCCTTAACACCAAAAATACCCCAAAACCAAAAAAACAAAAAACTCCAAAAAACAATCCAATTAAAAAAGAGAGGACATGAATAGACATTCTTCCAAAGAGGTCATATAGATGGCCGACAGATACGTGAAAATATGCTCAACACCACTAATCATCAGAAAAATCCAATCAAAATCACAATGTGATATCATTTTATACCGGTTAGAATGGTTAAATCAAATAGATAAGAAATAACAAGTGTTGGTGAGGATGTGGAGAAGAGGGAACCCTGGTGCACTGTTGGTGGGAATGTAGATTGTTACTGCCACTGTGGAAAACAGTATGGAGTTTCCTCAAAAAATTTAAAATAGGAGTACCGTATGATCTAGTATTTCCACTAGCTGGTATTTACCCAAAGACAACAAAAACACTAACTGAAAAAGATATATGTACCCCTATGTTGTTTATTGCAGTATTACTTACAATAGCCAAGATATGGAAGCAACCTCAGTGTCCACAGATAGACAACTGGATAAGGAAGCTGTGGTGTACACATACAATGGAATGTTGCCATTAAAATAAAAAGGATGAATATGCACCCGGCAGGGGAGATACCATGATCACAAAGGTGGTTTTCCCAGGGCCAGGCTTATCCATTTACTCCAGATGTGTTGATCCCTGAGATTTCCCCAAATGTAGGAAACTTGACTGCATAATTTGTGGTAGTGGGGGCCTGTGTTTGCACTCCCCACCCCCCAAAAAAGGATGAGATCATGCCATTAGTGACACCTGGATGGACCTAGAGGGTATTATGCTAACTGGAAAAAGTCAGATTGAGAAAGACAAATACCCCTGTGATTCCAGTCATATTTGGATCTAAAACAAACTAAATAGACACAAAAAGCAGAATCAGACGTATAAATACAGAGAACAAACTAATGGTTGGCAGAGGGAGGTGGGTGGGAGGATGGGCAAAATGGGTCAAGGGGAGTAGGCGATGTCGGAATGAGTCATTCATGGGGATAACAGGACAGCATAATGAATACTATACACTAAGATACTGTAATAGCATTGTATGGTGATAGACAGTAGCTCTGCTTGCGGTGAGCACAGCATAATGTATACGCTTGTTGAATCCCTATGTTGTATGCCTGAAACCAATGTAACAGTGTGCCAACTATACTCACATAAAGAAAGGGAGGGAGGGAGGATATTTGGACAGATCTGAATATTGTAAAAATTTAAATATTTTTTTTTATTTTTTTAAATTTTATTCTTATGTTAAAATTTAAATATATAAAGTACTTTTGGTGTTATTTGTACAGGTCTGAATTATTTTATTTGTTTAACTCAAGGGCCCACTAACAGTAGCCCATGGGCCAAAACCAGTCTGTTATCTGCTTTTGTAAATAAATTTTATTGGAAGACAGCCATGTCATTTATTTACAAACGTCTATGACTGCTACTGTGCCATAATAGAACTGAAATAGAGACAGTGTGCCCACAAAACCTAAAATACTTACTACATAGCCCTTTTCAGGAGCAGTTTGCCAACCCCTGGTCTAGCTAGCTGGATTGTGATTAACAATTCGTTTGGTCATGAAGTAATAGTTTGCTATATTTAGAAAGCAAGTTATAAATAAGAGCTTTTATTTGAGGGTAACATACTAAAGTTTTTCAGGAAACATAAACTTGATCTCATGTCACAATTCCCTATCCTGAGCTTACTAAAACTTTGAGTCTTCTGAGTTCTTGTAGCTTAATTTTTTTTTTCTGCTTTCTTATTTTTTTTTCTTTTTAAACATTATCAAGAGCTTATGTTCACATTCTGTGCCCATAGCACTCAAGTTGTAGGGGCCTGAGGGACTTGGTTCTCTCATTCACTGGGAACATTCCACAACAGTGTGCATATAGAAATTGTGTCTGGCTTCATTCTAAGATCCTTTTTCTCTTATGGGTGCCAGTGAGGTCATCCAGGCATGTCTGACACTTTCCGTAGTTGTTTGGTGAGGGGCTTCCAGAAACAGATTCTGCACCGCAGCCAAAGCTCTCAGCGCTGTCTCTGCTCTGACTTAAGCGAAGCCACATTAGTTTAAATAATCACTTGAAGGCTTTGCTGTATTTTCAGAAGACCCTATTGAGCAGATTAACACCAGAAAAGTCTCATTTTTCAACTGGGAATTGAACGAAACAATCCCCTCATAATGAATCTGCTGCAGCTAGTCGTCCTATGAGAGATGACTGTGGATGATTTTTTCTGACCATGAGGGAGATGGGAGATGGCTTGGGGAGGCGCTACTGTGTGCTCTTGTGTCACATGAGGGTCTGTTCGAAGAAGAAACACCTTGTCCTGCCCCTGAACTCATTTGTTTACAAAAGTGTGTTGGGTCCTTCTGCACAGCTGTCTACTAATTCTCTTTGGGGTCCTGAGGTTTTACTTTGTGGTGGGGGTAAAGGGTGTGGATGCTAAAATGAGAACAAGGAGAGAACAAGTCCTGCAGTAGAGCCCCCAACAACTCTTGGCTATCAACATTCCACATTTCTGTGTCCTGAGAAACTGGTACTTGTGGCAAGTATATAGCCACAGGGATCCTGTAGCCTGGAGACCCTGCAAAACAGCATCAGCAGTGTCTGATGTTGGGCTAGAGCTCAGCAGTGCCCCCTCGATTGCTAAATCCTCTATCTGCATGAAACCACTCTGGAAAGCAAAGCTCGCTCTAGGGCAACTTGTCAATGGTGCCAATTCAATTTTAAACTTATATAGCCTCTTCTATCAAATGCTTGACAGCTAAGTACTTTAAAGAGTTCAGGTATTTTTTTTTTTTTTAATTCTACCCAGGACAAGAAATTGTAATAGTCTTGTACATAGTAGGCACTTGATAAGCATCTGCTTATTATGCATATCCTACACATATCCTGAAGAATTTGCAGATTATGCCATTATTTTTTCTTTACGCTTTGCTGAAGTTTGGCCAATGGCCACAGCATCACAAAGATTCAGGAAGCTGTAAGCAGAAGAGCACAGAATGTTTCTGCAGAGATGGGAGTGTGCTCAGGGATTGCTAAATCCCTTCCTTGGCTTGACTTGGCAGGGAACAAGTACAGAGGACAGAAGATAGATTAAGTCCTCTATCTTCATCTTTTACCAGAACATTGACAGGCCCAAATCAACTGAGCAACTTGGATGGATGAGAAAGCAAGAAGACAATCCACTGTAAAAGGAAATCTTTGTGGATACCCAAGCAGGTGCAAAAAAGAGCAAAGAGTCTCTGGCCGGCCTGGAGGAGAGAGGATGGTGTTCTGAGAAGGCTTAGAGTACATGAGGGAGAAAGTAAGTCTCCCAGGGCTTACACAAGGTACCCAGGCATATTTGAGAGAACAAATACCTCCTGAACTCCTACTCTCTATGTGCCAGGCTGTGGAGAGATCATGTGAAAGAGACAATGTCTCTGGCCTCAAAAGCTTATAATCTAGAGAAGAAACTCTCAAACAGAATCATTTTTATTATGGCTCTTTGTTGGATTGAGTGAAAATTGGTCCTATAATATTTAGGACTTATGTGCTGAATTATGTGTACAGTTTTTAGGCATTCTTCTTAGGCCAGATCTACTGGGTAGCCTATTTTGCAATGCTGGGCAGAGAAGAGTAGAATTGTTGAGGGAGGTGGTGGTGTTCCCTGCTCCCTGGAAATGCGGCCCTGGGGCCTGGTGAACAGCTGGTGGACAAGGTTCTGCCACAGCCTGCACAGTGCCAATCTCCAGAGTCTGCCATCCCCCCTTCGAGGTTGCTCTGTTTCTCACTGAGTATGCATGTGTATTTGGGATGATGATCATGAATTTAGAACACCTCTCCTGGGATGGAAATTATGAATTACAGATGAGAGAAAGATCACTTATTCAGGAAATGTTCCAATTCTGAAACTAACGACTGAAGAAGTGTCCAGATGTAAAGCACTGACAAATCTTTGAGCATATATATTTGCTAGAATATTAAAAATACCAACATATTAAAATTAGCTCTCAAAATTCAGGTAAAAATGCTTCTTGATGTCAAATATTAACTGATATTTGACATCTGATTCCATTAGAACTGACATTTGATACCATTATTTTCAAAACAAAAGTCTACTTTTCTTCCCAGAGGAAGGGTGACATCAATAATATTTGCAATTGATATCTATTCTTGTCAGGATTAAGGGAAAATTTTGTGTTGTATTTGCTGCACAAACCGGGGAAGGACAGTAAGAATATGATGAATTTGTTGCATGGTTTATGAAAATATAATGGTCCCTGAAAGCTTAGCAATCATAAAATAGATTTTTCTTTAATTCAAGCTAATAATTTAAAGCCTGAGTCAAAAATCCTTGAAGATTAAGTGAGAAAGACACATATCACCTGGCACAGTATATGATGACAAAGGGTCCCAGAAGGTCAGTGTAGTTTGCTCTATAACACCCAGGGAGTATAGTAAATTCAGAAGAGATAAGGGAGACCAATTCCATAGGAACCCAGAAACTAAAGGGCAAGTAGTGTTCCATGGCAAGTTTTAAGGAGTATTTCTCAAGTGACTTCATTTTGCTTTCCAGAAAATTTGGTCACTGAGGTAATTACTCTAATGAACAGAATTTATCTTATTACCTGAAATATTTATTCACCAGTTACATGTGCTGTAAATGTACCCTGTTTTTTTTGTTTTGTTTTGTTTTTTTCCCCTGCTTAAGAAGACAGAAGGACTTGAGCAATTCAGCTTCTTAAAGGGGATAACGCATTCCTAGATGGGGTTGGCTGGGAAGATGGCAGGGTAGGAGGACCCTAAGCTTTCCTCCATCCTACAGAGACAATAGGTAACACTCACATCAGTGTAAATAACCCAGACAACAACATGAAGACCCGTGGAACAAACTCCACAACTAAACGGTAGAGAAGAGACTACACTGAAGAAGACAGGAAGGGCAGAGACGCGATCTGGGAGTGAAACAGACCATGGCCCTCTGTGGTGGGGGGGAACCAGTCACACAAAGAAGGGCAGAAAAGACTTTCATACCAGGGAGCCCATGGATGGGGAGGGTGAATCCCCATAATATTTGCCTTTGAAGATGAGAGGGGCCAAATATTGTGAGTTCTTACAACCAGTGGGACTTAAAATCTGGAATTTTAAAAATTGGTGTGCTCAGCTCTGGGAGAGCCCCAAGGGCATTAGGAAGTGTCGTCCCTGCCCTTAAAGAGACAGCATAGAACCAGCAGTTTGAAAAATACCAGGGACAGACAGGAGGGAGAGTGATTTGCTCATCTCAGAGCATGCCCCCAAGGGACAGAAGTTATGGGGAAACCACTCTAGGAACAAAGGAGCTGGTAGGTGCCATTGCCCTCCCCTGCCCCCCAACATAAACAATGGCCACCTGAGAGAACCAGGGCAGCACTGACACTCTTTCCCTAACTTGCTTACCCCAATACCCCAACTAAAAGAAACATGGCCACACGGGCTTTATTTTGCAGTACTTATCAGTTTTGTATGACCCATAGGAAAGAATGTCTCAGGGTTAAAAGGAAGCAAGAACTAAAGGAAAATATAAAAAGAAATGTATTTTTTTCTGAGATTTTTAGTTTATATTCCAGGTGTGCAAGTCTGGAGGGGTTTAGATTAGGATTTTGGGATAAAAGGCTTAATGTTGGGAAAAAATAGTTGAAAACCCCCAAATTTTCTCTGAATTGAGAAAAACTCCCCACAAAGGCAGTAGAAACAGAAAAACAGTTTTGTTACTGAATAAGTATTAAACCAGAGCGTGATGATCATCACATCGAGAAATTGCACAGACAGAAATTTTACCCCCTTATATAGCCAAGCAGATTTTAAAGCCAAGAACATTCCTTACATGTTCTCAAGATAAACAGTACTAGTCCTCAAGTCAGAGGACTTGACAGCACATTTGTCACACATAATTCATCCTAAATTTACCTGGTAATTGGGTTGACCATCTGTGTGAGCTAATTGGCTTGATATAAAAGATAAACAAACTTCTTATATCCTTATGTCAGGAGGTAGTTTTATAACTTGGAACAAGGCATCCCCAACTTAGGCTCCTACCCTCCCACAGAGCCTGGGAGATTCAAAAGGATGGCTCCCAGATCCTTGAGAAAGACCTTCCTGGGTTATAAACTGGCAAGATAGTTAAAACAACAACAACAACAACAACAACAAAAAGTGAAAAACATTTTCATATGTCTCAAAAGGGCAGAGAGAATTTACAATTACATGTTTATTAAAAAAAATGCTCTGACAAAAGGGAAGGGGGATATCTCTTCCCTTATTTTTAACAGGGAGAATTAAGCCTTTTATTTTCAATTTTCCTATGCATAACAAGTTGAACTCAGACTTTTGAGTCTTATAATCAGCAACACACAGGAATGAGAAGCATAGGAATTTCTTTAACACTAACTCCTGCAATTAAGCTAGAAAACAAAACAAACAAAACAACAACCAATCCAAACTTTTTTCATTTCTCTTCATACTCTATTCAGGGATTATGCCATTTTTCATCCACTGCTGAGTTTCTATTATATTACCAATTAACTGTTTTAGCTAAGAGAGAGAAATAATCATCCCTTAATTTTAAAGACATGTAGTAACCTCGCAACAATTTGTCACTGTTTCCTAAAACATGCAGTCTTTTTAGTTGGTACTCTGTGTAAGAGGTAGAAAATGCTTTCCTTGGGAATCAGAAAGGGTCTTTTCACAATATCCTGGTCTCTGGAGAGGAGGGGGAGGTGAACTGGGCCACCTGGGCTTTGATCTTTTCCAGAATGGCAGTCCTATACCACTGAAATGCACTTAATGGTTTCCACTAAGGAATGGATAAAAACATCCTGTTTGCCTGGTTTGTGTTCTCTGAGAATTTAGACTTGAAAATTCTTCAGAAAATCACTACTTACTCCTTGACTGATCTGATCCATCTAGCCGTGACCTGAGATAACTTCTCCCCTTCTTAGTGAAACTGTTTGGGGCTGAGCCAGTCTCCAAAGATTCTGGGTATTTGAATGACTGAGAGAATTCTGGGATGGGGAGAGGTAGTTTTAGAGTCAAATATTCATTCAGACATTCCCCTAAAGAAACACAGACTTAAATCCTTTTTATTTGGCTCTGGGACTGAGCTCATGTGAGGATTTCCAGATTAGTGATGAAGTAAATCTGGACACTTAGAACTCATCCTGTTAAGACATATTTCTGTGGGGTTGTTCCATTTATAAAGCTGGCTTCTTATGGTGCATTTGATCCTGTTGTAATTCTTTTTTTTTTTTTAATTTTATTTATTTATTTGACAGAGAGAAACACAGCGAGAGAGGGAACACAAGCAGGGGGAGCGGGAGAGGGAGAAGCAGGCTTCCCGTGGAGCAGGGAGCCTGATGCGGGGCTTGATCCCAGGACTCTGGGATCATGACCTGAGCTGAAGGCAGACGCTTAACGACTGAGCCACCCAGGCACAATCCTGTTGTAATTTCTTAGGCTTGCAGACCAGGCTGCTCAACTTGTGTGAGATCAAAGTTCTAGAAGTAAAAGCACCTGGAATTGGTACAATCTTTCCACTTTCCATTGCCCACCTCCCTCCAAAAAAAAAAAAAAAATTCTATCTATCTATCTATCTATCTATCTATCTATCTATCTATCTATCATCTATCTATCTATCTATCTATCTATCTATCTATCTATCTATCTATCTAATCTTTGGGTACCTTAATTTAGCCCAATGGACTTTAAAGACCTTTATCTCTAAAAGTCCAAGGATACCTTTTAAAATAATGTTTCCAATCTTCCCCCTTTCTACTCTGAGCCTATATAAAATATATAAAATATAAATGTCACCTCAATAGAAGTTAAATAGCAGTCTACATTTTAGGCTACATGCCAAATGCTAACCTTAAAATTCTGTCTATCATGTTGAAAAAAGGAGTCCAAAGTGTTTATGGTTACGTGACTTTACCTTGGTATAACTTATAGGACTTTAGTATAACAAGTGCATTTAATCATGTAATGGAAGCACACAATTAGATAAATGGACTAATTTTATTATCTAGATTTTAATAAAGCACTTGCTACTTTGCCTCATGAAGCCAACTTGTAAAATTAAGTCATGTTAGCTCAGATGTGAATATTGTCACAAGGGCTCAATTTTGGCTGAAATCCCATAAAGAAAGAATAATGATGGTCATCAATGCATTAAAATTGTAAGAAGATGCCCAGAGCAGTGCCTCAGGAAATGGGCATGAGACTAGTTTAAGATAATGTTTCCATTAATGATACAAAAGTTAGTAGAGGAATAGGGAGACAGTCTCTCAAGGGGTTTGATAAAATGTAACTCCTTATAAATGAATTCTTTTTCATTTTTATTTTAGCCATACTCTGACATCTTGAAATAAGGCATAATCAGAAGTGGTCCAGAAAAGTCTTGATCATTTTAAGATACCCTTAAGTCCTTCTTATGGAAGTAATTTCACATAGAAGTTAAAAATAAGTTGCATTAACTTTCGAGGTTTGCTCCCTCCAGAATGTGGAAACCAGTTTCTGTTAACTATTTCGCATCACCATGTGTTAAATTGCAGAGCAGGATGAAAATAGCTCCTAGAAGATGTTGGGGGAGTTGCTGCACTGCATTCTGAAGCATTGGCAAAGCACCTAATTCATGTTCTGAAGCTCTTCCCTGAGAAAATTGTTAATGACTGGAAATGAGCTACTTTGAATATTGGGAAAGTTTGTTTACTTATTTTTTTTAAACAATTGTTTTGGTGTTGGCATGGAGAATCCTAGGGGTAGATGGGAACTAGATGACATTGAAGGATTATAAATAGGGAGGTGTTTCCATGCTTGTGAAATGACCTACAGAATGTACTGAATTTGTCTTCTCGCCTTTTCATCATTTTGGGCTGTACAAAAATTACTCACTGGAAGAAGCAGCTCAAGAGCGCAGTTTTGTTCTCTTTGCCTCCAGTTAAAGCAGAGCCCAAACAATGTTGTACTCTTATCTAATGGTTGCCCTACTCACAGCAGGCTATTTTTTGTTTGTTTGTTTTCTTTCTCATAGCTATTTATATTCTGAGATTTTTTTTTGTTCCTGTCATTTAAAAAATATTTTAATACAACCTCACACCTGTCAGAGTGGCAAAGATTAACAACTCAGGAACCAACAGACGTTGGCGAAGGTGGGGAGAAAGGGGAGCTCTCTTAGACTCTTGGTGGGAATGCAAAGTGGTGTAGCCACTCTGGAAAACAGTACGGAGTTTCCTTAAAAAGTTAAAAACAGAGCTACCCTACAACCCAGCGATTGCACTATTGGCTATTTATCCAGAGGATACAAGAATAGTGATTCAAAGGGGCACATGCACCCCAATATCCATAATAGCCAAACTATGGAAAGAGCACAGATGTCCATCGACAGATGAATGGATAAAGAAGATGCAGTGTATACACACACAAACACACACACACACAGGAATATTACGCAGCCATCAAAAAATGAAATCTTGCCATTTGCAATGACGTGGATGGAACTAGAAGGTATTATGCTAAGCAAAATAAGTCAGTCAGAGAAAGACAAATACCATATGATTTCACTCAAATGTGGAATTTAAAAAACAAAACAGATGAACATAGGGGAAGGGAAGGGTAAATAAAATAAGATGAAATCAGAGGGAGACAAACCATAAGAGACTCTTAACTCTAGGAAATAAACTGAGGGTTGCTGGAGGGGAGGTGGGGGGGATGGGGTAACTGGGTGATAGGCCTTAAGGAGAGCACTTAATGTAATGAGCACTGGGTGTTATATGCAACTGATGGATAACTGGATTCTACCCCTGAAACGGATAATGCAGGATATATTAACTAAATTGAATTTAAATGTAAAAAATTAAGAAAAATTGATTTTTAAATCCAGGAGCTTTCCTTCAGCATTATGCTGGGCTCCGGGACACAGGTGAGGGCTGCATCTGTAGGTGGTGGGATGAGATGCTGGGGAGGCGGCATCTACAGGTTCATCATTAGAAGAACCTGACTTTGAGCCTAGAATAGGGACCCTTACCACCCAGGAGCTGATAAAGTGAGTCTGATTTATGTTGGCTGGGGGTTTGTACCCTGCCTATATTGCTGGTTTTAAATGAATGAACCAAAAGGTGATGTTAAAGATACCAAGAGTATGGGCCTCATGCTATGCTGAATAATGACCCCTCACGATGTTCATGCCCTAATCCCCAGAAACTGTGAACATGCTAACTTACAAGGCAGAAGAGACTTTGCAGATGTCTTGAGATGGAGGGATTATTCTGGATAATACAGTGGACCCTACATATAATTACAAGCATCGTGTATGAAGGAGGCAGAGGGAGCTGTGACTAACAGCAGAGGAGAAGGTGATGCAATCCCGTGAGTAGAGACCAGAGTGAGGCTCTGATGATGGAGGAAGGGACTATAGGCCAGGCATGAGAGGCAGCCACTAGAAGCTGAAAAAGGCGAGGAGACAGATGCTTCCTTAGAACCTCTAAAAGAAACCAGCCCTACTGACACCTCAACTTATGCCCAGACTTGTACCTCCAGAACTGAGAGAATGAATGGTGTGTTACTTTAAGTGACTAAATTTGTGGTTATTTATTATTGAACCAATAGAACACATGTGCAGGTATAATTAACAAGGCATGTGCCACCCGTGCTCGCAAGACACAAGTGTGAGGATCAGTATTGTTACCTGGAGCACTATGGATGTGGTTGGAAACAGTTTCAAGGGCAAAATTCTGGACAATAATGTGCATATGAATATATTTAAGGCATCGTAAGATTCAGTATTAAAACTTAAAATGCATGTTCTCTATATCTGAGTCTGTTTTTTATTATTTTCTTGAGGTTTCTGTATACCTAAAACTAATAGAACATTGTATGTCAACTATACTTTGATAATAATAAAAAACACTTAAACGCACAAAGGAAAAATCAGAATAAAAGGAATTCATAGACAAAGTAACTGGGTTTGACTAAAGCCTTTTCCACCTACACAAACACTATATTGGAAATAATGGGAATGAACATGGGCTCGTGGGACAAGACCCTTAAAAATTCAAGGTGTTAACCAGATTGGTAACTTCCTCTAATCCTAGTTGCCTGACCTCAGGTTAGCTTTCCTGGGAACAGATAACTGTTGCGTGAAATCTACTACAGAGCTAAACCTCTTAGATCCTAGTTAAGCTCAGTGTCATAATAGGTGACATGTCCTTGGGGCTGACAGCAGGATTTTGTTTTTGCTTTGCTTTTCTAACAGAGTTCACATGATCAGAATTAAAGAGGAGAACAGAGGAAGGGAAGAGGTAAGTTTCCCACCCTCTGCTGGGTTCAGGACCACTTTTTGCCACATGTTCTGGAAGTTGAAATGGGTGGGTTGTTTTCCTGCTGTTAATAGGCTGAAGTAAGTCAAAACCTGAAACTGCCCACTCTTTTTGGAACAAGAGATCACATGAGCATAAGAGGATCTGTAAATAAAGTGTTGGCATAGATTTTCTCCTGGTGAAGCAGGCCCACTGAATTTCTCAGGAGAGGCTTTCAATTCCTGGAGAAAAGTATACTCAGGTTCTTGATTATTGTGCAATTTAACTCAGGGATTTTTCACTCTCTTTGAAGAGTGTTTGCTTTCCAGAGAAAACAACAAACCATTAATTAGACCTGCTTCAGAGCAGTGAAATAATAGGCCTGTAAAACTGGTATCAAGTGCTTAGTCTCTGTTGATTACAGTCATTTTAATGGATGCCTCCTGGAAAAACATAATATTTTTGCTAAGGGCCCCAACCAGAGAAGGAATAAAATACAGAAAACAACAGTTTCTTACTTTAGCACAGAAAATAAATACATTTTCTCCACAGTTTTAATTTTAATATAATGGTGATTCTCCTTAAAGGGGATTCAGAGTGGAAATCCTACTCTACCCTCTGGCTTATAGGTTTCTGTGTTCTAGACTCTGAAAACAACATTCCCTTCTTTTTTTAGAGTTTAAAATTTGTAAAAGGAGAAACGTCATGCAACCAGGTAGGTAGGACACATTCAAAGCTTTACTTAAGAGTAATGATGAGACTTGAAACTAAAATTTGTTCCAAGCAGTTCCATCACTGACGCATCAAGGAGTCAGGAGACCCAAGGTTAGACATTCGAGTCTTTTCTTAAAGATGGTCATTTTAGAAAAGAACTCTCCAACAGTTATTTATAGGCATTCCTGTTTTTGTTTACTTACATCACGGTGCATGCACACAGATCTAATATGAGATAGCTTTATTGGCTTTCGTTCAGCACACATTTATGAATGTGTGCTAGACTGTGCTAGCCAGAGTAGACCCAATGTCTTTCTTTATGGAGCTTACATTCTACTGGGGGAAACAAATTAACCAAATGTTAGTAATGATGAGTGACATAAATGAGAGGCCTTTGGTGCCACTGGGAATATGACAGGAGACTTACAGTTGAGGAAGCAATCGGGGAAACTTCTATGAGGAAGTGACGATTGAACTGAGAGCTAAAGGGTTAGCAGGACCCGACCAGGCAAAGAACCAAGGGTGGGGGTGGGGAGACAATCCTGGGCAGAGGGAAGAGAATGTGCCAAGACTCTTGTTGAGAAGGAGCATGGGACATTCAAAGAACTGAAAGATATTTTGGTGCCATGTGGAGAGGGGATGGCAGAGAGGCAAGGGTAGATGTGAGAAGCCAGTTTGGAGAATACCATGAGGGTAGATCTCACATTAAGTGTTCTTACCACAATAAACAAAACAAAAAGACATTTATGATAGCTGATTCTCAAAGATGCAGTATTGCTTGAATAAAATCCAATTGCACAAATACTAGAACAACACCTCAACCTACCATTGATGTTACGTCATCAATGTACAAAATGAGTTAAATTGACGAGATCCCTTTAGAGATGTGTTGTCCCATGCAGTAGACACTAGTCATAGCTATTGAGCACTTAGAATGTGGCTCATCTGAATTGAGATGTTCTGTAAGTCTGAAATACACACTAGATTTTAAAGACAGTGTGAAAAAAGGTACAATAATTCATTAGTGTTTGGGGCACCTGGGTGGCTCAGTCGGTTGAGCGTCTGCTTTCGGCTCAGGTCGTGATCCCAGGGTTCTGGGGTGGAGTCCCACATCAGAGTCCCTATTCAGCAGGGAGTCTGCTTCTCCCTCTCCCTCTGCCCTCTGCTTGTGCTCTCTCTGTCTCTTGTTCACTCTCTCTCTCAAATAAATGAATAAAATCTTTAAAAAATTCATTAGTGTTTCAATACTGTTTATTGTTCTAATATTTTAGATATATTTGATTTTTAAAAAATATATTATTAAAGTTAATTTCATCTATTTCTTTTTATGCTTTTTAATGGGGCCACTACAAAATACAAAATAACACTGACCTGAACTGTATTTCTTTGGGCAGTGTGTACTGCCTTTGAGTGTGAGCCAGGTTTGCCTTAGATAGTATAAAAGAAGCTAATGGTACCGTCACTTTGGAAGATAGTTTGAAGATTTCTTTAAAACTAAGCACACTCTTACCATACAACCCAGCAATCATACTCCTTGGTATTTACCCAAGGAGTTGAAAAATTAGATCCACACAAAAACTTGCACATGGGTATTTATGGTGTGTTCATAACTGCCAAACCTTGGAAGCACCTAAGATGTCCTTTAGTAGGTGGATGGATGAATAAACTATGGTACATCCAGATAACAGAATATTATTCAGTGATAAAAAGAAATATCTATCAAGCGATGAGAAGACATGGAGGAATCTTAAATGCATATTACTAAGTGAAAAAAGCCAATCTGAAAAGGCTGCATACTGTATGATTTCAAATATATGACGTTCTGGAATAGGCAAACCTATAGAGACAGTAAAAAGATCATTGGTTGCCGAAGACTAGGGGGGAGGGTGGGATGAATAGGAGGAGAACAGAATATTTTTAGGGCAGTGAAAATACTCTGTATGATTCTAGAATGATCGACACATGTCATTATACATTTGTCCAAAACCATAGAATGTAAAACACAAAGAGTGAACATCAAGGTAAACTGTGGGTGATAATGGTGTTCCCACATATTTTTGTGTTTCGTAAAACATTGACAATGGTTTGAAATAGTAATCATGAGAGCATTTCTTAGGACTTATTCCTTATTATTTGTTTTCCTCATTCTACTAAGTTGAATAAAAGCTGGTTTAGCTCTTCTACATTAAGAAAAAAGGCTGTGGGGAAGAGGAAAGGAGGTATATGAGAACTGTACTTTCCACTCAATTTTGCGATGAACCTAAAACTGCTCTTAAAAAGCGATACACACACACACACACACAGTAATACAAAATAAACCCACCCCTGTCATCATGATTTAAGTAATTTGTGATTCAATGAACTTAGTGACACACATCCTAACTTGAGACTTTCTGACGTTGGTTTGACAAATAAGGGATTTTATAAAGATTTCCAGCTCACTTGCCACTCTGAAAGAGTCAGTCATCTGGACTCTCCCAGAAATTACAAAATAAACTATTTACAGAAATGCTTGTCATCCAGCACTGGCTGAGTTGAAAAGTTGAGAAGCTGCGGCACCACTTCCCTTCAGCCCTGTCCCTGTTGCAGGAACTGTGCAAGCATGGATATTCTCACACAGCCCTGCCTCTCTCCCTCTCCTGATCAGGAAGATGAAGTATGCAAAGATTTTTCAGGAATCCAGTGGGCAATTGATGAATGACGAGAATTTTTCAGTAAATGTACATATCTCTGGTAACTAATGCAAATAAAGAAAAACACCAAACTGTGCTTTCTGTAGTGAACAAAAATTATAGTAAATTAAGCTAAAAATTGTGGCCCGAGTATAGCTATTTACAAAAATCTCTCAGTCATGTATCAAACAGATCAAGGTCCAAGTTGAAAATTCATACACACTTTACAAAACCCACCAGCTCCTTGGAAAGAACCTAAATTTTCCACGTGTATACTATATAAATCTTCTAAGCATAAGCAATGCATTTGTCATCATTTAGCCTCAACCACTTCATTCCCAAGGAATTGTTTGGCTATTTAAATATAACTTACTTCTGGGGCAATACAGTTTCTCAGGACAGTGTTTAATTTCCCAGTAGCCTGAGATTTGAAAGGAAACTGTGGGTAGTCCTGGGAGATTATGGATAAATTGTATTTAGGCTCATACAATTTTCACAAAATGCCCTAGGGATACAAATGGCCATATATAGAAGCGATATCCATGCCAAAAGGGGTATGGGGAGGCCAGTACACCTCTTCTCCTGTATCCACATGGGACTCCACCATCCACTGGCCTGGGTCCTATTGGGTCAAATTTATGGGAAAGTTTTGAAGGGGGACACTAAGGGAGAAGTTTGACTGCAGGCAGGGTGTACTCAGGATATTGAAACCACCTAGGTATCTTAACAGAGAATTTAATATAGACAATTGTGAACCAAGTTTTGGAGAATTTCAAAGACAGAAGGGAGACAATGAAGTCTCACAGAGGAAATACACAAGGAAGCAGCTACCACCCCTGGGAATGAGGGATGTGGTGGGATTACCAGATTTGAAAAGCTTGGAGGAGGAGTCCTATGGAACTGGGACCACACCTGGGAGGAGGGAGGCTGCAGGCTGGAGACGACTTCTCCCAAGGGTGTAGCCAGGCTGTTTCGGAGGGTGTGGAAGAACCTGCTGGTGTGAAACCAACTGCTGTATGAAGAATCAATTCTGGAATGACGTTGACAGCAACAGGAAGCAACGTGGGAAGGAATAACTTCCTTCTCCCTTCTTCCTTTTAGTTTCTAGTGAAGAACCACACAGAGAGCCACGTGGCAAAAAATTGCAGTGTGATTTACGAGTCTCAGCCCCAGGGTCCCAAAGCAGAGTAAATAGGTGGGTTCGTGTTGAGAGCTAATAGTCCAAAAACCAACATAACAGCCCACTTGAAAGCTGGTGAGGCTTTACAGTTGGGACATACATTCAAATAACTCTGCAAAAAGAAGGACTGTCTAGGGTACAGGACAGCAGGACAGAAACCGAGAAATCAGTTGAGTTGAAATGTGAAGCTGAATTAGGGGTGGTTCATCATGGAAAATAGACATATGCAAGTGTTCTATCAGCACGTAAACATTACCAAAAGGCTCATATGTAAGATTCCTTTGTGGAACCTTTCAGTGCCTTGAAAGGGGAGATAACTGTAATGAGCTTATTAAGTAAATGAGCTTATCTCTTTGTTCCTTCTTTCAAAGCTATCTGCACCTTAAGCCAAACAAAACAAAACCCAACAAAACAAAACAAAAAACAACCCCCCAAAACAAAAAACAAAAGCAGTGTTGTCTCCTATTAACACAAAACCCTGCTAACATTTTGAAATTACTGCTTCAGGGTCTGTGGCATTTCTTAAGGGCCCACATCCCTTCTCTTGTCTCAGTGATTTTATTCTTCCAGGTAAATCAGGAAAACCACCTTGGAGACATTATGAGAAGGAGAATTCTTGCTCTGGTTTTTCTAAACACAGAACTCTAGACTCAGCAGGTCTAGGCAGGAGTAGACACTGGAACAATGTGTCCTGTCCTCTATGACCTGGAGTTCCTCACATTTGTACCAGAGAATGAATCACGTATTCAAATACCATCATTGCTCTGTTTTCCTCCCAGTCATATGCCCATTACTGCTTTAACCCTAGCTCTCCTCCTGGGCTGCAGTGAAAGGGAAGTGAACAAAGATTTCTACACCTCACTGTGAGTGGACTTATATTTATAGCTACGTTTAACTGTCAGACTGTCAGGAAAAAGGGAGATTTCCTTCTAAGTGGTATCTATCCCATTTTCCCCAAACACATGCACACACACACACCCACAAGTACACAGTAAAATGGTCTTTTGTAAAAAGACCAGGAGACCAATAAAATATGAATATCGTCAGAAAATATAAAAATGAAGACATAGCAGCATAACAATCAGATGCATATGGAGTGAGCTGTTTATAAATGTTCGAGGCAAATAGATAAAGTGGAAGTCATAGCCTGCCTCATCCTTTCACGTCAGAGGGGAATGAATCATAGCAGCAACTGGGATAGTGACTCACACAGTAATTTAAAAAGAAATTTGGCAAGGAGAGGATGAAAAGAGGAGCTGGCAACTCTGTAACCCTTGAGAGTATCTGTTCATGCAGAACTAGTGGACATTATGTGGCCAACTGACCTCTAACAATGAACTGTCATCAGGTGTCTCTGCAAATCGATATGATGACCTTCCTCCTCATTCTAAAGATGGGAAAGAAAAGGTCAATCAATGGCGGGTCTCTTAGCCACCACTTCCTAAAGGAGATGCCAAGATTTCCTGATTTGGGATTATAAACCCAGAGATGAAGCTGATTAAGGGGTGATGGTCTCACTAGAAGACTGGTTACCCCTTAATAATCCTGAAAGAAACAAAAACAGCCACCAAATTTAATCACAGCTGGTAGTTTTGGGAAGAATGTAGGAGACCAGAAAAGAAAAATCCTTGTAAATCACTAATTTCTCAAAACCCCAATCAAAATGACACTTCCAGTCATCTTCGCCAAATAGGGGTCCGTGGAGGGATGCTTCAGCCCTTCCAGGATCTAGCTTGGCTGTGGAGCAAATCAAGACCATAAAACAGAGGTGCACAGGCATTTGTCTCCTTCACAAAACCTGGAAGGCCACATCCTGGGGGAGATGGCAGGGGAAGGAGGCACATAGAGGCAATGCTTTCAGTTGCTTAGGCTTCTGTCCTCAACCACCCTAATCCAATGAGGCTTCCAATGAGATCATGGCTTCTGGTTGTCAGTTTACTTCTACTGAAAGTGTTTCACCTGGAAGACCTTTACGAGAAGGAATACTCACTGGGTGGTCCCAAGAGATACCAATGAGCCTCTGGGAGGGAGAGAATTCTTTCAGAATCAGAGAGGTAGCTGGTGGCTAGAAGGTATTTCATTCCTACTCTCTGAGCACTGAGGCCAAAAAGAGCAGTTGGGCATTTGGTTCAACCAGCGACTCGCTAAGGATTCCTTGAAAACATTCTTCTTTTGGCTTTCGTGACATTAACAATTTCCTTCCTATACTACAGCTCCTTCCCAGTATGCTGCACTCCTCTTCCTCCCATGGAGATAAAAGATGAGCTGCTCCGAAGTCCAGTCGTTGGCCTCCTTCTCATCTTGTCCTTCTACCACAGGGCAGGTGATCTCATCCCATGGCTTTAAATAAATCCCAGAGACCAAACAATTCCAAGTTTGCTTGCTCTCCCTCCTGATATCCACAAACATGCTTTCAACACCTATTCAACGCATCCATTTGAATAGCTAACAGCTATGTCAAATATAGCTAAAATAGAACTTCCTACTGCTCCCACTCCCTTCCCACTTTGTTTCTAGGGAGCCTTCCCAGTCTCAGTAACCAATCCTACTCTTGTTCAAGGTGAAAACTTAGAAGTCATCTGTCACTCATCCCTTTATCAATCCAGCAGTGTGAGTCTGCCAGCTCTAAATACAATATAGATCTCCAATCCACCATTTCTCCTCATCTGTACTGCTCTCCCTCAGATCCCAGCATCACCTCCTCCCTGGATTATGGCCATAATCTTAAAATGATCTCACTACTTCCATTCATGAAATCTATAGCCTATTTTCCACACGACTCTGCTTGAATGATTATTTAAAACATAAGCCAAATGGCATCGCTCATGCTTTAAGCTCTCCAATGACTTCCTACCATACTGAACAGTAAAATTAATGCTCCTTCCACTGTTTGCTAAACTCTGTGATATCTGCCCCTTGCCTCTCCTTCTGGCCTCACTTCACATTTCTTCCTCCTTTGGTTTTACTGCATGTCAATCCCATGTTCCCACATTTTTCCTCAAACTCCAAGTTCATAACTATCCTAGGGCCTTTGCCTTTGAAGTTCTTTTTGCCTAGAACACCTCTTCCCCTCAGATCTTTGCACACCTAGCTTCTGGTCTGTATTTGTGCCTTAGCCTAAAGGTCACCTCTTCAGAGAGGATTTCCCTGAACAAAACCTCTAAAGTTTTAAAGTTTTAAAACTTTTTAAGGTTTTAAGCTAAGGAGACCCTACAAAGACAATGGGTGGAGAGAAGTTTCTTAACAGCTTGGTCCTGGGGACAGGACCTGGGGAGCCTCTGGAAAACCCAGAAAGTGTTTGCTGCAGATGAGGCTAGAGATCAGAGGAACTTCCTTCTCTTAGGAAGTCTTCAGAAAGTTCCAGAAGTGCTACAACCTCTATCACTAGAGTTTCTGGAAAAAGATTGAGACCCAGGAAAGTGCATGCTCATATTACTAGGAGGTGAGATTCAGTGATTTGCATTGCAAAGAGGTCCTACACTAGGCTGGAATGAAAATAAACGATGTGAATACAGAGGACCAGGATAAAGAGATCATGAAAAGTCTGGCCATGTTTGTGGCCTAGTCACTAGAGGAAACAAAATGTACCAAAAAGCAGAGAAAGAAATTCAGGGCATTGAAGATGAGAAGCCCTTCAAAAATAGTGGATAATTAGTGTAAACTTTCTTTTCAATCTCTCTTGGTGCTAAAGGAAAATAAATGACAGCTTGACCTCTTGAAAGGAATTGCTGGCTGCTGGAAAGGAAAGAAGAAAACTCAAACGGCATTTCTCCAAATGGGACCAGCTCCTGAGCAAAAGGCTGCCACATTAAATTAGGCTGGGCTATTTATTTACCAGCCAAATACTATGCTGGAGACGAAGAAGGAGCTGCTAAAATCAACTAGACTAGGTTTACCACAGGTAATGGAGGTTGGAGGGTGAATTTTGAAGACCTTCCCACAAGGCAGAGTAGAACAGACTAGAGAAGACTGTTCTGTTCTGTTTCACCAACAGAAAATGACTGTGATTCTCTTAAGGGAAGGACAATTGGGTGGTAAATCCTTCTGTCAGGATGCCGGCGCTGAGTCCAGCTATAGCTGGGTCCAGGCTGTGGGGTGAGAAGTTGGGCATGTCAAACAGGGTGAGTGTAAGTGATTAAAACATGGAATCTGTGACACCTGACCTCTCAGAGTCAGGCTTACTATTGGCTTCACTCAAGGTGTCTGGTGTCTTGAACGTAGGAGCAGGGAGATACCAGCTAAGGGGCTCAATGTCAGGCCTGTCCCTAAGGAGTAACTAAAATGAGTGAAGCATCTTGGGTTCTCTGTAACTCAGCAACTATGCCCCTTGCAAGTTAAAGTTCTATATCTGAATAACTCCATTTAAAACTATGTGCATTCCATTTTTTCTTAAAGGAAAAAAAAATGTTCTTCCTCATGATAAAACTCCTTGGTTAATACATGAGGGTGGGATTAATATTCTGCAATCAGATGCCTTGGTCTGTCAAAAAGTAAATAATTAAAACTGTGAAGTTGGGAACAAAACTTCAGAGTTAATGTGTGTGCACATTTGTGTGCTGTGGGCTGGCTGTTCGCAATTTGTCTGGGCTCTTTTGTGACATTCTCTGTGTGGACATATCATTCTCTCTTTCCCCTTTTGGGTCATGCTGGAGATAAAAATCCATCTATAAAAATTTACAACACCATCATAATACATACGATGAATATATTCTTTGGCTTGGGGATTTGCTAAAGAAATAGGTGGACTTTACGGGGCACCTGGATGGCTCAGTCGTTAAGCATCTGCCTTCGGCTCAGGTCATGATCCCAGGGTTCTGGGATCGAGCCCCGCATCGGGCTCCCTGCTCCGCGGGAAACCTGCTTCTCCCTCTCCCGCTCCCCCTGCTTGTGTTCCCTCTCTCGTGTGCTCTGTCAAATAAATAAATAAAATCTTTAAAAAAAAAAAAATAGGTGGACTTTTCAAACTTAAAACTGTTAGTCTAAATTAACACACATACTTAAACACTAAACTCTTCTGTATTTTAGACTTAGTCTCTTCTGAGTTTCAAAAGAAGTAGGAATGTGTTTTTTTTTTTTTTAACAATTCACATTTCAGTTGTGATTTCCTTGATTTGAGGAGAGACTCCTTGTTAGATTCCTTGGATTTCAAGCAAAATTTCCCTCCCACTTTTTAAGGAAAGAACTCTCTTTATGTCAAAAGCAGTGTTTAGTGTATTGCCGGGTTGGTTGGAGATTTAGGCACTGATAAAAAGGGGAAAAAATTGTAATGGCAACATGCCAGCCATCAGGAGTTGCTTGAAACTTTTTAAGCTTTGTAATAATTTTGGCCTAAAGCCACTACCTCCCAGCTTGGCAGAACAGGTGGAGGTAATAACTTCACAGCCATTTTCTAGTAGAAAGCACAGTATGAAGTAATTTTGAAAGGATTATTACATGTTTTATTTTTAAATAAAAAGTAAGAGGTAATGAAGCACATGGTAGGATATCTGGGGAATCTTACATGATGTTTGCAATTGAATCAGGGAGGAATTTGTCAGTAAATTTGGCCTTTCATCTTTTGAGGTGAAAATGTGTTTTACGTCATTCTCAGTAGACAAACTACCTTAAAAATGTAAAATTGTGGGTTTGGGCAGGGCATGCTATAATTCACACCCCAAACTTTGGCTACTTGTATTCCAGCAAATAGAATCTCCTATGTTTCTGCATTTCTCTATGCAAACCTCAGAATGTCTTAAAATTCCATGAATATTTTCATATATATAGTGGACAAGTAAATAACTGAAATGTACTATCTACACTTTTCTGTTACAGTGTGATTTTTGTGAACCCAGACCACACTGTAAAACCTCATAAAGAAATTGTCAGATTTAAACTTCCTGGGTGAGAGTATTTACGTTATAATTGTGTGTACATTTTTTACACTTTTTAACTTATGTATTCATTTGTACCTTCTCAGAGGCTATAAATATTGACATTAGATTAAAATTTGACCTGAAAACCTTAATATCCCAGAAACCTTTTCTAGTAATTTAACTGAAGCTTTTTAAATATCCCAAAAAGCATAGTTTGAGTTGGATCTGCTTTGCCTAAGTCTCATTTTTTTTTTACCTTGCTTTAACATCTAAAGTTTCTGGAAAAACACACTCCTTGTTTTATGATTCTGTACCACCATAGCAGACTAGCAAACTACTGTTCACTCAAGGCGAATGGGCAAGTGGACAACTATTATTTCCTGAAAGGTTTACAGCAGGGATGGAGAAAAGAAAGCCTTCACAAAGAGATGGATTTTTAAAATACTATAATATTTTATTTTTTTAAAGATTTTATTATTTGAGAGAGAGAGAAAGAGAGAGTGAGCATGAGCAGGGCAGGGAGGGGCAGAGGGAGAGGGAGAAGCAGACACCCGCTAAGCAGGGAGCCCGATGCCTGTTCGATCCCAGAGGCCCCGGGATCAGGACCTGAGCCAAAGACAGACATTAACTGACTGAGCCACCCGGGCGCCCTTACTATAAAATTTTAAAAACAAGGAGGGAAAGTATCAACCCTGGATCTTTCTGGAATAAATCAACATTAAAAAGATCAATGACTTCATGAACGGGGTAATATGAAAACAGACTCAATGTAAGAAATTCTAGTCGACAGGCTGAGGGCCAGATTCTCTCACATTTCCCTGTGGTTCCCTGGGGGGAAATGTCAGGATTTCTTTCTTTTTGGGGAGCCAGTGTTTGCTCTGATGGTGCCAACATGGAAGATCATTTGAATTTCTCCTATTTTGGAGTTAACTCCAAGATGTGTAGACATAAAGGTAAGAGAAAAGAAAGAAGTAACAAAAAGGAAAACAGAAATCACAATCTCTGCTCTGTTTCCAGGGGTGTTTCAATTGTGTATCCACCTTTAATCACATTAACCCCACAGCCCAAAACAAGATGAATGTACAACCTAAATGGATCATAGCAAGAATGTTTAAACACGTTTGGTGCTGATGTTTAATAGTATAAAAGTCAAATATACCAGGTGTAGATACATTTGTGTATAAATAAGCATGAACGCAGAGTCTGGAAACATCTCATACTGCAAAAGAAACAAGGCTCCAGGGAGCTGTCCTGGACCTCCAGAGTCAGCAGCCCTATCTCTAGGCTCACGCATGTTGGACATCTGCTCTGAGGCCCACGCAGCTGAACACACTTCACCTGAGCAATGACAATAAAATTCACTTCACTGCGGAAGAGAACCATCCCAAGAAGAGTAGCCCCACCACTTCCATCATATCACTCTGTTCAGTGTTTCTGCACCTACTGCTAATGGAAATACTTAAGTGTGCATGCATGTATGTATGTGTTTCTGTCCCCCACTCATAGAGTGCAAGCTCCAAGGAGCAGGGACATCACCTCTCTTCACTACCTGATCTTCAATTCCCAGAACAATGATTAGAACAGAGCAGGTAGGTGTTCACAGAATTTATCAATAAGTGTTCTGTGTTCACAAAAAAAGGGGCACTTTTTATATCACTATAGTAAACATGAAACCCATTTTTAAAAAAGTCTGATTCACATGTGAAATTAAAACAGGGGTTCTACTTCTTGAACTGCCTGTTACAAGAATATTCACCTGAACTCATTGAGCTTTTGCTTTTTTCTGTACCTATGTTTTATTGTATAATAAAACTGTTTTCATAATGAAAAAAAACCCAGAAATACTGATTGGTGCAAGTGAAGGCTATTTTGCAGTACAGGCAAAATGCAAGGTTTGAATATTATGTAAAATGTGAGGGGTGGGGTAGGGTACAGTGAAGGGAAGAATGAAATGGGAGGATTCAACTTTAAGTAAGAACTTGACTGGCCAATGCGCTGCTATTTTTCCAAGAAGGCAAGACTAACCAAAAACCACTTCCTGCCTCCCACTGTATGTCCCATATGGTTGATATTGCTGGGTTCACTTCAGTTACCTTCTTAAGCCATAGTAAGACACTTATAATTGCTTTTCTGGGTTACTCAATTTTGATTGAGAACTCTATTTCTCCTGGCACTTTCAATGTGTACTCTAAATTTTAGTAGTGCATGTCTTGGCCTTTAAGCATTTCTATCCATGATATTCCAATCCTATCTTCCTAGAGGAAAGTTCAGACAATACATTGGAATACAAAGCAGCTTCTTGCTCTAGCAAACTCTCACATTCTTTGGATTCTCAGAAAAAGAAGATAGAACTCTGGAGTCTTCCTAACCCAGAATTTTCTTGCAGATAAGTCAGTTAGACTCATTTTCATTCATCTGGTATCTCCTGGTGAACAACAAAACCAGAGCATTAAAATCATTATAAGGGCACTATAGATGTTTTCTTTTTTATACTTTTCTGTATTTTTCAATTTTCCTAAAAAAACAAGTTTAATTTAGAAAAAAGAAATAAGATTTGAAAATTTTAATTTATAAAGATCTGGAGGGATATAAATTCCTGAATGGGAAAATTTAAGTTCTGTAAATTAAAAAACATAATTTTAGAATGGAGACAAAGTCAAAACTGGTCTGATAATTTGCTCTTTTAAATAATTCCTACAATAGTCTGTCTTATTAAATTTTTTTACTCAATTATCCTTTTGCTCTAAGTGTTGGCTGGAGCAATGTGAAGGCAAGATGTACAATTCTTTATACAGTTCTCCTTAGTATTTTCTAATTTCAGCAAACTATTTCTTTTGTTGTTCTTTGCCACTTTATCATACACTGTTTACAACCTCATCAACTGTCTGCAAATAAAATCTATTGCTTTCAAGACGGTGTACTTCTTAAATGCTTTTAGTTTTAATTGCAATATTTTTCATGTTGAATTTGCTTAAGCCACGTATTTTGTATTCAAGCAGATGTTCACAAAATAAATATTCATGTTGAGTTTATGTGGCTCATAATTCCATATATTACAGATTTTTCAGATGAGTCTACACACCTCATTTTCTTCTCACTTAAAAAATGCACCCGGAATAATATTTAAATTACATTTACACATCTAATAAAGATATACAGTCATTTTAACCTCTGCACTGTCAGTTATTGACAGGAAAATACAAGCTGACATGCACTGGATTTATCTCTAACAGGCAATACAAGTGCTATAATTCTGTATCAGCAGTCTTTTCCTAGGATATTATCTGCCATCAAGTTGTTTTTTTGTTTTGGTTTTTGGTTTTTAGATACTCTCCTGTCATTGTAAAAACACAGTTCAAATATATACATTTTCTTCCTTATAGCAGTCAGGTGAATATCTCCATTTAGAGCAGATAGTTTTAAATCCAAAGTAATGATATGATGATTGTGTTTTGAGTATTATATAAATTTACAAGATTAAAATTTAACATAGAGCAAGGGATCTATCCCTTCTATGGGCTTAAATTCACCTTGGGGGTGGCATCATAGTCATTTTTTAAGTCTTTATTTTTTTAGAGTAGTTTTGTATCACAGCAAAATTGCAAGGAAGGTATGGGGACTACTCATATACCCTGCCTCCACATATGTACAGCTTCTCCCATTATCAACGTCCCCCTCTAGACTGGTACATTTGTCACAACTGATTAACCTACACTGGGCATATCATAATCACGCAAAATCCACAGTTTACATTAGAATTCGCTCTTGGGGTTGTGCATTCTAAGGACTTGGACAATCATATATCTATCACAGTATCATACAGAATGTATTCACTGCCCTGAAAATCCTCTGTGCTCTTCCTACTCATCTCTTCCTTCCCAATAACCCTTGGTAACCACCGATCTTTTTCCTATCTTTGTAATTTTGCCTTTTCAAGATTGTTATTATAGTCAGAATCATATAGTATGAATGGCTTTCACCCTTAATCATATGCACTTAAGTTTCCTCCATGTCTTTTCATGGCTTGATAGCTCCTTTCTTTTTGGTGCTGAGTAATATTCCACTGTATGAATATACCATTGTTTATTTATCCATTCACTTACTGAAGGACATCTTGGGTACTTCCAAGTTTTGGCAATTATGAATAAAGCTGTTGGGGCACCTGGGTGGCTCAGTTGGTTAACCATCTGCCTTTGGCTCAGGTCAGGATCCCAGGGTCCTGGGATTGAGCCCTGCATTGGGCTCCCTGCTCAGTGGGGAGTCTGCTTCTCCCTCTGCCCCTCTCTCTGCTCATGCTGTCTCTCTCTCAAATAAATAAAAATCTTTTTTTTTTTTTAAAGCTGCTATAAACATTATGTGCTTGTTTTTATGTAGATGTAAATTTTCAACTCCATTTGGGCCAAGGAGTTTGATTGCTGGAGCATATGATAAGAATATATTTAGTTTTGTAAGAAGCCACCAAACTATCTTCCAGAGTGGACTATACCATTTTGCATTTCCACCAGTAGTGAGTGAGAGTTCCTGTTGCTCTACATCCTCTCTAGCATTTGGTGTTGTCAGTGGGTTATTTTTGCCATTTTAATGGGTGTGTAGTGTTATCTTACTGCTGTTCTTTTTTTTTTTTTTAAGATTATTTATTTTGGAGAGAGAGTGTGAGCAGTGGGGAGAAGCAGAGGGGGAGAGAGAGAGAGAGAATCTCAAGCAGACTCCATGCTGAGCACAGAACCTGATGTGGGGCTTTCTCAAGACCCTGAGATCAGGACCTAAGCTGAAACCAACAGGCGGACAATGTACTGAGTCACCCAGGTGCCCTTATCTTACTGCTGTTTTAATTTGCTTTTCCCTGATGACATATAGTGGTGAGCATCTTTTCATATGCTTATTTCTTATCTTCTTTGGTGCAGTGTCTGTTCATTTAGATCTTTTGTCCATTTTTTAATTGGGTTGTTTTCTTTCTTTCTTTTTTAAAAGATTTTATTTGAGAGAGGGAGTGAGCATGTGCACAACCAGGGGGAGGGGCAGAGGGAAAGGGAGAAGCAGACTCCCCACTGAGCAGGGAAGCCTGATATGGGGCTCAATCCCCAGACCATGAGATCATGACCTGAACTGAAGGCAGATGCTTAACTGACAGAGCCACCCAGGCACCCCTGGTTCTTTGTTTTCTTACTCAGTTTTAAGAATACTTTTTTTTTCCCCAAGTTTTTATTTAAATTCCAGTAAGTTAACATACAATGTAATATTAGTTTCAGGTGTAGAATTTAGTGATTCATCACTTACATACCACACCCATTGCTCATCGCTACAAGTGCCCTCCTTAAAAATTCTTTATATATTTTGGATAATAGTCCTTAATGAATGCTGTATTTTGCAAATATTTTCTCTCAGTCTGTGGCTTGTTTTCTCATTCTCTTGATATTAGAATATTTTTAAAGTACTCTATAAATATAGGTACATACAGTTTTAAGAACAGAAAATAGTTTTACATACATTATTTTATGTGATGCTCACAATATTCTCACACCACCTGTTCAGCCTCAGTTTCCTTTCCTGTGAAATGGAGATAATAATAGTATTTACTCCAGAGGTGTGCTGTGAGAATTAAATGAGTAAGTGTATATGTAAAGAGCTTAGAACAGTGCCTGATACACAGGAAGCACTATGAAAGTATTAGCTGTTATTATACTTGCTTTGCAAATGAAGAAAATGTGGCTCGGAATGATCACACAACCATGAAGAAGGGAAGCCATGGTTTGGTCTCAAATGCTCCAAATTCCCTTTCAACTGCAGCACTGAAGACCGAACAGAGGCAAAGGCTCATGACGTTGCCCTTCTCTTACACCACATGGATGAGGGGGCCTCTGCCCTTCCCTGGTGAGAAGCTTTTATAATCAATAACTAATTCCTTTGTAATTATAAGGCTTTTTGCCTCTGATCAGAATAGCAATATTAGCCTATTTTTCATTATTTGCCAGGGGCTTGATCTTAAAGATTCAAAATGACGGAAGAGCTGTTAGAAATCACCTATCTCAGACTGTTTCATTCAACATCTAATAAACCTCAGATGGGGAAACTAATGAGGCCCAAGGGTTTGACTGACTTTTCCCAAACTCCATTCATTCATGGGCAGAAACATAACTGCAACTCAGGTCTCCATGTACTTAATTGGGTGTTCTTTTCACTTCACCATCTGTTTCTTTCTTTCTTTTTTCTTTTTAACTTCTCCTCCCTCTGTCTCCCTTCCCTCCTCCCTCACCTCTTTTTCCTCTTCCTTTCATTCTTCACCTCTTAGGTGTAGTGTATAAAATATAAGGTAAAGAAATGTTGAGGAGGGCACGTGATGTGATGAGCACTGGGTGTTATACGCAACTGATGAATTACTGAACACTACATCTGAAACTAATGATGTACTGTATGTTGGCTGACTGAATTAAAAAAAATTAAAAACAGAAATATGTTTAATACACACACAAACACACACACACACCTTATAAGGAAAGCTCTCATGAATCACTACCCAAGTCAAGAAGTAGTATAGCATAGCTGGCCCCTTTTAAGCCACCATGTATTGCTCCTTGATCATAAATCCTTCCCTCCTTCACTGCACCCCCCACTCTGCCTCCACTCAAGGTAAGCACGATCCTCAATTGTCAGGATCATCATTAACTCATTCTTTTAGTTTCACTATCTACGTATGTAGTGTTTTCATAGTTTTATCATCTATGGGCACATCTATATATTTGATATAATTTAGTCTTGTCTATTTTTATAAGTGTATTGAGGTATAATTAATATACAATAAACTACACATACACTGTAAATTTGATAAATTTTAACATATCTGCACACCCCTGAAACCATCACCATAATCAACATAATAAACATATCCATCATCTCAAAGTTTCCTTGTGCCTTTTGTATTTCCTCTAGGTCCCTCCTTGCCCCGTACCCATCTTCCTCCCACACTTCTAGAGGACCACTGATCTGCTTCCTGTCATTATCAATTTTTTAGCATTTTCTAGAATTTTATATATGTGGAATCAATAGACGTGTACTCTTTTTTGGTCTGGCTTCATTCATTCTAGCAGGTATGCAGTGATATCTTATTGTGGTTTTGATTTTCATTGCCCTGATGATTAACAGTGTTGAGCATCTTTTCATATGTTTGTCTTCTGCATTATCTGCTTTAGTGTAGTATCATAATCTTTTGTATATTTTTTATGGAATTATTTGAGTACTTAGTCCTGAATCATAAGTGTTCTTTATATATTCTAGGTACAGGTCTTAGTCAGATATATATTTTGCAAGTATTTTTCCTAAGAGTGTGGCTTGCCTTCTCATTTTTGTAAGTACCATTTGAAGAGCAAATATTTTAAATTTTGATGAGCACAATTTCTCGAACCTCCTTGATAGTTCATGTTTTTTGGTACTTTGTATTTAAGAAATCTTTCTGCAAACCACCATTACTAAAATTACTGTTTTCTCCTAGAAGTTTTATAGTTTTTAACTTTTACATTTAGACCTATACTCCATTTTGAGTTTTGTGTATACTGTGAGCAAAGGCTAAGGTTCATGTTTTTTTGTCTAAAAGCTAACAATTGTTAGAGAACTATTTGCTGAAAAGACTATTCTTCTTCTATTGGACTGCCTTGGCAATTTTGTCAAAGTTAATTTACTTATGTGTATCTATTTCAACATTTTCTATTCTGTTCCATATGTGTCTATTTTGTGCCAATATAGCCCTATACTACTAACTTTATACTAAGTCTTAAAATCGGGAAGTTTGAATCCTCCAACTTGGAATTTCTTTTTCAAAATTCTTCTGGCTATTCTAGCTGATTTGCATTTCTGCAGAAATTTTACAATTAGTTTTTCAATTTTTTTCTTTTTCTTTTTTTAAAGATTTTATTTATTTATTTGACAGAGAGAGACACAGTGAGAGAGGGAACACAAGCAGGGGGAGTGGAAGAGGGAGAAGCAGGCTTCCCGCCAAGCAGGGAGCCCGATGCGGGGCTCGATCCCAGGACCCTGGGATCATGACCTGAGCCGAAGGCAGACGCTTAACCATCTGAGCCACCCAGGTGCCCAGTTTTTTCAATTTCTAAAAGAAACTACTTTGAGATTTTGATTGGGATTACATTGAATCTCTAGATCAATTTGTAAAGAATTGATATCTTAAACAATAATAAGTCTTCCAATCCATGAATATTTTCTCTCTTCCATGTATTAGGTCTTCTTTAATTTCTCTCAGTAACTGTTTCTCGATTACAATGTTCTCTGGCACTCTTTATTCTGCTTGAGTTTCTTTCAGCTTATTGGATCTCTGTGTGTATAGTTTTCATCAAATTTGGAAAACTTGAAGCCATTATTTTTTTCCAAGTTTCCCCTCTCCCTCACCTTGTCTTCTTCTTCTGGGACTTCAATTTCAAGTAGGTCAAATTGTTATCTACAGGTCACTGATGCTATGTTCACATTTTAGTTTTTTTTTTTTCTCTGTTAGCTTAATTTTGAATAGTTTCTACTGCTATGTGTTCAATTTCTCTGATCTTATCTTTCACCAAGGTCTAGTTTGTGGTTAGCCCCATTCTGAGTATTTTTCATTTTGATACTGCGTATTTTTTCATTTCAAAAAGATGTGTTTGATTCTTTTTGATTCTTTTATAAAAAAGAATAATTTCTCTCCCCTTCATAACATTCTCTCATCATGCTGTTTTCCTCTATGTTCATGAACTTGATGGAGTAAAATTCCATATGGAAAGGTTAGATGCATGCATGTAGTTGTTCCTGGGGGCATCTGCAGATCTTGCCATAGGTTAGAAGATGAGAATCTTACCTAGGTCCATGATGAAGTTCATTGTTGGGAGATCAAAAATCCAAGAGAGCCTATAACGGTCTCATGAAGATGGGGTGAAAACACTGAAGCATTAAGGGACCTTATATATATGACCAGTTTCTTTGAGTATGCAGTCAGTCTGAAATCACCTTAAGCCAAGGTCAAGGGTAGAAGTATCTCTTGAATGGTCCAGACAAATCAAGCCTAGCTAGACTTTAATTTTATGCAAGGGTTCATCTACTTTTCATTCACCTTTACGCTGATCTTATAACTTTTGAGTCCAGTTTCTTTCAGGGAAGGCCTGTAGATTATATGCTTTATGACTGACCTAGACATTGATTTCTGATATTTTTACTTTATAAGGTCAACAAAATAAAAACTTTTCAGGATGGACAAATCCTCATTGCAATATCCCCTTTAAATTGGTCAAACTGCCTTTATCTCTCTCTTTTTTAAGCTGTCTATGGCAGTTACTGATGTGGACTCTAAATTTCCAGATATCCTTTATTGCTAGCAGTGTAATAACAGAGTTGGAACCTCTATTTACAATAGAGTTCTACATACTTCTTTGCCAAATGGCATGATGTTAAGCTTTGTCAGTAGAGAGTACTGGAGGGATGTAGGAGGAGGACAGGGTTTCTTTTTTTGATTCTGGTGTGTTTATCTAAGAAGGCTTCTCCTGTGTTTCTAAAATATATTTGGCTTTGGCAGTAGCACCTACCTTCAGCAGAGCTCAGCGGCTGGTCGAAATTGGGAGTGTCATATGTCAGCTCCCAAGTACATTTTCATGTGCAGCCCCCAGGTACATTTTCAGAGCCTCATGCATGGAAGGTTTTGCCTAACAGTCCCTTGGTTAATTTGGTGGCACCAGCTCATGGGCAGCTTCCTCAAGCACCCCAGAGAGCAGTTTCCCAATGAATACTATGACACTTTTCCATGGATGACTTCCCTCAGAACCCCTCAGGCAGCTGTCTTACCTAATCTTGGATGTGTCTAAGAATATGTGATTGTATCCAATCTAATTTATTTTCAGCAGAGGTGTTGATCCAAATAACTAAGCCTATGTTTACAAGAGATTGAGACACAAATATTTTTCAAAAAGGCAATTTATTGAACTTCGAGAGACTAAGGCATGGGAAAATAGGGCATAGTTTAGACTCCTGAGATGGAAATCATGCCATTCTTCTAATAACTAAAGCCTTTTTTAAAACATAACTAAAGCCCTTTTTGGCTTTCCATTTGCCTCAAGATAAACTCTAGGCTCATTAGGTGGATGGTATAGATGGCCCATTGTGACTACGCCACAATTATCATTCAAGACTCATCTCTAGCCACATTTCTACAATAACTCTAAGCTCCAGTCATTCTGAATTCCTTGCATTTCCCTTGACGTACCATGGCCTTTGCATATGCGTTTCCCCAGCTGCTAGATTAATTCTTACTCACACCTCAATCTGTCGTTTGGACATGACATCCAAAAACTTCTGTTGACCATATTTATGTGCTCCTCTCTAGCGCTTCCATGAGCTACTTCTCTTTGTACTTACACATTTTATTAATCCATTGATTCAAAAGGTCATTTATTCATTCAGCAAATATCTGTTTACCATCTTCCTCTTGCCTCCTACACTCTGAGAAAATGAAGATATGAAGATGAATAAGACAACCTTTACCTGAGCTTGGTATTCTGATTTGTATTTAATGGTCTGTGTTCCTTAGTCTATTATGACGTTGTTACATTTTCAGGACCCGATAGTACTTGCACATAACAAGTACCAAATAAATGTTTCTTGAACAAATTAATGAGTACTATAGCAGACAAAAGAGGAATTAGAAAGTTCCCAAAAAAGAAAACTCACAAAGAGATATGTCAAAATGTAAACAGTGGTTTAGCTATCTCTTTATAGTGAGTTTTCAGATAAACTTTACTTTCTTCTTTATATTTTTCTGTATTATTTGATGTTTCCATGATAAACATACTTATATACAGAAGAATAAAATAATCAAAAGTTTTCAAAGACTTAAAGCAACTCTGCAGCTATTCACAGCTCAGACATTTTTATATTATTTTGGAGCTGCCTGAAATCAACACAGCATGCTATTTCCCTCAGTTCTGACAAATCAGAGATTGGAAGGTTCATTGTATTAAAAATAACTGAGGACTTTTGGTTAACCACTTTAGAAGGTGAAGTACCAATCACTGTCAAAGAGGATGTGTGAAAAGCTGGTCACTTAAAGCATATCTTTTTCTTAGTAATTCCCACAATCCTCTAAACCCAATTCTCTCTGGCAAAATTCAAATCTGCATTTTGATCATTTTCAAAAGCCTGACACTCCTGACAAATACTTGCAATAGCCCATTTTAGCACTACCTGAAAAACAGCTCACACTCTTTCAGTTGAGGATATATTTTTAGAATACCTGCCTGTTTCCATGGGTTTCAAGACTTTGCTTTTGTGCCTCCTGGAATGGAATATGGCAGAAAGGCCTACGGTGAGGACACATTGCTGCTATCTTGAATAGTCAGTTTTAAAAACTGTCCTGGGCTGTTCAGAGGTGGACAGCTGTGTCAGGAGCCACAGTGATGGATTCATTTTGTCAGACTCTTCATTAACTAGTGGGAAAGGAAAAATTTGAAAACCCACTGCAGGGTTAGTTAACATTAGGGAAAGTAATGTTGCCAAATGCAAGGTGTGAGTGCATGACATCTTGGAAGCACCATGGCCCAATGGTAGGGGTATGGGCTCAAAGTTCAAACAAAGCCTTTGTCACTTACGGCTTGTGTCTTTGTCTGATTAAACTCTCAGAATTTGAGGTGTCTGGGTGGCTCAGTTGGTTAAGCATCTGCCTTCGGCTCAGGTCATGATCTCAGGGTCCTAGGTTCCCTGCTCAGTGGGGAGTCTGCTTCTCCCTTTCCCTCTGCCCCTCATCCTGCTTGTGCTCTCTCTGTCTCTCTCTTAAATAAAGAAATAAATAAAATCTTGAAAAAAACTCTCAGAATTCAATATTCACATCTATAAAAGGGAGGTAATATTAATACCTATCTTAAAGGGATGCTGTGAGGCTCATCCATACCTAGCATATTCACAAAGTATAATACATGTTACTTTCCCTTCACTAGTCAAGTAAATGAAGAAAAAATCTTTAATAAATGCATGACTTAGTGATTACTTAAATTACTGTATTGATTTCCTGGATTTTTAGAATTTTTTCCATGAGTATGAATTACTTTTATAAATCTTTTAAATTTCAATAAAACAAGAAACACTGTATCAGAATCTGAAATAACTATCAGTATCAAAAAGATCACCTATTAAAGCCATACATAGGTCAAAAGGCAGCAATCCAAAACTTTGAAGTTAAAACAACAAATTCAAAGAGGCTGCTGGAATGGAAAGAGAGCAACTTGCCAATCAATGGAGTTACAATCCAAGGGAAGAGGATACCCCCTTTAATGTGCCTTCTCACTCCATATTCTCTCCCCTTCTCCCCTGATTCTTCTCCTAAAACCTACCCCTACTTAAGTCCAAGGTAGGGGCAGGGAGACAAAAAAAGTACTCCAGGGAGACTGTCTGTTTTGCTTTCATTTTGCTTTCATCTGCTAGACCATAGAAGTGGGGCCATTCCATGATTATAGTGCAAGAGGGGCATTTCCAAATGAAAAAGCAATTTTAGAAAAAAAAAAAAATGAGTGAATGGCTGTCTCTGTACCAAGGAGGAAACTAAGGAATTGCAACTTCTCCAGCCTCCAAGTTGAAGATCCTTTACTATAGATCAAGCTACAAATGCATCTAAATGACGAACTCAATGAAGGCACATGACTGAATTCATATAGAATCCCTTGGACGGTTTTCAAAACACAAGTAAAATTTGACATGATGCAATTGAGTGGCCTTAATAGAGAAACAGAGTGTCAGCAAACATGGTTAGCACACTAAGTCTGTGGAGGGGAATTTGGGAAATAATAATAGTTAGCACTTTTTAAGATGTGGCAGAAGCTATTATAAGTGCTTTATATGTATATTATTTCATCTTCATCATGATCTATGATCTATGTCCAATGTAGAAGCCTGGGCACAGGAAGATAAACAATTTGCTAATTATCATGTGACTAATAAGTGGCAGGGCTTGAATTCTTAACCACTATGCTATGTTGCTTGATATATTTCAATCTAGTAAATGGACAACCATATAGGGGACTGGACAATCATTACGGCAGTCCTTGGCTATTGAAGAGAGGCCTTAAAAGAAGAAGGGAAGTGGTCACGAACTATTTGTTATGAAGTGATCTTAGTAATTTGTCATATTAGCTGTGAGGTCCTTTTGGTATTTAGTTACCGCCTACACTCTTCTTACTCACTGATAATGAAAATGAGTATCTAATCAAATTCTTCTACACATGGATACATTTACTAGATATTCATTAGCAAAGAATGCACAAAAAATTTCCTACATCATATTCTCTAACCTCAGTGAAATTTCAGCTTTCTGGCCTTGTATGAAAGTTTCACCAGGCACACCAACAAAATTTCTGAGGCAGGATTCTGCATCACTAAGTGATAGGCACCCTGTAGTTAGAATTCTCCTAAACTGATGGCTAGACACAGAACTGATTAGGACTCAAGCCATGGACTCCATCCACAAAGGTAAGGGGTACATACCACGGTGGATTCTTACACCTTTTTCTTATAAGAATAGAGAGTATCTCTTAAGTAATTTTAGCCAACACACATGATCACTACATCAACACAATGAGAATACCTCTATTTTCTTCTAATGAGAACCCATTTCTAATATCCATCATGCTTAATAATAAGTCACTGGTTCTGTGAATAAAAATCCATTTTGTCTTCCAGTATGCTAATTAGCAAACTATCAATTGTTGATTGAGATACCAATAGATGAATGACTTGTAGGAGCTGCCTCTGGAGTGTGGTCCTTCAGGTATCAAGCCAGCTGACTTCTCTAAAATTAAACTTTAACTGGTCAAACATAATGTTACACAGATTATGCTGAAATCTTTCAAAGTAAATCACAGACCTTGTAACAGAATTGCATATTTCTAGTTTTCACATTCTTTGGGGCTCCTTTGTTCTTTCTTAGGATTCTGCTTCCATTTTTGGAAAAGTGGTTTTTTTTTCCTTGATGGACTTTCTGGTTTTGCCCATAAAAAAAGCAAATACTGGAATGTTTTTCTGTGATGTATATGATATTGTATCTATAGTTACAAAATTCAAACCATTTGGATACTAATAACAACATCTATTAAGTGTTTACAACAGTACTGGGAATTTTATTGGGCACTTTGGAGGTATTGTTTGATTTAAGCCTCATAGTGATCCAATGATTAAGTTATTTTGGTTTTCAGGAAATAAATGTGAGGCTCCAAGAGATTAAATAATTTGTCCAAGGTCACACAGTAAGTGACAGCAACATTATTCAAACCCTGGTCTGTAACTTCAAGGCTCATGCTCTTAATCAATTCACCACACCACCCTAATGGGGTTATTTGAAAATACACATTGTTACTTGAAGACAGAACATCATTTACCCCTAATGGTTAACATTTTAACAAATGTTCAAGAATAACTATAAGAGGATGAGGTATTGTGTGTCTTTTGTGGTGGCTATAGATAAAAATGCACGAAGACAGAGGGTGAGGGTGTGTGTGTGTGTGTGTGTGTGTTTTCCTGCACTTACTAACACTAGTTTTTAAGACAATTACAACATATTTAGAATATATTCTGTTATCCAGAGTAAGAATGGCCCAGGCTAGTAGCTCTTGGTAATTTTCATTTAATAATCCAGAAATCTTTCTAATAACTGAAAAAGTGTCTCTCTCACTCCCACCTCATGATGCTTTTGTTGAAAGTTCTTTGGGCTCCAGAGATGTAGAGAACTACATTTTTGTGTCTATAACACAGGAAATACATACCTTAAGATCTGTCAAGTAGCTTGAAGATAACTCTCAATCAATGAGTTTATCTTTGCAACCATGCATGTAAATATTGGCAAATATGGTTGGATCATTGTGAGATTAAATTATATATAAAAACCACAAAATGTTCCCAGATCTTTGTCTTAAACTTTTATAGACAGTTAAAAGGGCTAACTAGATTTTTATTTCTTGTTCACACTAGGTCTGGTCAATCATTGGCAGAGGTCATGCTCCACCCAATCATGCAGGCACTCAAGCAGTGGAGATCTGCATCCAAAATATAGGACTTTAAAAGTCACCCTGGGCAGTGAAATCCAGCCTAAAGTTAGGAGAAAAGTGAAAACTGAGGATCACATAAGAGGCCTATATGAATCAGGCTTGAAACTGGGATATAATTTTTCCACCCACATTTCACTAAGCACAACTCAGCTGCTTAGGCCCTACTTAGATACAGGTGAAGTTGGGAAATTAGCCTCCTACGGACGGAAGCTTTCAAAAGAAATCTCTGAATTAAAAGTAAACAGAGGTATTACCTATAAAGAACACTGGCCCCAGTCTTGTTACATACTTTAACAAATAAACTGAGGAAAAGAATGCACAGAAAAATCTTTAAGTCTGTAAATGATATAAAATTATTTCTGATATTTTAATTTCTTATTTGTGGAATTAATATGTGGGGAGATATTTTCTGGAATTAAAATGCAAGAAGACCCATTTGCTTATAAGTTGCACCTAAGATATTGTTAAATGTTAACTATTACATGAAAAAATGATCTATTCCCTTTGGGTAATATTATGTATTTTTAAAATAACTCCATTAAAAGCAGTATCGTGTATGAATTAAGAGCATGAGCCCTGGAGTAAGCCAGATCATGGGAGCTAATATTTCAGTACAGGAATGCATGAAATGGTGTACTGGAATAAAGTATTTCAGTGTCTACTCAAAGGATAATGGGCATTAAAGTTTATGCTTCAGGAAAGGTCTGGGATTTACTCTTTATTTTTCTAACGTCATCAGACGAGTAGAGAGCTGGGACAAAAAGGCTCACAATTTGCTGAAGATCATTACAAAAAATCCTGAACACAAAGCATAGAACATTAGTCTTAGACAAACATGGCACAACTGACCTTGAATCACCTGGTTCTGCTGCATTTGTTGAAGATAATACCCAAAGCCGAAACCATTATTAAAAACAAATACTTTTGAAAATAGAAATGGTAATAGAAACACAGCTTCTACATTTCCTTATTGTTTCATTTATTCTATTGGGTGACTCATACATATATATAGCTCCATGCTTATGGTTTATAAGTAAGTGTGTGTGTGTGTGTGTGTGTGTGTGTCCCACATGCACATACACTCCTTTCAGGCTGTATGTCTGCAGTAGTCTAAGCTGATAGACAAAACCATGTTCCTCTACGTTGACACTGCAGGACTACAGCTGCCAGATGCTCAAAAGAAACATCTGTTCCTGAAGGCCACGGGAGACAGCAATGGAAGAAAAGCAGAATGATTTTACATGACAAAGTAAATCCAACAAATGTGCAAATATAGCTCATCCATCCTATTTCAAAGACATTGGCACGTAAGGGGAAATAATAAATAGTAACATTGCCTATTATGCTGTAGGGGCCTATTTCTGTTTTTAGAGGAGTGATATCAAACACATCATTATATTTATCAATTTTGCTGTGAGGGAGTGGCTGATGGTAATGAGGGGAGTGGCAATGAAGACAAATCTCACTTATATCTGAATTTTGCCCCAGTTTTTCTATACAGGACCCTGGTGGTAAAACCATCTACCTTTACTCTATGATGATGGTGGAGTCACTTTCCTTGAAGCCAATGAAGTCAACACAGAAAAGTATTGCAAAGTAAGCATCACTAAATTAGAAATTCAACTTTCATGGTAGGATATTGTGTGGTTGGGCTGTTCGCTGGAAAAAAGAAAATGGAAGGTCAGAAATGAACTAGAAGGTGGAATACCTCCAGGTTATAAATACCAGGGAGTGGACAGCCTTTGAGTCAAGATAGGACTTCTGAAAATCCTTGGCCCAAAGTGTCTTTCAGTGGTGCTGGTGGTACAACCTGTGTTTAAGTGGCTCCTTGGTCACTGTCCTCAGTAGCCTGGCTCCTTCTGCCTCTACTGCTATCCTGAGTACTAGGAGTACTACGAAGGGCAAAAATTTGTTGGGACCCAAACTGACCCATGATGCTATCTGTGGGAGGGAAGGCCACCAGAGGCACAGAGGAGGAGGAGCAGACCACACACAAGGTACCCCAGGCATGAGGGACCCACACTGGGGAGACAAATCCCCATAACATCTGGCTTTGAAAACCAGAGGGGCTTAACTTTGAAAGTTCTTATAATCCATGGGGCATAACACCTGGAACTTTAAAAATCAACTGCGTGGCTTCTTTCTTCTCTTTCTCTCTTTTCTCCTCTCTCTCCTCCTCATACCTCCATGTATTATTAAACACAGAGAAATAGTTGTCCAATTTTTAGACAATGGACACTGTAAAAATAATGTACCAGTGAGAATCTCATTCGTTTTATTTTAATTGATTAATTTTTCTTTAGTTTTATTTTATTCTCTGAGAACTCTATGTTTCCATACAAGAAAACATATTAAAGTTATAAAGGACAAGTAGAATCATCTTGTATCCTTTGTAAGATCACATAAAAAGAAAGCAAGGATCACCTTTTTTTTTTTAAGATTTTATTTATCTATTTGACAGGGAGAGACACAGCGAGAGAGGAAACACAAGCAGGGGGAGCGGGAGAGAGAGAAGTAGGCTTCCTGCGGAGCAGGGAGCCTGATGCGGGGCTCGATCCCAGGACGCTGGGATCATGACCTGAGCCGAAGGCAGACGCTTAACGACTGAGCCACCCAGGTGCCCCAAGGATCACCCTTAATAGGGAATACACGGAGACATTTTTAAGTCTCCAATATTTGACAATTATTAATTCCTCTCTTTGGTATATTACAAGGCTGTAATCATCAAGACAGTATGGTACTGGCACAAAAACAGACACATAGATCAATGGAACAGAATATAGAGAACAGAAATAGACCCTCAACTCTATGGTCAACTAATCTTTGACAAAGCAGGAAAGAATGTCCAATGGAAAAAAGACAGTCTCTTCAACAAATGGTGTTGGGAAAATTGGACAGCCACAAGCAGAAGAATGAAACTGGACCATTTCCTTACACCATACACAAAAACAGACTCAAAATGGATGAAAGACCTAAATGTGAGAGAGGAATCCAACAAAATCCTAGAGGAAAACACAGGCAGCAACCTCTGTGACCTCGGCCGCAGCAACTTCTTGTTAGACATATGTATCCAAAGGCAAGGGAAGCAAGGGCAAAAATGAACTATTGGGACTTCATCAAGATAAAAAGCTTTTGCACAGCAAAGGAAACAGTTGACAAAACCAAAAGACAACTGACAGAATGGGAGAAGATATTTGTAAATGACATATCAGATAAAGGGCTAGTATCCAAAATCTATAAAGAACTTATCAAACTCAACACCAAAGAACAAATAATCCAATCAAGAAATGGACAGAAGACATGAACAGACATTTCTCCAAAGAAGACATACACATGAAAAAATGCTCAACATCACTCAGCATCAGGGAAATACAAATCAAAACCACAATGAGATACCACTTCACACCAGTCAGAATGGTTAAAATTAATAAGTCAATCAGAGAAAAACAATTATCATATCATCTCACTCATATGTGTTATTTAAGAAACAAAACAGAGGATCATAGGGGAAGGGAAGGAAAAATCAAATAAAATTAAAATCAACAGAGAGGGAGACAAACCATGAGACTCTTAATCATAGGAAACAAACTGAGGGTTGCTCAAGAGGAGGGGTTGGGGGATGTGGTAACTGGGTGATGGACATTAAGGAGGACACGTGATGTAATGAGCATTGGGTGTTATATAAGACTGATGAATCACTGAACTCTACCTCTGAAACTAATAATATACCATATGTTAATTAATTGAATTTAAATAAAAAATAATAAACGTTTATAAAAAAAATTCCTCTCTTTGGGAGAATAAACTTGTTCCATTGAGTGTATGTTCCAGGTTTCATCTTTCTGACTCTGCTTCTTGTGCAAAGTTCTGGGAGGGCATCTGTGAAAGGAGGGTGGTCCCACTTAGCTAGACACAGTAATGGACCAGAGATCCAGGACACTTTGCAAATAGGTTCGTCTCTGTTTGCAAAGCCTTGCAGAGTCTTTGACTAGCACCTTCCAATGACTTACAGTTTCCATCTGAAGTCATCAAAGGCAAAGATGCAAGGGAGTGCTCTCCTCCCCTTGAGGTCCAACATTATGGTTTTAAGATATGGATTGCAAGTTCCCAAACACATGCTCTTGGATGAAGGACCAGCTGTTGCTTTACAATCTGGCCCCTGTATACAGAAAGGAAAGAGAGGCTAAAGAAAGTAATAAGTCACTCTGAATTTGTGGGTGGCAGTTTTAATAAGTAAGGGACTTTAAGAGGCTTGTCTTTGGTGGCTACAGAATGCTTAGATTTCCACACCTACCCACCAGAATCCTAAAGGTATATAGCAGCCTTAACTGGCTTCAGTCACGTATACTGTTCAGATGGGCTCAAGAGCATATTATCTCAAGGCCACTTCCCACTGCAGGAATGGCAAGTGCAGCACACATTCCAAGGAGCCTCTGATTGCTTGGGTACAGCTCATGGCTCAACCTGTGATCACAATCTCTTGATGACCTCCTCCAACATCAATCACTTCTGAATTTATAGTTATATCCAGAACCAGTCTGAGAAGGTACACCCCATCCCATTCCATTCCAGTTTACTGGCACTTGAAATCTCCTGAGTATGATCTGTAGACTCTTGGAGAGGACAGAGCTCAGCTGACTCTAAAGAGATTTTAGTGGTAACATGAGGCTGGCCACCATCAAAAGGGCAGGCCATACCCTATTTTAAACCTGACAGGCATTGTGAAGGTGCTGGGAATATGAAGATCAGTCACATGGGGCCCTTTCTCTCAAAGGTTGTCTACTACAATGGTTCTCAAACTTTAGCATTCATAAGAATCAAAGGGAAAGTTGTTTAAAATGTGGGTTATTGCCCTCCATCCCAGGTCCTGGTAGAATTTAGGATTCCACATTTTTAATAAATGCTCCCCAGTGATTCCATTCAAGAATTATACCCTGTGATGTACTGAGCTAATGGGAGGAATGTTAAAATGAAAGAGAGAGAGAAAGAATGAGGGAGGGAAGGAGGGAGGGGGAGAGAGAGAGAGAGAAATGATGATGAACAAGGCAAAAGGAACTATTTTATCACAGAATTGCCAGCAATTACACCTGAACAGAAAATGTTCTTTATCTGTCCCGTGCATACATGACATATAGTCTTCAAGCTCATCTTCAGAAGCAAGTAATTGCATATACAGTTTACAAATTTGTCTTTCATTTGCATCTGCTGAAGGAAAGGCATGCTTGTGCATGCAGCTAAGTTCAGTTCAGGGGATTCCTAATTGAAAATGCACAACCCAGAGTAATACACAGGCATGATAATGGCCATGAGCCATATTTATTATTTTCTCTTTTAACTATGTTTTTCTACTGGCAGAAAAGGAGGCAGTAACATCTCAGGTATATGTGGTTGCCACAGGGACAGAAGCTATGTTTTACTGGGGAACACTGCTGTAAATAGCAATAAAACAGCAATTCCATGGAGGTCAGAGGCACAAATTCACTGAAGCTACAATCAAACCAGACAGCTTCTCAATCCATTCAATAGGAATTTTGCAGTTGCCACTGTAAGGTAGGTGGAAGAACAGTGAATTCAAACCAAATGTTTCACTCCTGTCTCCAAATGCCCTGAAGTCCTCTGGCCCTGAGCTTTCAAGATGCTGTGCCATGAATTCTGTATAGTAGAAAGGTCAGACAATAGACAACGATGTTGTTTTTCATCCAGTGACTCAAAGGTGAAAATTCAGGACTTCAGTGAGATTCTCAAATCTGATACCTGATGACCCAACATAGAGACAAATAGGTTTATACATTGAAAAAAACCCTGGAGTTTGCTGTTCAAGTTAACCTATGAAGCAATCTCTGTCTTCTTTAAAGATACAACTTAAGTACTGCTAACAAATGGCCATCATATGAATGTATGTATATATATACACACACACACACATATATGCACACATACATATATATGTATTCTGTATATAAAGATGTGTGTACATATACATACATTAAATGTATATAAACTATAGGTGCTACTGTTTTAAGTGGAATAGGTTTAGCTAACAATGACCTGTCTCACTTTTCTGCCCTCTACCCTTTTTTTTTTTTTTCCTGGAACGCAGTGCTTGGAAGATATGGGTCCAGCATGTTTTTCTATGTCTTCTCCCTAATTTTCTAGGATAGGTGCCTACAATCCTTACTCTGTGGCCTCTTAGCATTTTCTGTTACAGTTTTACTAGGATTTGATGGCAGGGTGGTGGTGGTGTTCTGAAATGTGCATTTTAGACTTTACCTAAATATTTAAATTTTCTCTTTGATTACCAAGTAGTATTTAGTGGCTATTCCCAAATGACGGAATATGGAACATAGCGTACGTTCTCTATGTGAAATAGTGTAGACAACACAGGAAAAGATTAAATGTGACATTGCCTTTTATAAAAATGCCACTTAAATATTGGAATGATTCCATTTAAGCTGAGTGCCTTTGAAATGACATAGCACGAGGTATGCTTCAGAATGTCCACTCCTTAAAAGCCCTCATGTCTAAGAGGAGAAAGGAGGTTCCCAGATGCACATGTTTCATCTGTTGATGGTCTGGGTGAGCGATTAGTTTGTACACATCTGTCTTCCTTTATCAAAGCAGTCAAATATTTTCTCTGGGCTCAAGCAAAGAAATGATAATTTGTACCAGTGCTGGAAGAAAAACTAGCTGTTTTGACTGTATGTCAGTCTCCAATGGTTCCTGTTCTTAATTAGAATTGTATCTTCTTTTTAAAGTATCTTTACATTTGTTTTGCTTATTTGTTTTCAATAAAGAGGTGAAGAGTTGAGTTGAGAGTGTCACATGCTGTCATTATTGTTCCTCTAGAATTTTATTTCCCTCTTTCAGGTAATTTGCATCATAAAGAGATGTTGACCTACCATCAAATGCCTTTTCTTCATTTATTATGATAGTATAATTTTGTCTTCTTTATTCCATTAATGTGAATTATATTAAACAATTTTTGATGTTAATTTATCTTCTCACTCCTGAGGCAAAACCTACTTGATCATGATGCATTTTTAATATACTATTGAAACTGGTTAGCTAAGGTTTTATTTAGAATCTTTATGTCTATGACCATAGTGGAGTTATAATCCTCTTTTTTCCTAGCTTCAACTGAAAGCTTAACATATTTGTTTCCTACCTTTCTTATGTTTTTTTTTTTGATACATGTATTTAAAAGTGTAAATTTCTTTTTTTTAAAGATTTTATTTATTTATTTGAGAGAGAGAGTGAGAGAGAGAAAGAGCACAAGAGGGGGGAGCAGGAGAGGGAGAAGCAGACTCCCCGCCGAGCAGGGAGCCCGATGCGGGACTCGATCCCGGGACTCCAGGATCATGACCTGAGCCGAAGGCAGTCACTTAACCAACTGAGCCACCCAGGTGCCCCTAAAAGTGTAAATTTCTAAGTATTTCTTTAGCTGTGTTCCCCAGAATTTGACATACAGTCCTTTAATTTTGATTTAATTCTAAATATTCTCTCATATTGCTATAGATTTATTTTCTCATATCAGAAATTCTATTTAGTAGCATGTTTTGTAGTTCCCAGATGTTTCTTTTTAGTTATTTTTTTTGTAACTGAGTTCCAATTTTATTGCATAATGTACTCTGTATGTGCACACATACATATATATAATATGTATATACACAAAAGCATATATATGCACACTTATCAATATGATTTTTCATGTTGTTGAGATTTTTAATTACCTATTTTTGGCTACTTGATCAGTTTTAAAGGGGAGTGGTTATAATGTGACTACAATTTTTGTTATCCAAGTTTACATATATAGTTAAAATATCAGAATATACTATACTTAAAATATACAATACTTAAAAAGTCCCTTGTCCCACATCCCTTAAACCTCGTTTTCTTTCCAGAAGCAAGTAACTCAAAGTTTCCTACTCTCTTTTAGTTACCATTTACCTGGAATATTTTCTCTCATCCCCTCACTTTCAGCCTGTGTGTGTCCTTCACACATAAAGTGAGTTCTTTTAATGCATTCGGCCACTTCGTATGTTTTCACTGGGGGAATATAATATATTTACATTTAAAAATTTGTTGATAGGAGAAGCTGTGAGCTAGGCGTTCTCTTCCTCACAGGTTTTGCATTCTCCCAGAGTGCAGTACTCTTTCAGTTAGTCCCTGGTTTCTCCCCGAAAGAATTTGTCCGTGAATTGTGGCTGAACCGATGTGTTTGTGGGGGAAGGAAGGTCCAAGGCTTCCTATTCTATCAGACTGTTAATGTCACTCCTCTCAGACTTTCCATTCTAATCCATTCTCTACACAGTAACCAATTTCACCTTTTCAAATACCTCAGCCAAGCTCAGCATGGCTCAGCAGGATCGGGTTCTTGCCTTTCTCTCCAATCTAAAGAAATGCTATTCTCTGTCCATCTCTCACTAAATTTCTGTCCCTAAAACACACCCCCTTCTTCAATAGGTCTCTGTACATGCTGTTTTGCGTGTGTGAAATGTTGTTTCCCCAGTTAGTTATTGCTCATTTCTCAAATGTCAGCTTGAATAGTACTTCTTCAGAGAAGTTTCTCCTGACCATTTATTCCGAAGTGATTCCTCCCGAGCATCCTTTCCTCTACTGTCATTTTCTTTTCCTCTATATCACCTACCACAATTATAATTATGGCACCATTTTTTTTGTTGTTGTTTACTTTGTGTCTATCTCCCCAGGTAGGTTGCAAATGCCACAAGGCAGGTGCCATATCTGTTTTGCTCACCACTGTGTCCCTACCTGCGGGTGCCTAGCATATTGTAGGGATATAGGGAATTTATGTGGACTGCTGGGAGTATATTTCTCTGTAGATTTGGTTGAATAAGCTGTGTAAGGGTGTTTTCTGCATCTTTATGGCCAACATTTCATCTTTCGTAGCTGATGGAATTTAGAAAATAAAAAAAAGCAAAGGAAAATGGTTTTTATTTTATTTAAAGATTTTACTATTTATTTGAGGGAGGGAAAGTGAGAGGGAGAAGCACGCTCCCCGCGGAGCAGAGAGCTCAATGTGGGACTCGATCCCAGAACCCTGGGATCATGACCTGAGCCAAAGGCATACGCTTAACCGACTGAACCACCCAGGCATCCCAGGAAAATGGTTTTTAAAGTGTCTCAATTTGTTATGTGAGTTTTGTGGAAGAGGAAAAGGAGAAATTAGAAGACAGGGTGCTTACGTGGTAATAAAATTAATTCCGTGTATTTTTTTTTTTTTTTCTGAACTGTGGAGTAGTTTATTAATTCCCTGAAAGCCCACTATGTATGAGGTTCTGAACTAGATACAACAGAATATTGAGATCTACATTCTGGTCTCTGAGAATCTACACTTAAACGTGCAATGGTGAGTGTGGAGAAGAAACACTAGGTATGTAGCTATAGTACAAAGCATAACCATTTAAGTATAGTTTATTCCCACAGAGCTCAGGAGAGAAGCTGATGGATAGGTGGGGAATCAGGTAAGACTTGAGGACCCAGAAGACAGCTTAGCCCTGGAGCATGGGCAGGATTTTGAGAAGTAGTGTCTGGTCTTCCCTGCCTTTCCAATAATGTGAGCAATACTGTCCAGTGGCTCAAACTCGATGGTCAAAATGAGTTTAATTGTATTGTCTCCTCATGGGGTGTGGGCACCGCAGATGAAACTATAGTTTTCTAAAAATTGTACACACGTTAAAATTTTGAGATATTTAATATGAGAATGAAAAGAGCTAATTTTATGCTAATTAACTGAATTTTTGTTTTGTGATTAGCCTAAAAGGAAATTAAAACTAATCTGAATCATGACTTCTCCTCAGTGGGCCATTATGAATTTGAGAAAAAGGTATTCTCAATCCTCTCCATGAATTTTTAAGCAAATGCAGTCTATGCATTTTTTTAAAAGCCTAGAAATCAAGTAATTCATCTACCAAAATATTTTTGCTTATGTAAACATAAACCTACTGCTACTTAGGACACAATCTGATTCACTTGGAACATAATTCTTATTTTCCTTTATAACCTTCCTTAGATCATGCCATATAGAGCACAGCTAATTGCTTCTGAGAATTTTAATGTGAGAGGGGACTTTACTCCCCTCTCTCAAGGCAATCTGGTGTGTAAATAGCAAGGCAGTGTTCTTACTCCTGTAAGTTACACAGCAGTCTGTAAATGTTACAACCTTTCTTTAAAGGTGAAATGATGACGGCAAAGTGACCCCTAAGGATTTAATAATTCATAGGGATCTAGTTTTCTGTTACACAATCTCCTTTTCCTTAGAAAACGTTTAGATATATGCCCTTTAGAGTGGCAAATTAAATAGGAGGATGTAAAAAAGGAAACCACATATGAAATTCTCTGTCTTTATCTAGGGCAATAGGGGTCTGCGATGTAGCAGAGGGGCTCACTAAGGAGTGACCAGTCTTATTCTACGTGGACTTAGCTGTACGTCTAGATCAGTACAAGAGAGCCTTCAATTTCACAGTACTTACATTAGGAAAATGAAACCATAATAAACTGGATACTGCAGTAGAAAAATAAATGTCAATCAGAGACTTGATTAAAAAATTCAATTGGGAAGTGAGAGAAATCAGGCTCTATGACAAGAAATTAAAAATTGTAAGGTATAAATTTGAAGTCTTAAAGTATCATCATTTTGCAAGGATGTGTGGTCACGTGTATTTAAAGCGAACCTATGTTTAGCCTCATGTCTAAGGTATTTTCACATTAAAAATATTGAAATGAAGTGAAATGAAAGTCGATCCTGCCTGCTTAGCACTGTAAGGATCAGGAGATCAGTCTCCAGAAAGTTCTAAGACACCCAGATCTCAGTCCAACTTCAAGGCTTGTAAAACACTCAGGAAATAGAATTAATATTTAACCTTTGAGCAACTTTTGGTTTTATATGAAGTTGTTTATAGTCACACAAGATTCAGGAGATAGAGTGACTAGATTCAGGCTCTGTATTCTCAGTGAGATATTTAGCAGATTCTGCCCCAGTCTCTTCACAGAACTATGAAGCATCCATTGAAGGTAATATAAGAATCCAACACACATTTTTTTTTTAATAACATAATCTGTTAGAGCAATTTTAAGTTTACAGCAAGAATGAGCAGAAAACACAAAGTTCTCCTATATTCTCTACCCCTTCCCAGGTTCCTTCGCTATCATCATCCCCCACCAGAGTGGTACATTTGTTACAATCTGTGAATCTACACTGGCATATCATTATCACCCAACGTCCATAATTTACATTAGGGTTCCCTCTTGCTATTGTATATTCTATGGGTTTTGACAAATGTATAATGACATGCATTGGACAATTAAAGTTTTTAGTTTTGATAATGCAGGAAATTAATTCGAAACAGATCCACAGGGGGACCTGGGTGGCTCAATCAGTTAAGTGTTCAACTCTTGATTTTGGCTCAGGTCATGATCTTGGAGTTGTGAGACTGAGCCCCATGTGGGGCTCCACATTCAGCGGGGAGTCTGCTTGAGGATTCTCTCTCCTCCTCTCCCTCCCTGCCCCAATAAATAAATAAATAAATCTTAAAAAAAAAAAAAAAGGAATAGATCCACAAATTTGAAACTCTGGTGAAAGAAAAATTGCACCAAGCAAGTGAGACAGTCAAGGAAGACTTTATTCAAGACTATTTCAATAGGGGTCAAAATAGTTACAGTAGAAGAGAGAGATTCAACTCTACTCCACTGAAATAAAATGTGAGAGAGTTTCTAAGTGCTGAAATGAGCTAGTAGAAAAGTACTGGAGGACATTAAGGGGGAGTTTTAATTAAGGGAATTTAATTTTAATTAAGGGAGTTCCTTAATGTGATTAGGCCATCTGTGTTTGCTAATAGATTACCTAAATTAGGTTCCTACCCTCCCTCAGAGACTGGAAGAAAAGGGCCAGGAATATCCTTGATGATTACTTTTCGAAGGGACGACCCCCAGTGCCTGAGAAAGGTGTTCTTGGGTTGTGAAGCTAGCAAGAGGCTGTGAGAAGATTTACATCTCAAAGAGGAAGAAAAATTGCAAGTTTTCTAAAGTAACTGCTGTAAGGAAAGGGAAGTCAGGGGCTTATAGTCAGGGAGAAGTCTGTCTGACGTTCAAACTGAAGGGCACATTAATTTTTTCCTGGTCAGTTCCATGGAATAGATTTTAGGTGGTCACCAATGAACTGGCTTGCTGTCTCTCCTCAATTCCTTAAAAATGAAACTTCATATATAATGACTAAAGCTGACCCCAGAGTTTCCTAAATCAGGACAATTTCCGAAGGCTCCACATTGGTATAGAGACCAACGGATGGAGCAGTGAGTGCAAGAGACAGCAGAGAGGGAGGGGTGGAGCTGGCACTTCTGAATAAGAGGTCACTGAGGACTGGAATTGTAGGCTTGACAACAGCACCTTCTCCCTCTAATTTTTCCCCTCTATCTCATAACTCTCAGTGACTTACTGCTCTTTGATGTTTCTCTTTTCCTTCGGAAACTACCTTGGTTCCACACGTGTGTGTATATTGCAGAAAAGCAATGACACAGTGAACACCAGGAACAGCCTTGTCTGTGCTTAAGTTCTTTATAATTCGGACCCATGGAAGTGACCTTCTTTAGGGGCTATAGAAGTCTCTCAATTCTAACATAACATAATAAAATTAATTAAAAAAAATAACAACAAAAAAAGAAGCTTCTCAATTCTAGAAGTAGCTTTAGATTCAGTGCAGCAAGTAATTAACTGATCTCTAAGATCAAACTTCAGGCAGTGGTAGTTTGGCTTATTAGGAAAGATGTTCTTGGACTCCAACCCTGAGTACCATGGTCTTAAAAAGAAATCAGGGCAGTGGCACTGAGCACACTGGTGCTGGAGAGTGGGAGCCTAGACCATGACCTGGTTCAGCCTAGACCATGAGTCTAGTTCAGCCTAGACCATGAGTCTGGTTCAGCCTAGACCATGACCTGGTTCAGCCTAGACCATGACCCTGGTTCAGCCTAGACCATGACCCTGGTTCAGCCTAGACCATGAGTCTGGTTCAGCCTAGACCATGACCTGGTTCAGCCTAGACCATGACCTGGTTCAGCCTAGACCATGAGTCTGGTTCAGCCTAGACCATGAGTCTGGTTCAGCCTAGACCATGACCTGGTTCAGCCTAGACCATGACCTGGTTCAGCCTAGACCATGAGTCTGGTTCAGCCTAGACCATGACCTGGTTCAGCCTAGACCATGACCTGGTTCAGCCTAGACCATGAGTCTAGTTCAGCCAGACTCACCTCCTTGTGCAAGCATGGTCTCTTTTTACTCTGATCTGTCCCCACATCCCTTCCATGGGCTCAGAGGACAAGGGCTAAATTCACACCATTCATAGTATCAGCAGGGAGGCTGAGGTTTGGATGTGAAAGATCTCTTCTTCTGGCTTCTACTCTCTGATTCCTGGTCCTACTGATCACGACATCTTCCTTAGAGATAGATCCAAAGAGTAGAGAGTAGGCAGCATGGACATTTATGAATTTCTTTTACTCTTGAATTTGCCACTCTTGTCCTTCTCTGCCTTCACCACCATTTCTGTTTCCTTGTGGAAGGAGAAGACATTTTCCTATGAGTATGACTCTCAGTTGCTATGCTGTCTTGTTTTCTCATGCCTTCTATGCCCAGGTACATGATGGTCCAGTCGATCAAGAAATGGACTGGTAAGTCAAGGGAAATGCTGCTGACCATTTGCCACCTACCTTACCTAAGTCACTCACCTCTTCTCTGATTCGACTTCCTCATCTGGGCTAGGGAGATGTGACGTAAATCACATGGTTAGTCCACTGTTTTAAAATTACCTTTTATCTTATATGATAATAAAGCTGGTCATCAGGAGCATTAGATTTAATTATCACTTTTGAAATGAAGCATCAGAAGAATACAGTTGGAAAAAAATGGAAAGGAACAAGGTATAACAAAGTGTGAGAAGTCTTTTAATTGAAGAATAGAAAGTAACAAAAGGGATACAGACCAGTAAGAAGTGAATGGAAAGGTCACAAATCTGAATCGCAGTCACAAAACTAAAGAGCAATGTGTTCTCCTGCCAGACACATGGGGAGTGGGGTGGGGTGGTAACAAGGATCATGGAGATCATGGAGTCCATCAGCAGGTTTATTTGACCTATGTATTGGAGAGGACCACACTTCCTTCTCCCTTACAGACTAAATATTACATTGGGACTAAAAAGGTGAAAGTGTTATAGAGTGCTTACTTTCTCTATTCACCTCTTTTGCCCATTTCCTGATACCTGCAATGTCTTTGCCTAAAAACAAGACAGCATAGCAACTGAGAGTCATACTCATAGGAAAATGACTGATACCAGGTCTGTTTCTGAGAGCACGCTTTGATAAGGAGGAAGGCAGCTGAGAGAGAAAGAGGGCACCAAACTAAAGGAAAAAATGAGCCTCACATGGTAGGACTGACGGAAGGAATAGAATGATCCAGAGTCACCTTAATACCTGCTGGGGAGAAAAGGTTTCTAAGTTTCTGTTGCAGCTACTGAAGCATATGAGAATGAGAAAAAGAGGCATGTTACACGGGAAGAAGAGCTTCCAAACAACATACAAATTGTTGGGATTTTTAAGAAATGTCAGGATTATTATTCCCATTATGAAGAAAAAATTGTAGCAAATAAGTCCAAAGCAAGTTCAACCTCTCCTCCATGTTAGAAATAAATATGTATTTTTATTACTGAAAATGTTTTTAATTATGCCTGAAATATTAAAGGCTGAAAACTGTATTAATGCAATATTGAATTTATTTATATGAGTTTTCAAAGAGATTATTTTTCTGTAAGCCCAGGAGTTCTTACTTCGAGTAATTCTTTTAAACTGCAAAGTAAAACAGAATCTTCCTTTGCGCAAAATAGCCTCATTTATAATTGTTAGATTCATGCATGTCTTTAGCTTTTTGGATGTAACAATCATTCTATTACCAAAGAGAAAGATGCCTATCAACTTGCTATACTGAAAAACAATGTATTTGTTTGGGGATGGCTCAGAAGGAGAGGGTTAAGAGTATTAAAAAGAAGAAGGATGGATTTCCATTATTTCGCTATCCCTGTTTGCTTTCACAATGAATGGAGATTAACCAGGAATTTCTCAGGTGTGGTGGATTTCCAGTCACAGTTCTTCCACTTATGTAATAGGGGAGGTTTGAGGCAGTCATTGAATGAAGAGTCCCATAGAGCCACACTTTCCTTACCCACACTGAAAACACAATCCTTTTGCCCTCTGCCCACCAGCAAGCACCTCAAGAGATGTTCCCAGCAAGGAATTTTACTCACCAAAACCACCTCTGGGCAAAGGAAACTTATAGAAACATATTGCTCTTAAATGAATTATTTGGAGGGCGCCTGGGTGGCTCAGTCATTAAGCGTCTGCCTTCGGCTCAGGTCATGATCCCGGGGTCCTGGGATCGAGCCCCGCATCGGGCTCCCTGCTCAGCGGGAAGCCTGCTTCTCCCTCTGCCTGCCGCTCCCCCTGCTTGTGCTCTCTCTCTGACAAATAAATAAATAAATAAAGTCTTTAAAAAATTAAAAAAAAATGAATTATTTGGGACATAAAAAGAAAAGCAAATGCATGGAAACTACATTTCAATTCCCCATTGAGCTATATGAAAGGTATATTAGGCTCAGGAACTTAATATAGGCTAGCAATTTAACCAGAGGAACTGCTTGGAGGATACTGAAATAAATCATTTTGGTAATTTCAAGGAGTTTCTATAGATATGCACTGGATTTGTTTTTAATTATTCTACATCTGTTTAGAGATATGCAATTTCCAACTATGTAATTGGATTTTAAGTACTTTTTCATTACTATAAATAAAGTGTTACATGCAATTACATTGAAAAATCTGCAGTGCAAAAGCAAGCTGCAGCCCCCAGGTTACGGCACTTGAGCATATGGAGGATGCTCTTCTTACGATATGATGATAGCCAAATTCAAAAGAACACTTTACTCCTAGAGCTAGATAATAGGCTGATTATATTTAGAGCATATACACTTCCCACAATCACCTGGTAGGAAAGATAGCCCTCTTCAAACTTCATCTCCTCCGCTGGACAGTAGTATCATGACCAGGAGGAGTTATTAGTGGACGAAAAGAATAAACCCACCCAGGATATAGGTCTAGAATGCTAATCAGAGTTTTGAAGAGAGAGATCTATTTTTGTCCTGCTTTGAAACCTGAGCTCTTTTCCAGAATAGAATCTCTTACTTTCAGTCTGTGGGGGCAATTTTGGAAAAAGGATTAGCAGTTATGTGTCCTCAGTGTAAATTTCAGTCTCCTCTAGCACCAATCTCCATCACAGGAGGCTTCATTCAACTCCTCCTTTTCCCAGTTGTAGCTGGTAACAAATTCAGGTCTTTCCTCACAGCTGCTGGATAGGAGAGGCTGGTAATCCTAAAGTCTTTTTAAGCAAAGTTTCTAGATTTAACAATCACCACAATTGACAGGGACATTAGAGATCTCTTATGGACAAGGAAAAGTGAGGAAAGTTCAAGGAATGTTGCTCGAGACAGAGCAAACTGTCTGCAAACTCACCTGTATCCTCATCAACTTACTTGCTTATCTTTCCATTTTCTTCCCTTTTCACCAAAACAGCCTCTCCGTTTTAGCTCTGCCATATACCAAGCGCTTTACCACTGCTTAGGCTAATTTCCTTCCCTCCTCCCGCCTGCCCCTACACCCTCTGCTGAATCATCCTCCCATGTCTTTTCTTGCTTTAAGACTCAACTCCAGTGTCAGCAGCTCCCACCAGAAAGTTTTCTTAACATATTATCTATTCAAATCTATGCAGCCTCAGTGGATACAATGTATATTCTATACAATAGCCTTGCTTTAGGTGGTTTCCCGCTGTGCCCTCACTGTTTGGGGTACCCATTTTACTTCTCCTCGCAGGGTCTACAGTTTCTTCTTTTGTGCTGTCTCTGGATCTGTCTCCTGGTCCCTACCTACGGGTTTTTGACAAAATGTGAGACAAAGGTCTTCCAGTCTTTGAAATTGTACTTCAGCATGGGAGAAGGAGCATGTTAAATAGCAAAGGTCCAATCTGTCTGGTGTGAATCTGAGTTAGTGATAGGTGTTCAGAGAAGGGATGGAGCAGAGATTAGGCTCCTTTGTATCAATCAGCCTCTGTTGATTGGAGTCAGTGTAGCACAACACTTTGAAGCCCGTCTTACTACAAAAAATAAAATATTAATAAAAGCTCCCCATAACTTTGTGCTTTGGGATAAAAACATGAGAAAAACACACTGTGGGTGTGCCTGGGCGGCTCAGTTGGTTATGCGTCTTGATTTTAGCTAAGGTCATGATCTCAGGATCCTGCGCTCACCGGGGAGTCTGCTTGAGAACTTCTCTCTCCAACTCTCTCTAACCCTCCCCTCACTCTTTCTCTCTCTCTCAAAATAAATAAATCTTTTTTATAAGATCATTTATATCATTTAAAGATAGGACAATTTGATTTTCTTCAAGTTTTGAAACAGTTTCCTATGTCTAGATCCAATACTTTTTGTGTGTGTCATCTTAAACAACTTTTTCATAAGCATTTATGATGGTCATTTTCCGTCCTTCCCAGAAAGCACAAATCATTATTTATTCCTCTCAGAACAGACATGGAATCAGACTGGGAATTCTTTTGGGCTGCTTCCTTTTTTAAGAAATAACAGCTAGATGAGTGAGACAATGACATGATCACTAGGAAGTGTTTTTTAGGAGCTGGTGTATTGTTGGGGTTAATGTAGAGCATGAAATCAGCCATAGTACCTGGCTTGCTAAAATGTAACACAGAGGCCCCTGGGGGGTTCGGAGAAGGTTGTGGACCTTTGGAATGCCCAGGCCCGTGCATGACCACTCTGCGGTAGGAATGGGGTGGGGGGTAGTTACCTTTCCCGAAGCTCTCTTAGCCCAAACAGCCACCCTGTGATCTAAGAGATGTATGCATTGTCCCTTAGGCTATGTTTAGTAGAACACGCAGATTAGCATATTTTATTTTCCCATAAATCCTCTCAGTTTCAGTAAGACCCCTTGTTACACATCACATGCTTGAGAAAGAGTGATAAGGATTTGTGATTATCCTGAAAGTCCAATAAAAGTGGGAGCAAAGAGGAGCAAAGAGTCTTGTCTCTGAGCGTTGACCCCCTTGCCTTCTCTTCTCTTTCATGGCAAAGTTTGGAGTAATTTTTCATCTGTCGGTACAGGGATTGCTGGCCATTCCCAGCCGTGTATGAGGCATTTGGAAAATTAAGCAACCCTCTATTGAATCGTATGTTAGGAACTTTAAAAATTGGCACTTCATTTAACATCAATGAAAGATAAATTTCATCTTGTCCAATTTTATATTTTAAATGCAAGTCTTATCAGAATTTTTTTTTTTTATTTCTCCAAGCCTGTGGCTTGTCTTTTCAGTCTCTTAACAATGTCTGTGATGGAGCAGAAGTCTTCACCTTTAGTATAGTCACACTTACTTTTTTTTTTCACGAATTGTCCTTTTGATGTTGTATCATCAAAAGCCATTGCCAAATCCCAGGTTATGTAGATTTCCTCCTGTGTTTTCTTCCAGAAGTTTTACAGTTTTGCATTTTGCACTTGGGTATATGATTCATTTTGAGTTAATCCTGTGTAAGGTATAAGGGCTGTGTCTAGGTTTTTTTTTTCTGCATGTGGATGTCCAGTTGCTCAGCACCATCTGCTGAACAAAGACTGTCCTTTCTTCATTTGCTCCTTATCAGAAATCAGTTGACTATAATTGTGTAGGTCTAGTTATGGGTTCTCCATTCTGATTCATCATCTATGGATCTACGCTTTTGTGGTTTTGCCCAGTTTTAATAGATGAAGAAATCATCTCGGGGAAGTTAAATGATCATCTCAAAGTCACACAGTCACTAGGTTGCAGAGTAGGAATTTCAAACTGTGTCCTTTGAAGTCTTGTATAATACCCAGCTTATGAACCTACAGCTACCTCTCTTCCAATGCAGAACGGAAAACATGCATGACAGTTAAGCATAATGCAATAACCAATCCGTTTTCCTTGCATTCTTCCCTTTGGCCCTAATACCTGCTGCACATTGGCCACAGCAGGGCAGAGTTGCCAGAGAGAGTGGCTGCTGGATAGATGATACTTTGTAACTCAATAAGTCCCATCTACTTTGCAGTCGGAACCTTGGCATTGTTTAATTTGAAGTTGATTGCTTTACCGAAATATGCCCAGGTGCAAATTTAAAAAAAGTCCCTTCACAATCTAAGATGGAAGATTTCTGCTAACACTGTATGAGCTGGATAATGACGTGAGCTGCTAATGATGCAGCTGCAAAGGCCTTAGTTGTTGTTCCTGCTCCTGCTTTATAGAAAGGAAGTTTATAGAAAGGAAAGAGGGTGTAATCAGTTGAGCTGGGAGGAAATGTTCACCGAGGCCTAATTTCACCACTATAGGCATTTTTAGAGAAAGAAAGGTTTAGTTCCAAGATTTTTTTTTTAATTTTTAATTTTTTAGGAAGTACAATAATAATTTAGAATTATGTGAGGCTGGAATTCTGTAAGATATAGTTGTCTTTTTTTTTTTTTTTAAGTTAAGAAAGAGATGGGCTCTGTAACCTAGTGACTGGGTGACTTTGAGATGATCACTTAACTTCCCAAGGCCAGTGTGTCCTTGCTCTCAGGATGGAAGGGCTTTCTGGTCTTTGGCCCACAGAGAGTTATTCAAGACTTAAATCACCTTCTATGGAACCTGGGTGAAATTTAGGGAAAAATTCTGCATAATGAATGTATTCTAAAACTTTAACAATTATCACATAGGACAATTACAAATCTTCCTTAACCCCATGTTTTATGATGGCTCAGTGGGACTCTGGCAGGAGGATGAATGATAATCTGATTAGGGTTCTTTTCATCCTGAGGTCCTATAGACAGTTTATACTTAATAGTGCACTTCAGATACTTTAGTATCTGAGATACAAACCTCGTCTCCTAAATATTTTATGCATTTCAAACTTAAAGGTTAGAGATAATTTAGAAACATACAGGTTGTAGGATAGGGTATCACAGATTTTCTAAAATGATGTCAGCAAAAAACATCGTGAGATGTTTGGAATATAAAGTCTAGGTTCTTTAACAATATGTAGTGCAAGAACTAAGGGGTCAAGATGTTATTAGCAAATAATTTATATAGGTAGTAATGTTCAAATGGATATTCTTTAAGATGTTTTATTTATCAAAATAGTTCAGAGAAAACTCTCTTACTGAAATGAAACTACTCCCCAAATGCCGTTTTATGGATTTGTTTTTGCACAGTGTAATCTTGACAATTCCTCACATCTCTTAAAAGGCATGGATCCGTGTTTATCCTATCAAAGTGTTCAGAACTCCAAACTTCCTCTCAGGCATCAAAATACTTTGCAACATCTTTACTGCAAATATGGGCTAAATACTTTGCAATATATATTCTCTGTGCTAAATTTGAGCTTCAAAATATATGGGCATTAGTAATTTTCTACCACACCTAACACCAGCAAAATAAATCTTAAACTTCACAGAAAAAAAAGACTACATTTGTTGATGTTTGAAGGGCTCTTAAGAGTCCTTAAGTCCAACTCTCTACTTCTACAAATTAGGGATGAATGGTCAGAGAACGAAATGCCTGCCTGAGATTCCAGAATGCACTGGCTCCAGAGCCAGACCTCTGGACCTTCTGCACAGTTCCGTATTTCCTTTTAGCATGAAAATGAGCCCTCAGTGCTGCATATTTATTTTATATAAGTGAAGACAATATATGCTTAGAAAAGATCTTTTCAGCTTTTCAAGGACAAGTTTTTAGTTGAACTTGTCTGGGCCTCATTTGGAGGCTAAAAATGAAAGCTGAGTCAGTGTGAGGGTATGAGGTCTTAACAAAGACAGATCCAAACGTATCAAGAGTTGTAATTAAAACAAAATCCTCAGAGGGTGGATCTGTTTCTCCACAATCAACGTTCTCCTTCTTTTCTGGTAATGAACATACTGCTTCAGATGTAGACTAGAAAGGTTTTCCGGCCTTTCTCTATAGGAACATTGAGTTTTTAAAGTTCCCATTAATCAAAGATGTACTCCTAGATTCAAAGCACCAGCACAAATGGATTAGGAGCTAGGACACATTACAGTAACACAAGATGCATTAATATCAGGGGTTCTCAAGATTTAGAGTACATAAACACCATCTAAGATTTGTTCAAAATGTGAATTCCTGGGTATTACCCACATATTTTGATCCATTAGATGCAGGATGAGGTCTAGAGATTTGCGTTTATGAAAAACAATGCTAAGTGTTTCTAAAGCAACTAAGTAGTCAGAGCTTTGGGATTTTTCTCTAGATGAAATAAGACCTTTAAGTCATTTTTTGGTAGTTGCAAATTTACTTATTATTGCTCCCTTTCCTTTCAAGCCTCACATCTCTTTCACTGCAGACCTTTTAATTCTCTATTTTTAAAACCTCAGTGTATTTTTTTTTACATGTTTTATTTATTTATTCATGAAAGTCAGAGAGAGAGAGAGAGGCAGAGGCAGAGGGAGAAGCAGGCTCCCTGCCTAGCAGGGAGCCCGATGCGGGACTCGATCCCAGAACCTCGATCCCAGAACCCTGGGATCATGACCTGAGCTGAAGGCAGACGCTTAACCATCTGAGCCACCCAGGCGCCCCTCAGTGTATTTTTTAAGACTTTCCTTTCTCCCCTTATTTCTATCTATACAGAGATGCAATGTTGCTGTAAGACCAAAACTAAATTTAGGCTGTCTCTCTCATTTCCATGATATTTCCCGCTTTTTATTTTAACTTCCATTGTGTAGACGGATATTTTCCTTCTGTTTTCTGTTTTATGTGCTTTAGAAACCCCTAAGAATCAGAGTCCACTTTGAATTGCAAGTCCTTTAACAGATAGCCTGGTCTTTTTTTTAAGATTTTATTTATTTATTTGACAGAGAGATAGCGAGACCAGGAACACAAGCAGGGAGAGTGGGAGAGGAAGAAGCAGGCTTCCTGCCGAGCAGGGAGCCCAATGTGGGACTCGATCCCAGGACCCTGGGATCATGACCTGAGCCGAAGGCAGACGCTTAACGACTGAGCCACCCAGGCGCCCAGCCTGGTCTTTTCCTAAGCAGTAGACATGCCACAAGTCCATTTAGTGCAGAGGATTTGACAATTAGTTCTCCTAGGGAAATGCCCCACTCTGGACAAAACTCCTAAGCAAATTTGGGGTTGAATCAGTCATCTGAAGGAGATGCTTTATTCTGCAGAATAGAATTAATAGAATTAATGCCTAGTTTGTTTCTGATATTCTGTAAGGCTGAGTGGTAGAATTCAGTTCACACTTCAGTTGCTAGGCCAACACCCATAACATTTTTAGGGACAAGGAACTTTGGTCTGGGTCAAAAACATCTAAATAAATTGGCCATGGTGTTAGAAAGTGGTGTTTTTCTTGTGATTATTATTATTATTTTTTAAAGATTTTATTTATTTATTTGAGAGAGAGAGAATGAGAGAGAGAGCACATGAGAGGGGGGAGGGTCAGAGGGAGAAGCAGACTCCCCACCGAGCAGGGAGCCCGATGCGGGACTTGATCCAGGGACTCCAGGATCATGACCTGAGCCGAAGGCAGCCGCCCAACCAACTGAGCCACCCAGGCGCCCTTTCTTGTGATTATTATAGATTAAAATTTTTGCATTGTTGTGACATGTTCTCTTTGGGTTCTTTCATTTAGGATCCTTAGGGTTCTCCAGAGAAATAAAACCAATAGGAGATAAATGTGTCTGTCTGTGTAACTGTCTATCATCTATCTCTCTAGAGAGGTATAGATACGATTATTAAGGAACAGACTCATGGGATGATGGAGGCTGAGAAGTCCTAAGATCTGCAAGCTGTAAACTGATGGTCTAAGTTCCAGTCTGAGTCTCAGTCCAAGGGCAGAAGAAAACCAATATTCCAGCTTGAAGATAGGTAGAGAAAGCAAATTCTCCCTTTCTGAGCCTTTTGTTCTATTCAGGCCTTCAGTTGATAGGATGAGGCCCACCCACACTGTGGAGAGCAATCTGCTTTACTCAGTCTACTGATTCAAATATTAATCTCATCCAGAAACACACTCACAGACATACATAGATATTTAACCAAATATCTGGGCACCCTATGGACCAGTCAAGTTGACACATAAAATCAACCATCACAGCCTACTTTTGAATACTTTCCTCTCCTTGGGTTGGTCCTACAAAATAGTTCATGAATTTATTTACATTTGTGGAAAAAATAATACTATACTCCACCTCTCCCCTGACTCTTGTACCCCAAACCCCAAACTATTTCCTTTAGAGTGCCAAGCTGGAACAGATCTTATCAACGGGGATGTGGTATGCGTCAGAGTGAACAGGCCAGCCTCCATCTAGGCAGACATAGTCTTCATGGTTTAAATGAAGCCTACCTCATCTCTGCAAGAGACTATCATGGGATTTGAGGCCAAACCCTGTAATAGGCAATGTCATTTTCCTGGCTTCATCCTCTGGGAATGTCCCTTTAGGGAAAAGAGAAGAGAACCAGGTAGAATGTATAGACTGATTTTATCCACATACAAGATATAACTGACAGCTTTAGTAGTAAATTCCCACCACTAACTGACCTGGGGTGCCTAATAAAACTCCTTTATTTCATTTTTTTTTTCAATAAATACCTTTGTGCCTACTAAGTAGTGGCATCAGAGGTAAAGTGTAGAAATCAGGCATGAGCTCTGTCCTTCTAGGGAAGATGAACATACCCTGAGTTTGTTTTGGAAATTTAGGCTTTTCTGGTGCCTATGAGTCGACCATCAACAATGTTATTAAAAATAGTATGCAGAACCACGATGTCGTTCTAGTCGAGCAACTTTATTTTATTTGTCCAATTTCCCAGAACATAGACTAAGACTGCCAAAATCAGTTAAAGAAAACAAGTTGCTGAAAGGGATAGAAAAAATCTCTCTTTCCCATCTCGAGTGGATTTCAAGGGCTGGCATGAAGTGATTGTGAGGAAGGGGGGATTATACCCAAGAGTGACACCTGCAGTCTTTCCTGCTGACTCTCCAAGCCCTGCTAGGGGCACTACAAGGGAACACAAGCAAACTGTTGGGATGAGTTTGGGGGATAATAATAATGCCTATCTACCCTTTTCCCCAAATTAATAACTGATTAAGAGATAGATGCAGGAACCTTAAATCTAGAGATTGAAATATTAGCTTTATTACTTGTGAAGCTACAGTGAAGAAGGATAGGAATATAATTGGCTGGAATCTAGCTTCCTAATACAGTGCTACTCCTCAGGCTCAGACAGAACGGTATCATCACAGTTCTCCCTGAGGAGGGCAGGTTGCTTGGGGTGGAAATTCCTATTCTAGGTGTTGTGACAGACCCTTGTGAAGAGTGGAGGGTTTCCCCTTTCTAGTCTATAATTTCAGAATCAGTGAATGTAGGTTTGTGCCACATTCTTCAGATTCATCCCTGGCTCATAAATTTCCTTCTTCTTCCATGACACTTTATAAGAAGTTACAACACGATCCCCATCACCCCTTTCTGGGAGAAGTTAGTACAAATACAAAACAATGTACCATCAGCCAATGTCCACTACCCAATTAGGCCTTACATGCAATTTCTCCATAAGGGACTGTCATTCACGAGCATCTCAGAATTCAACAAGCCATATATCCCATTATACCCAAATGCTAACCCAACTTTATATAATAGTAGAATCATACTTATTTTCTGCTTTTAAAATACTTCCCTTAGTCACATAGGGATGAGTTTACGTAAAGTCACAAAGAAGGTAAATTTGTCTTCAGGGACAACCTGTTTGCTCTTCAACCTTAGCAAACCCTTCCTCAGGGAACCAAGGTTCATTGTAGGGCAGAACCTTTCTCTAAGGCACCTGCCATGTTGAGAAACACTGCATGCTTTATCTTTGTTCTCTGGTTTCCTTCCTACTAAAGAGGGCATACCATTGGGCTTGAACAATGAAACAAACTCCATTGCAGAGTGACGTTTTTTCAGGTCTTGTATAATGGTAATATTTTACCTAGTTAAAAAGCACCTGCTCCTAGACAGTCTTAATACACTATTTCCCCATGTATAAAATACCATTTCCCTGATGTTAATTGGTACTATGTGGTAAGGGAAAGATTTTTTTTTTTGGTCAAAGGACACTTTTGGCTAAAGAAAACTTAACAGATTTCCTTGGCTTAAGACTTCTCAGAGCCCTTATTTTGCTATAGTACTCTGCAAATCTCTGTGGACAGATAGAATATGTGACCTTTTATTTCTGTAGCATTCCATGGGACCAGAATTCCATGGAACACAATTTGGGACACACTACTCTAGAGACTTCAAACAGTGACAATTACTGTCATAATGACAAATGACAGGTATCTATTTTTGGCCAGTAGAAAGTAGGTTCCCTTTATTTCATCATGAATTACCAAGAGACCCAAGACAGTTAAATGTATTTGGGAAAGGGCAGTAGAATCCAAAGAATGACTTGTGAAGACAGTAAAATCTGGATTTGAACTGAGTGAGGTTAGCAAATTCATTGAGTCTCAGTGCCTTCATTTCTTTTTCTATAAAAGTAGTAGTAATAATTCTTATTTGTTGGGGATATTCAGATGGTTACCTGATACATTCTGCAAGGACATAGAACAGAGCTTGGAACATAAAGTGTGCAAAAAAATTTTAACTTTTCTTTCTCCAAAGTTTTTTCTCTGCCTTCTCAGGGAATAAATGTAAAATACTAGAAAAATATAGTTTTTCATATCTCTAGATAACTTCCTTTTACATAATTATTTTAATATGCATTTAATATTTATAATATACATATTCTTATGTATAATATACATATATATTCCTAATGGAAATCATTAAGCTAAAATAGATGTAGACTCAGCCCTCATGCAGCATTCTGCATAGCAGAGTATAAGAGTCAGGTAAACAAATGCAATTATGTCATATAATTATATATGACAATTTACGATTTTTGCAGCATCTTTCATGTATATTATCTCATTTAATTTTCACCAGAACCCTTTGAAATATATATTACTATTTCCCCACTTATATATAAAGAAAAATGAGACCCCAGGGAAATTGAGCAACTTGGTCAAGGTCCCCCAGCTGACAATCCTGAGCATGAACAAGGACCCAAGGCCTCTAACTCAAACCCTGTGACCTTCTCACTCTATCACGCAATGACTGTACTCACTACGTTTCCAGTGAAAACTTCCTAGACAATGCTTTTCTTTTTAAGATAAAGACCAGGGGATAGGCTGACAAAACAATGGCCAAGAAACTTAAGACACTCAGATGCTTAAGGCTGGTAGTTTCAGCTATAGGCCTTGAAATGCACATTACGGAGGGTTTAGGGACCCTCTACCTACTCTATTAACTAGTCATGTGGCCTTAACATATTATCTCAAATAAAATAAGAACAATAGCTATGCTTCTCCTTGATAATAGGAACAAATGAAATACTATCTGAAGTACTTTAGAAAGTCTCAAATGCTGTATAAATATACTAATTTTTAATTATTCTAATATGGGAAGCAGTGATAACACAAAAGTAATTAATAATTGGTTTGCAATATATTTCATGATTATCTTTGCTGGACAAGAATAGCATTCACTATTAATTGTATGCTCTCCCTGGGTATTCACCAATGAGTGGCCAATCTGGATGATTTTGAGGGTAGTTTGTTAATATAATTTGCTACATATAGAGCAAACACATGCAAGGATTGATTGTGTAAGCAGTGTTTCCAAAACGGGAAGCCCATTTAACAGTAAAGCTTTATATTTACTTAAAGCTCTTTGGAATATTTTCTTACTTCACTGAAACATCTAGGAAATAAACTGGTATTGTGCTTTCTTTGTTTCTTCCGCATAAGGTGCTAAGAATTTTAAGCTTTTCAAAGGACTGCTCTGTCAAAATCAATAATAACTTAAGCCCTCACAGGTAGAAAATTTTCCTAAAATTCATTGTTTCTTCCTGCATGATCCTTTTGTGTTATATATATATATATATATATATATTTCAAATATATTTTAAGGCATTATTTATTAGTATCAGGAAAATTTGGATTAAAATGATAAAACTCTTTTTTTCCCTTTGCTCATTAGTTTTGTTTCTTAAATACCAAAGGGGAGGTGGATGGGCAGATGGGTGAAATACATGATGATGGGTGAAATAAATGATGGGTGAAATAGTTAGAACAGAATTAAAGAGCACACTTACCTTGATGGGCAACGAGTAATGTATAAAATTGCTGAATCACTATATTGCACACCTGACACTAATATAACACTGTATGTTAACTATACTGGAATGAAAATAAAACACTTAATAAAAAATAAACCGATAAAACTCATTGCTGGCAGGACATTCAGAAATTGTCCTTCTGAAGAACAACCTGGAAATATTTATTTTTATTTATTTATTTTTCACTTGGAAATATTTAACAAATGTTAAGCACCAGCTCTAGGCTCTTCGTTAGGTGATGAGAATGTTAAGGTGAACATGGTTTCTGCTTTTAAGGAACTCAAAGTCTACTAGGGAAGGAGCTTAAGTGAACAGATGTGATGAAGTGGACAGCGAACCAAACCTCTGCAGAGGCCCTAACTAGGCTACCCACCCTTCTGGTAAAAAACTCCACCTCCAGTATCCCAGGTGGTGGTAATCTAGGACTCAGGCCAGGTCTACCCAAATCCATCTCTAAGATTTTTCACATTGAAGAAGGTTAGAGACACTTCTTTTCTTTCTGGATTAGGTGGTGAAGTGTGAGTCCAGAGCTGAGTATAGCCATGTGCCTGGCAATATGGAGTAAAGCCGGTTTGTGACTGTAACTGTTTCAAAGCAAAGCAGAGATAAGATACACAGAGAGGGTTCTAACAAACTTAGCTTTTGAATATAGGCATCTTGTCTCCTCCATTGTTTGGTTACTCCAGAGCCAATTAATCTGCTTGGTCAAGGTTTGGTTTCTGCTATTAGCAATATGACTAACCCACATCATGGGTGTTCTAATGGAGGTATGAACTAAAAGACTATTTATACCAAAAGATACAATAATGTAACTTTTAGAAATACAGTTGATTCACATTATCCACAGATTCTGTACTTGTGAATTTGCCTATTCACTAAAACTTATCTGTAACACCCAAATTAATACCTGGGGCATTTCCTGATCATTTACAGACATTGAAAAGGGGTGAAAATGGGTCTCCTATAATGTAAACAAGTGTTCTTTTTACCACTTTTTTGTGTGTGCTTTTGTGTTTTTGTGTTCATCATTTTGTTGTTTAAAATGGCCCCAAGCATAGTGTTAAAGTGCTGTCTAGTGTTCTTAAGTGCAAGGAGGTATGACGTGACTTACAGAAAAAATACATGTATTAGATAAGCTTCATTCAGGCATGAGTTATAGCACATTTGACCATGAAATCAATGTTAATAAATCAACAATATATATTAAATAAGGTGTCTTTAAACAGAAACATACATGAAACAAAGTTTGCACTGACTGATTGACAAAATAAATGTGAACAGAGGATTGCAGTAACCTAATCCTGTATTTCCCCAGGAGCAGTATTTGCTAATTCAGTTCAGAGACACCTTATAGAATGTGAACTACTGTGAATGACTATATACTTTAAGGAAATATGGCCCTCTGTTTAAAAAATTAGATGTTCATAGAAGCACTATTTATAATAGTGAACAGCTAGAGAAAAGCCAAATGTCCAACAAATGAAAAGTAGCTATAATGTGTAAATACTGTAATTATAATTCTATGGATATTTCCTTACATAAAAACACATTTATCAAATTAATAAAGTAGAATTGTTGGGACAGAGTTCATTGGCTCTAAGTAACTTGAAAGAAGGAAATATATCTTAGTTATTTTCTATCTATATGAGCTAGCCTGGCATGCAGTAGGTATACGGGAGGTAATACATATCCACTATTGACTACTATGGAACCCATGAGGCATAGTTCTGGCCAATGAGGTCTAAGTGAAAGGTTCTTAGGTAAAGATTCATGGAAAGCTATTTCTAAAATTTTTTTTAGAGAGCGAGAGAGAGAAAGAAAGTGAGAGCATGTGAACAGGGAGGGGAGGGGCAGAGGGAGAGAGAAAATCCCAAGCAGGCTCCATGCTCAGCGCGGAGTCCAGTCTTATGACCCTGAGATCATGACCTGGATCCTGAGGTCATGACCTGAGCTGAAGTCAAGAGTCAGATGCTCAACCGACCTAGCCACCCAGGTGTCCTGGAAAGCTATTTTATTAAGTGGACACACTCAGTGGCACCCATATTTTGCCTATTGGGCTTTCCACATCTTCTAACTTGGATCTTAAATGGGGCTAATGGTGTAGGAGGCATCTTTTAGCATAAGTATGAAAGATACAAAGTCTGCCATGTTGCCTAACTCCAAGAAAGAACAGATTATTAATGGTGGATACTATTCCTATCTAACAAAGATAATCATGAGATGTATTGCAAACCAATTATTAATTGCTTTTGTATTATCACGGCTTCCCATACTCAAGAGAATTAAAAATTAGTTTGTTTATACATTTTATACCTTCTAAAGTACTTTCAAATAATAACTCATTTGTTCTTATTATTCTTGTTTTATTTGAGATAATATCTCAAGGCCATATAGTTTGGTAATAGTATGAGGCAGAGGGTCCCAACATTTCAAGGGCATTTGAAAGGACATTCTGGAGCTGAAACTATTTATCATCCTTAATCCTTCGGGATATGAATATTAAATATTTTCTCTGAAGTGGTATAATATAGTAACCTTAAAATACAGATCATTAGGCAGCTGCATGGAGCAGAAAACATGCATGGCCAATGGACATATGAAAAGATGCTTAAGCTCATTGGTAGAGAAATGCAAATTAAAACCACAATGAAATATTTCATACAAATAAAATGGGAAAAAATTAGTCTAACCTAACTAAATGCTGGAAAGAATGTCAAGATATAAAAACTATCACATATTTCTAGTAGAAGAAAGCTGCCATCATTTGCAGAGCAATTTGGCAATGTCTTAAAGTTGAGGGTGTTTATATTCTGTGATTTAACAATTCTACTCTTAGAAATATATCCCAGAAAAACTCAGGTGCATATACCCTAGAAGACAAATACAAGAATATTCACAGCAGCAGTTTTGGTGATAATAAAAATATGGAAATAACCTATGTGTCCACTGAGAGGAGAATGGATGAATAAATTATAATATGTGCAGAAGATGGGATGCTCTACAGCAGTGAAAAATAAATAAACCAATGGTACCCATATAAATGTGGCTAAATCTCAAAAAATATTACTGAGTGGAAAAGCATTACATAAGACTTCATGTTTCATTTGAGCATCTATGTAAAGGAATATACCAGCCAAAGAATTCTAGAACAGATTCTAATATGAATTAGAATGATCAACACCAAATTATGCTTGAATGTTCACTTATGTGGTGAGAAATAACCAAAAAAAAAAAAAAAAAAAAGTAAGGCAGCACAAAGGGCCTCATTTCTGTGACTTTTTATTTTTAAAGAATGATCTGAAGCAGAGATGGCAAAATGTTGGGATATCAATGGGCTAAATAATGGAATACAGGCATTTTTATTGCACTGTTCTTTGCATTAGTCTAAATGTTTTAAGTATATCATAATTTAAGAATATTCATATGAACAGACTGATTACTAGTAGTGAAACTGAATCAGTAATGAATAAACTCCCCAAAAAAGTCCAGGACCAGATGGATTCACAAGTGAATTCTAGCAAACATTTAAAGAGGAGTTAATACTTTTTCTCTTTAAACTATTCCAAAAAACAGGAGGAAGGAAAGCTTCCAAATACACTCTACATGGCCAGCATCACCCTGACTCCAAAACCAGAGAGACACTACAAAAAACAAACAAAACTACAGACCAATATCCTTGATGAACACAGACCCAAAATTCCTTAAGAAAATATTAGCACTCCACATTCAACAATACATTAAAAGGATCATTCACCATGATCAAGCAGATTTATTCCAGGAATGGAAGGATGATTCGATATCTGCAAATCAATCAACATGATATACAACATTAACAAAATGAAGGATAAAAACCATATAATCATCTCAGTAGATGCAGAAAAGGAATGTGACAAAAGTTCAATATCCATTCATGATAAAAATTTTCAAAAAAATGGGTTTAGAGAGAAAAATACCTCAACATAATAAAGGGACAAACCCATAGCTAACATTATACTTAATGGTGAAAACTGATAGCTTTTCTTCTAAGATCAGGAATAAGACATGGATGTACACTCTTGCCACTTTTATTCAACACAGTACTGAAAGTTCTAGTCATAGCAATCAGACAAGAAATAGAAGGCATCCAAATTGGTAAAGAAGAAGTAAAATGGTCATTTTTTGCAAATGACATTATACTATACATAGGAAATCCTAAAGACTCCACCAAAAAACTATTAGAATAAGAGAATTCAGTAAAGTTGTAAGATACAAAATTAATATACAGAAATGTGTTGCATTTCCATACACTAATAATAAGATAGCAGAAAGAGAAATGAAAAAGACAATTCGATTTACAATTGTACCAAAAAAAAAAAAATACCTAGAAATAAACTTAACCAAAAAGGCAAAAGATTTATACTCCAAAAACTACAAAACATCGATGAAAAAAACTGAAGATAACACAAACAAATGAAAATATATTGCATTTCAGTATCTTTTCGAGGAATTAATATTGCTAAAATGCAGACCACCCAAAGAAATCTACAGATTTAATGCAATCCCTATCAAAATACCAATGGCCAATGAACATATGAAAAGATGCTTAAACTCATTAGTAGAGAAATGCAAATTAAAACCAATTTTCACGGAACTAGAATAATCCTAAAATTTGTATGAAACCACAAAAGACCCCAAATAGCCAAAGCAATCTTGAAAAACAAGAACAAAGTTGGAGGTATCACAATCCCAGTAAAGCAACAGTAATCAAAACATCATGGTACTAGCATAAGATAGACACATAAATCAATAGAACAGAATAGGGAGACCAGAAATGAACCCACAATTATATTGTGAATTAATCTATGACAAAGGAGGCAAGAATATTCAATAGGGAAGCCAGTGTCTTCAACAAATGGTGTTGGGGAAACTGAACAGCTTCATTCAAAAAAAAATGAAATTGGACCATACACAAAATTAAATTCAAAATGGATTAAACACTCAAATGTGAGACCCAACACCATAAAACTTCTAGAAGAAAACAGAGGCACTGACATCACTGACATTGGACTTAGCAACATTTTTCTAGATATATCTCCTCAGGCCAGGGGAACAAAACAAAAATAAACTATTGGGACTATCCCAAAATTAAGAGCATTTACATAACGAAGGAAACCATCAACAAAATGAAAAGGCAACCTACTGAATGGAAGAAGATATTTGCAAATGATATATCTGATAAGGACTAAATATCCAAAATATATGAAGAGCTTATACAACTCAACACCAAAACAACAGTTTGATTAAAAGATGGGCAAAGACATGAACAGACATTTTTCCAAAGAAGACATACAGATGGCCAACAGATACATGAAAAGGTATGCAACATCACTAGTCATCAGGGAAATTCAAACCAAAACCACATTGACATATCCCTTACATTTGCCAGAATAGTGAGAATCAGACAGACAAGAAATATCGAGTGTTGGTGAGGATGTGGAGAAAAAGGAACACTTGTGCACTGTTAGTGGGAATGTTAATTGGTGCAGTCATTGTGGAAAATAGTATGGAAGTTCTCAAAAAATTAAAAATAGAAATACTGTACGATCCAGTAATTCCACTACTGGGTATTTTCCCAAGAAAATGAAAACACTAATTGGAAAGATATATGTATCCCTTTGTTTACTACAGCCGTATTTACAATAGCCAAGATGTGGAAGCAACCCAAGTGTCCATCAATAGATGAACGGATACAGAAGTGGTGTGTGCGTGTGTGTGTGCGTGTGTGTGTATAGTAACATACTACTCAGCTATAAAAAAAGATGAGATCTAGACATTTCTGATAACATAGATGAACCTAGGGGGTGTTATGCTAAGTGAAATAAGCCAGACTGAAAAAGACAAATACTATATGGTTTCATTTATATGTGGAATCTAAAAAACAAATGAATAAACAAACAAAAAGCAGAAAGAGCCTGTATATAGAGAACAAACTGATGGTTGCCAGAGGGAAAGGGATTGGAGGATAGGCAAAGTGGGTGAAGGGGACTGGGAGATACAGAACTCTAGTTATGGAATGAATAAGTCATAGGGATAAAAGGTACAAGGTAAGGAATATAGTCAATGGTATTGTAGTAGTGTTGCATGGTGACAGATGAGAGCTACATACAGACTTGTCTAATCACTGTTGTACACCTGTAACAAATGTAGCATTGTGTGTCAACTATACTTCAAAGTTTTAAAAAACATTTACAATGTTATATAGTTAAACTTGAACATCATGAGTTTGAACTATGTGGATTCTCGCATACCTGGATTTTTTTACAGTACTGTACTATACATGTATTTTCTCTTCCTTATGATTTCCTTTGTAATATTTTCTTCTCTCTGGTTTACTTTATTGTAGGAATAAAGTATATAATGCATATAACATACAAAATATGTACTAATCAACTATGTTGCTGGTAAGGCTTCAGTCAACAGTATACTATTAATAGTTAAGTTTTTGGAAAGTCAAAAGTTCTATGTGGATTTTTTTTTACTATGCAGGAGATCAGAGTCCCTAACACTCAGTATCCAAGGGTCAACTGTACTTTGAAACTCAAATGCAAAAAAATTGTATTTAATATAAATTTATCATTATTTTAAATCATTTTCAGAGCTTATCATTGTTTCTTACTATCTTTCATTCTTTTAATAAGGATCTATGAATGGCTAACCCTTTTTGTGTTTGTATGTCTTCACATATTTTCATTTTACTCTTATTTATGATGGATTAGTTAGCTATGTTAACTGTTATTTCCCATTAATACTCTGAAGATAGTATTCTATTTCCTTCTCACATGTGTGTCTGTTTGTATGCATATATATATATGTGTATATATATGTAAGCATATATGTATTATGTATTTTAACTTTCTCTTCTTCCATCTTTCTCCTTTTCCATCTTTTTCTCTGTTCTATTCTGACTTTCTCTTTCCTAATCAAGCTTTACTCTAAACCTCTCTTCCCTCTTTACTTTTTTCTCAGCTCTTCTCATTTATCAGTTTTATAATTGTCTCTATCTGTACCTTTGAGCCCTCAAATACTAGCTTTTATAATTCACCTTTAAAGTTTCTGCCTGCGAGAATTTGGGTATGTCATAGAAAAAATTATATAAGCTCCTAGTACAACTTCCTTAGTGATTATAAAGCTTTCTGTTTTCTTCTAATCAACTTTTATAATTATGGGTAAGAATGCAGAATGATCACTCTTTTTAGCTGACGATAGATGGTGCTTAGCCCCCTGGATTTAAGCAATGACTCCAACTTCCAGTAGTTTCCCCATCTTCCACTGTGTCCCAGCTCCATTTCATGTAGAACATTTTTAGTTTCCTTAATTCTGCAAGATCAAAATCCAAGATACCACTGTCTGCTTCAGCATCTTGGGCTCAACACACCCGTGATTTCAGCCTGTTCCTTCTTTGACATTTTGATCCCATTAGAGATGTTTATCTGTCTTTTCTAATCCAGATAAATGCTTTTGTTTTGCATGTGTGTGTGTGCCCATGTGCATACGCATGTATCATTGTTATATGTTTATAGCAAGTCTAAATTCACTTCATTTTAAATTGGAATGCTCACATATTCGATGGTTATTTTATGAAAATTATTTATGGAAATTCAATTACAGTGCACTTAAAAAAAGAAATCCTTTCATGTTTTATTTGTTAAATTTTTATTTTAATTCCAGTTAGTTAATGTACAGTGTTTTATGTTTCAGGTGTACAATATAGTAATTTAACTCTTCTAAACATCACCCTGCGCTCATCACAGCAAGGGCACTCCTTAATCCCCGTCACCTATTTAACCCATCCCCACTGGTAACCATCAGTTTGTTTTCTATAGTAAGAATCTGTTCCTTGGTTTGCCTTTCTCTCTCTCTCTCTTTTTTTTCCCTTTGCTGGTATGCTTTACTTCTTAAATTCCACATATGAGTGAAATCATGTGGTATTTATCTTCTCTGACTTAATTTCACTTAGCATAATACTCTCTAGCTCCATCCATGTTATTGCAAATGGCAAGATTTCATTCTTTTTTTGGTTGAGTAATATTCCATTATATACACACACACACACATATATACACATATGTACATATACATATGTAAAATGTATACAGTAAAAATGTACATATGTATATATAACATCTTCTTTATCCATTCTTCAGTCAATGGGCACTTGGGTTGTTTCCATCCATAATTTGACTATTGTAGATAATGCTGCAATGAAACCAGGATCTGGTTCTTTGAAAAAATTAATAAAATTGATAAACCTCTAGTCAGACTCATCAAAAAGAAAAGAGAAAGGACCCAAATAAATAAAATTACAAATTATAGCGGAGAAATAACAACCAATACCACAGAAATACAAACAATCATGAAAGAACATTATTATGAAAAACTATACACTAACAAATTGTACAACCAGGCAGAAATGGATAAATTCCTACAAATATATAAACTACCAAAACTGAAACAGGAAGAAAGAGAAAGCTTGAACAGGCTTATAGCCAGCAAAGAAATTGAATCAGTTATCAAAAAACTCCCAACAAACAAAAGTCCAAGACCAAATAACTTCACAGGTGAATTCTACCAAACATTTAAAGAAGAGTTAATACCTATTCTTCTCAAACTTTTTCAAAAAATATACAAGGAAGGCAAACTTCCAAACTCATTCTATGAAGCCAGCATTACTCTGATAGCAAAACCAGATAAAGATACCACTAAAAAAGAGAACTACAGGCCAATATCTCTGATGAACATAGATGCAAAAATCCTCAAGAAAATGCTAGCAAACCAAATTCAACAATACATTATAGTGCACTTTCTAAAATCACTTTTTGTATTTTTCCCATTGCAGAACACTTTAGAATTTTTGAATCTTTGAAAATTCATGGTAATTATTAACCATGGCTCTAATATGCCTAGATGTTTACTATATTTCTTTAAAAATCAGTTCTAATATACTAGCAGAAATCTAAGTAATTTTAAATATAACTTAGTATTTTCTAAACTCTAATGCCCATTTAGATTATTCAAAAACACATATAAAAATACTAGAATTTGACTAACAAAGAAATAATAAAAAAACCTCAACACCTTTTAAATTAAAACAAATCAAGAAAAATCTCTTGAGAAGTTACATGGCCTAAAATTAAACAGAAAACAAATCTGTTGGCAGTGATAAAGTGGACTTAAAAAGCTAAATTTTATCACTGAAATGTTCTATCTTTTCTTGTCTTTTTTTTTTCCTAGTGATATAAACAGATTTAAAAATAGCCAAAAAATTTATGGGTCTTATATGCAGTTGAAGGAATACCACATTAAGTGTAGCTCAAACAAAGAAAGCCAAGGTCCTTTTGACCTCAGGGTTCCTCTGGATATTCTCCTCCTCATTCAGTGCTATATCTGTATATAGAGAAAAGCATGATTCAACAGTCATACACAAGCAATGCTATTATACAGAACATTTGCTACGGCTTGTATACCTAGTTTTGACTTCATGAGTTCTGAAAATGCTGTAGGTTGGTTCTTTTATTTGAGATGATTCTTCAAAGAAATCACTGAACTAAAGAGAGGGTCATATTTTCCTTTTTTCCAATGGCATTTTGGACATATAAAAATACACGACACATTCCTATAAAACTATATACCATTCAGTGCACAGACACATGAAAGGATGCTCAGCATCACTAATCATCACGGAAATGCAAATCAAAACCACAAAGAGAAGTCACTTTACATGTGGCAGAATGGCTAATATAAGAAAGACAAGAAATAGCAAGTGTTGCTGAGAATGTGGAGAAAAAGGAACCATTGTACACTGTTGATGGGAATGTAAATTGGCACAGCCACTGTGGAAAATAGTATGGGGGTTCCTTAAGAAATTAAAAATACAAATACCATATGAACCAATAATTCCACTACTGGGTACCTCACCAAAGAAAAGGAAACACTAACTTGAACATATATGCACACCTAGGTTTATTATAACATTATTTATAATAGCCAAGATATGGAAGCAACCTAAGTGTCCATTGATAGACAAATGGATATGGAAGATATGCATACGCACACACAGAGGAATATTATGCAGCCACTAAAAAGGGTGAGACCATGCCATTTGTTGCAATACGGATGGACCTAGAGAGTATCATGCTAAGTGAAATAAGTCAAACTGAGAAAGACAAATGTAGATTTCACTCATGTAGAATCTAGAAAAACAAATGAATAAACAAACTCAAATCAGAATCAGACCTATAAATACAGAGAATAATAATTTGATAGTTGCTAGAGGGAAGAGGTGGGCAAAACTGATGAATGAGAGATACAGACTTCCAGTTATAAAATGAATAGTCACAGGAATAAAAGACACAGAATAAAGAATATAGTCAATGATATTGTTTTTTTTTTTTAAGATTTTATTTATTTATTTGAGAGAGAGAGAATGAGAGACAGATAGCAAGAGAGGGAAGAGGGTCAGAGGGAGAAGCAGACCCCCCGCTGAGCAGGGAGCCTGATGTGGGACTTGATCCCGGGACTCCAGGATCATGACCTGAGCTGAAGGCAGTCGCTTAACCAACTGAGCCACCCAGGCGCCCAATCAATGATATTGTAACAGAGTTGTACAGCGACAGAGGGTAGCTACACTGTGGTGAGCACAGCATAAGGTATACACTTGGGGAATCACTCTGTAAAACACCTGAAACTACTATAACATTGTGTGTCAACTATACTCCAATAAAAGTACATTGATAATAAAATAAAAAAAAAATAGAACCATTTAGGCAACTAAATGTCTAATATAAAATTTTCCAGGTATTTTAGGCTAGGTATTTTATTTAACTTTTGTCTCAAGATATTTATTTAAAAATATCTTTAGGGCCCCTGGTGGCTCAGTGGGTTAAGTGTCTGCCTTCAGCTCAGGTCATGATCCCAGGGTCCTGGGATTGAGCCCCACATCGGGCTCCCTGCTTGGTGGGGAGCCTGCTTCTCCCTGTCCCTCTGCCCCTCTCCCTGCTTGTGCTTGCTCTCTCTGTCAAATAAATAAATAAAATTTTTTTAAAAGAATATCTTTAAATAGTACTAATTCTTATAAAGGTATTTTCCACATTAAACTGAAATTTGCTTTTAAATAGTTTCTGCTGGCTAATTTTCCGCAGCTATAAAAAGTCATTCAAGTCCTGTTTATGTTATACCTTGTTAATTTGAATCCCTCATCCTTGCTTGCTAAAGTCTTTGGTTTCTGATTCTGTTATGTACCTACCAGGAAATCCTCCAGCTTCCTGAAATCTGCAAATTAGATGGGCTTCCTTTTTGTATCCTCATCCAAATTACTGACAGAAACATTGATGATGACAGGAAAAACCTCTGCAGCCTGTAACTCAATAATTCCATTACATTGACCTTGCTTTCATTCATGAGCCCTCACTCATCCTTCAACAAGATCCAAATCCATCTACCAATACTGTCAGCCTATATTTGAGTATCTTGTCTAAAACCTTTGCTGAATTCCAGGTATTCTCACTTTACGGCCTTCTCTTTATCTACCAATTCAGGAAGGCTTTTTAAAAAATAAATGATGGGTTAGCCTGGTGACGGGTATTAAAGAGGGCACGTTCTGCATGGAGCACTGGGTGTTATACACAAACAATGAATCATGGAACACTACATCAAAAACTAATGATGTAATGTATGGTGATTAACATAACATTAAAAAAAACTAATGATGCAATGTATGGCAATTAACATAATAAAATAAAGTTTAAAAAAAGAATAGTTCAAAAAAATAAAATAAATGAGATAGGTCTGGAATAACTTGTGAACACATGAGCGCATTCTGTTGTCATATCTTTTCCTAGTTAATAATAAACTGAGCTGAAACTGTTGGTGAGTCAGAGATTAGGTGATCCCATGACTACGCTAAGTGTTACATTAGCAGTATTAGTTGAACTCTGGGAAGCACGTGGTCATCCTCTTACAGAGGATGACGGGAGATGTATCTACTTTTCCACCTAGGCTTCTCATGGCCACAGCAGATCTTCCTGGAATTCATATCCTTCCAGAACCACAGCTGTGGCATCTACTTCTTTCCCTTCTGTAACTTGTGTGCTATCCAACCTTAAAACCGTAAGTCACATGAAAAAATTTTTGCAGATGTCACAAGGTGAAGAGGAACAGATTTTCTTCCTCTCCTAGTCCTCACACTTTTCCCTTTTAACTGGATAAAGACTGTGGTTAAAATCTGGGCCTTGAATCAGACTGCCTGTGTCTATAACCGATGTCTGTAATTTCTCAGTTACTATTGTCAATTTACTTAATCTCTCCAAGTGCCATTTTTCTCATATATCAAATGGAAATAATAATATTGCCTATCTCACAGGACTGCTGTGAGAATCAAATTATTGCATGTTAAACATTTTGATGTATTCTTGGCACATAGTAAGCTCTAAATAATAACTGTTGTTTTAATTGCTATTGTTGCTTAAAGGATGTGGGCCTTCTCAGTTTGGAGAAATGCTGGCTGCTCAAGGGCTATAGTTCTGTTTTGGTTAACTGAGGCTGTCCTGCATACATTTAATTTTGTTATTAAAATTAATTTCAATCATGGATAGTTCAGCTCCTCAGAGTATTATAGAACTAGTGGCAAATGTTGGGTAATACTGTCTTGCTTCAGTAGGTATTGCTTTCATGATACCAGTAATGACTTGTTTTACAAAGCTTCTCTCCATCTCACAAGCAGAAAGCACTCTATAGACATTATCACATAACAATTTTGAGAAGTTGCTAGGCTACAAGTACTATGTGATTGTTTCCATTTTGCACAGGGATTCTAAGTACCTTGCTTATGTTCACATAGAAAAATGGCAGAAGAAGAAGGAAAACCCCATTACATGAGCTTCTAAAATCCCACCTAGAGAAATGGGATCTCCAAGTAATTTGGGAGCAGTCTACATCAAAAATACTCTATATATTTAAGATTATTTAATGTAAATCATTTTGCAATGTGAAATCTGGCAGTATGACATTACTGATTGAATTTGGAATATATCCAGCCTGATTCAGTAAGTCTAGCAATCAATCAATCATTAGGTTCATAGGACACAATATATTTGACAACTGGAAGAAAGTAGTGAGACAACCCACAATTTCAGCCTATTTGACTTTCAATCCACTTTGACAAATACTATGTGCCAGGCACTATGCTGCATACAACTGGAGGTAAAAGAATTCTTAGGGACTTACAGTCAAGTGAAATAGGAAACACAGATGTAGATGTAGATAGAGATGAAGATCTAGCCATTGCTATAGATAAAGATTCATACTAATATAACACTGTAGTAGACAAAGTACATAAAATAGTAAGTTAAGGAGATGTTCATTTTGATGGGGAATCTAGAAAAGCCTTATGGAAAGACATGATTTCAGTGAGGTCTTAGAGGATCATCAGGTCAGCAATTGTGATGACTATTTGGTGAAGGCAGAAGAAACACTATGTAGAGCTGGTGGAAGTGTCCTTGAAAGCCTTTGCTGATACGGGGTAAATGCCCCCTCTATATATTCTCCAGAGTTGGTAGCAACCTCAAGTTTACTTTTCCACAAATTGAAGACCAGATTCCTATTATTTGGAAGAAAAACAACGGGGAGAAATGAAGGGGAAAACAAGGAAGGAGTTCCTCTAATTTTTCTTTCAAGCTTCTTTCAGAGGGGGATATATGAGTCACAGATCAAGTATGTCTAAAATACTGACATATCCTTAGCTGCCTTACTTCAGAAACTAAATTTGTGTGTAAATCTGTGGTATTTCTTTATTTTCTTGTTTAATTAAGAATTTGGTATTGGTGAGCTTTGTACTTGTCATGTTACTGATGAGGCATTAGAATACTGATGAATTGTACTAACTGCAATCCACTGGTGTACCTACTTGGGGAGGGTAATCACTAATCAGGGGTACCTTCAGTCTGTTTTGCTACTACCTGAGATTGGGAGGGATAACAATAGACTCCTTGTATAACCAATGTTTTTAAATGATATACAAAATATCTCCAACCAAATGTTCAAAATGGCAGATTTTAGGCTTGCCTAGCTTAGTTTGTGTACTTAAAAAAAAATAAGGCTGGACTTTGTTGAAGGACATGAGTTGTTCATATACTCTGCATCAATGACAATGATAAGAGCAATTGGGGAACTCAATTAGCTTTGCTAGACCAGGAACAATGGTGACATAATTACATAAAATGGCTATAGTGTGTTTGCTACCACCCCCTATTCAATATCATAGAATCTGATGCATATTTTTATGGTAGTAATGCTGGGATCATTAAAAAAAATAGGCATTACTGAATCTTCTAATATGGCAGCTGAATGTTTCTTTTCCCAGTGTAGACTGACCCTAGTTAATGGAATTATACTGCCCAACACACAATAGGAAGATTTTGCAATAGGAGACCTGGGTTTGAGACCTGACTTTTCTGAATTCTGGTTGTATTATTTTGGGCAAATAACTTTGTTCCTGAGTCTCAGTATATTTAGTTGGAAAATGGAATAATAATTGTACCTACTAAACTGAGTTTTGAGAATCACAGGAGATACCAATGTTGGCAAGCATGAGGAGAAAAAGGAACCCTTGTGCACTGTTAGTTAGAATTAAAATTGGTACAACCACTGTGGAAAATGGAATGTTCTTCAAAAAATTAAAAATATAAATACCATATGATCCAATAATTCCACTGCTGAGTATTTAACCAAAGAAAACAAAAACACTAATTCAAAAAGATATATGCACCCTTATGTTAACTGCAGCATTATTTACAATAGCCAAGATATGGAAACAACCTAAATGTCCATTCTTTGACAAATGGATAAAGAAGATGTGGTACACCTCCCCAAGACACACACTGGAATATTATGCAACCATAAAAAGGTTGATGTTTTGCCATTTGTGACAACATGGATGGACCTAGAGGGTATTACCCTAAGTAAAATAAGTCAGCCTGAGAAAGACAAATGCCATATGATTTCACTCATATGTGGAATCCAAAAAAAAAATCATATAAACAAACAAGCAAAAATCAGAATCAGATGTATAAATACAGAAAACAAGCTGAAGGTTGCCATAGGGGAGGGGGATGAGGGGTTGGGTGAAATAGGTGAAGGGGAGTGGGAGATAAAGTCTTCCAGTTATGGAATGAATGTCTGGGAATAAAAGGCACACCATAAGGAATATGGTCAAAGATACTGTAATAGTGCTGTGTGGTGAGAGATGGTAGCTACACTTGTGGTAAGTACAATTTAAAGGATAGAGAAGTTGCATCACTATGTTGTCTACCTGAAATTAATGTAACATTGTGTGTCAACTATAGTCAAATAATGATTAAAAAAAAAAAAAACCTTCAATGCTACTTTGAAGTATTTAGTGGTGATACTGAATTATTATTTTCTTAACTGTCTTATATAATTGTCTCATGTAATGTCCTAAATGAATTGATCTTTATTTAACAAAAGCACATGGTATTTCAAATCTTTTAGCATCTGAAAGTTGGTGACTGTTCAATTACATACATTATACTCCCCATTACACATCGTGCAAGTGATTGAAACTGGTAAGGTAAAAAGAACAGGCTTCAGTATAATTAAACTGGGATTTCTTTCACCAAATAAAATAAAGAATAACAACATTTTAAGAAGCATTTTGGTGGTAGATACTTTGTTATGTCTTTTAGGAGAAATGCATGAGGGACTGAAGAGGAAAATGAAGACTGTAAGAATGCTTTAAATTATATGTTTGACCTACAGAAAGGTATCCTTTTGGCCTTTTGTATTTGTGTCAACAGACATGGTAAGTTTTTTAAACGCATTTATGGCCAAATTTTCATAGTGTGAAAAATGGTGTGGGGAATACAGAGATGAATACAGGAAAACTTAAGTGTATTTGGTATTACAGCATGGCTGAATGCTTTACATATCTTACTTGATCTCTCACATACACATACAGGGAAAAGGAAGTAAAATCAGAAAAATAACAGTTAATAGTAGGGCATGGACATGAGATGAGGTCTCCTTGTCTCCAATTCTAGGCTCTTTCTGCCTCTCCAAGGAACTGAATATCTGCAACAAAACCTATGGGCTAATAGGTTCTCTATTAACCAGGTAACATAACCAAGAAAATTTCATTTGGATGATAGCAAATTTAATAGTACCCAACCCATCATTTTAAAGTATGAATACTCTTTTTTTTTTTTTCATAAACCAGAAAAAAAAGTCAGGACACAAAGAAACAGAAACCTCTCAGTGTTTCACTCAGACTTTTTTCTCCACTAATTATGTAACTCTCATAATTACTTACAGGTCTCATAGCACATAATAATTAAAGCAATATTTTTGAAGTATTTTTATTGTAAAAATTAAAAACATTTAAAAGCTAAGAGAATAGTATCATCAGCTCCCATTTACTCAGCACCTGGCTTCAATAATCATCAATATTTTGCCAATCTAGTTTCAGTCATATCACACTATTTTTCCCTGATGAATATTTAAAACACCAAATGTTGTATAATTTCACCTGTACGTCCAGTATGTACCTCGTTACTAACAGATACACCTAAAACATCCATTATCACTCTGAAAACTATTAATATTAATTCTCATTGTTATCTAATATCTAGTCCCTGCTTATTTTTTACTATGTAAAAATGTCCTTTTGTGGTTGTTTTGCTTGAATCAGGATGCAAGCAAGGCCCACATATTGCTTTTGGTTGGTAGGTCTCTTAGTATTTTTCATGTAATTTATCGGTGGAACTAAATCTTTTAACTTGTTGAATATCTCAAATTCTGAATTTGGCTCTTTGCATCCTTGTGGTACCTTTTAACATACTCATCTATCTCCTGCATATATGGAGACACTTGTTTAAATCTTTTGTTTTGTTTATATGCAAGAATCTTTCATCAGTGGTATTATGTAGTTCCCACTGCATTACAGCAGGAGGCCACGATGTCTGGTCTTTTAGTGATGATACAACACCGCAGTGAGCTCAGATGGTGCCGGCCTAATCCATTCATCATAAAGCTTCCTCATAGACTTAATGGTTTAAACAGTTATTTATGGTAATTGCCTAGATCCATTCTTTCATTAGAGGTTTCAAAATAGTGACTTCATAATGCTATGTCTTCTTCTTTTGTTCGCTAAATTTCTACTATAGACACAAATTTTCTCTAAATAAATAGGTGGTTATTTTGAAATAGTTTGTACAGGAAAGTAGATATTAAAGGTTTGCGTTTTCTCTTTATTTGTAATCTTCAGAATACTGATTTGGTGTCCTAGCAATCTTCAAAGGTGAGCAATTAGTTTGTCTTTTCTGAGTACCATTATGAATGAGTGGATTTTAGCATATTTGTAGTCTTTATCATGATAACTTTGCTTTGAAATGTACTTATGATATTAATTTAGATACTGTGTTTTTTTTTTTTTTTTTACCCTTGCATATATCTTTTTAAAATTGTGGCAAAATATATATAACATAAAATTTACTCACTCAGATATCCTGGGAATCCACCTTTCTTAGCCCCAAACCTAACACCCTCAACTACTCCATTAACCAGCTATTCTTATTCTCAGACTCAGGCGATATAGCATCTCTGTATATAAAGTCATGAATCCTTTTCCTCTTGAGCAAGGGCACCTTGATAGATTTAGGTCAGTGGTCCTTTGGCCAGGCTGCATATCCATGTGAAGGACTTGGACCAAAAGCCTCAGGGTCAGAGAGCTTTTCTCAACCGTGGGATGTTGGGGGGGGTGGGGGAGAGTTGCCAAGTGAGAAATGGGTGGCATCGCTTAGATACACTTCTCCTCTTCCTTTTCCAGTTTCCACATCTCTAATATGCCCAGAGTAGGGGGAGATATAAAATTCTATAGCCATATAAAGCTACCCTAAGGAAAACAATTACGATGAACTTTCCTGAGATATCTCATTCTTCTGTCATGATTCAGTCATGTAGATGAGTCTATATGGCCATTCTGGCTGTGTGGAAGTTCATGGCTGTCTAGGAATCCAAAACGTCTTTTTTTGGACTTTTTTTTTTTGAAAGAAGACAATTTCCAATGAGTTTCTTGCATTAGGCAGAGTAAAATAAGGGCAGTTTGCTTTGGCAGACTGTATTTTCTAAAGAAGGCTCAGTGATAGTACTCATCCTGCATACTTTTTTTCAGTATGGCCATTGTATGTAACCCATTCCTCCTGTCCATTCCTCTTGGAATTTGGTGGGCTTGTAACCACAGGAGCCAGTAAAGTATGGCAGAAGAGATGCTGCAGCTAAGTCATAAATGGTGGTACAGCTTCTGCCTTGTTGGCTGGGGCACTTAGAGCCCCGAACTGCCAATGAAGAAGTCTGGCCACCTTGTCACAGGCATCTGGGCTTCTGAGGATGTTCAGACCATGTGGAGAGACCACATACAGGTGATATGGTAGAAACACCCACTAAGGTTCCAGCTGACAGTGAGCGTCAAATGAAAACATATTAGCACAGTCTTTTTAAAAAACTTCGTGCACATAATTGAATACACATATGCAAGAAATAAGTGACCATAACTCATACCTTATGCCCCGTACAAAAATCAGCTCCTCAAAATTAAATGTGAAAATTTTAACTATAAAACTTCTACAAGAATACATAGGAGAAAATCTTTGTGATCTTAGATGCCGTTTCTTAGACAAGGCCCCAAAAATTCAATTTGTGGAAAAAAATTATATAGTGGGCAGCATTAAAACTAAGAATTCATTAAAACATTAGAATCAGGGGTGAGCCTGGGTGGCTCAGTCGGTTAAGCATCTGCCTTCGGCTCAGGTCATGATCCCAGGGTCCTGGGATCGAGCCCTGCATCGGGCTCCCTGCTCTGTGGGAAGCCTGCTTCTCCCTCTCCCACTCCCCCTGCTTGTGTTCCCTCTCTCTCTGTCTCTCTCTCTGTCAAATAAATAAATAAAATCTTAAAAAAAAAAAAAAAAACCCAAAAAACAAAACAAAACAAAAAAACATTAGAATCAAAACTTGTACTGAAAACCACAGTTTCTAATTCTGCAGTGCTTGGAAGGGCCAACTGAAGGACACAAAAGGCAAAACAATTAATATTAGCTCAGCTAAACTGAGAAGAAGGTTGAGTCAGAAGGAACTAAAAATTGTGGGTTTTATAAAAGAGGGTCAAACTATTAAAGCATAAGAGAACTTTTTGGGGTGGTGGAAATGTTCTATATCTTTTTTTTTAAAAAAGATTATTTATTTATTTTGAGAGAGTGAGAATGAGAGAGAGAGAGTACATGAGTGGGGGAGGGTCAGAGGGAGAAGCAGGCTCCTCGCTGAGCAGGGAGCCCGATGTGGGACTCAATCCCGGGACTCCGGGATCATGACCCGAGCCGAAGGCAGTCACTTAACCAACTGAGACACCCAGGCGCCCGAAATGTTCTATATCTTGATTGTGGTGGTGGTTATGCATTGTATGTATGGTCAAAGTCAGAACCGTGCACTAAAAAGGAGTTATTTTATTAAATATGAAATATACTTCAATAAACATGATTTTTAAAAATAGTAGGAGTCATAGTCCAAGTGTGACTTAAACCTTTGAGAGCTTATCCACATTTCAGTGAGAAATCATCTTTACTTATCTCCCAGTAACTATTTTAGTCCCTACATATGAAAATCATCTTTACTATATTTTCAAAGGTTTAAAAATGAAGTAAAGTTATTTACCACACTGTGGTTAATAGGCTATATCTGGGTGTCAAATCCACCTTTTTCATTCCTCACCAGATTTTGGTAACTTGAATAATTATTTCTAACATGGGCTTTATAAGAAAAATGTGCATCAGTAGGAAAGCGCCTAGAGTAAGGTCACTGTTAAAAAATGCTAACATTCTGGTAATTGTGAAAGTTTAAGATGATTGCATTACTCAGAGTTTTGGGCATATGAGGAATTTGCTCTAATGACCTGGTGTTATTCTAGAAGTCCTCCATGAAAGGCAGCACTCAATCACTTGTGGAAGTGCTGAGACTCACTTGACATGGTTATGTAATGTCCTCTTATCATTCTAGCAATGATAATAACACTAATGATAAAGAAAAGTAACTTTTCAAGTCTCAGGGTGTAGAAAAATAGGCAGTTTTGCGTAGGCTTGCACTCTGTAATCACACTTCATGAGCTAATATTTTAATGACACCTCCTGGATAATAATTAGCCATCTCAGCTTCTTACTTGTCATCTGAAAACTACAGTCACTGTTTCAAGCTTACCAGATACTGTTTCCTCCTCTTTCTTTTCAGTGAATAAGATATTAATATTCTTCATTTGGAAAATGCTACTCCCAACCATGCTAAAATTTCACCCTCATACAGATTTTTCCTAAGACCTACCAGGTGTACTTTGGTTGCAAGAGCGGATGGAAGTAGAGTCACTAAAAATTCTGTTGAGTTTTTCATTTAAATACATGCTTGAATAGCCTATGGATTCAACCAGAAGAATCTGGTTAATTGCAGCATTGTGGTAAATAGCCTGTATTTTTTTCTAAAAAGCCTAGGATATAGACCCATCCTCTAATGGTTTCTTTTTATTTTAAAACCGTGAAATCAAGGGAAAATGGAGGCTTTGAGCTAGCTCTAGCTCATCCCAGCATTGGACTTTACCGACAGTCTTTTCAAAGCAAATTTAGACATTTCTCAATGATTTCAATGCTAGAATAGGGAGAACTCTGGGCTCATCTAAATGTCAGGCTGTGATGAGGTTGGGTTCCATCCCAGGGGACAAATTAACACAGGAATCGGGGCTGCTGCCCTGGGAACCACAATGCCCTTTCCCTAGTGCTCTAGGGGACAACTAAAGACAAAGAGGGAAAATAGCTGGTATCAGCTAAGTTTCAAAGAGGATTAGATCACAGGGAACTAAAATTAAACTAAAACAAACACTAGTATTCTTCCCTGCCTCTCCATACTCCATACTCTTCTCCGGTGACTGCTTAACTACAGCAGAATGAGCAACAGACTGGATATCAGAAGAGTCCCAGCACCACTACTTCAGTCCTACAATCTTGTGCATGTTGGTGGTACACATTCCAAGTCTCAATTTACTTACTTCCAAAATGAGAGCTTTGAATTAAATTATTTCCCTGGCTTCTTATAGCTTAAAACCATGCTATGTTGAGGTAGGGGAAGAACTGACCTTATGTTAATTTAATATGTGCTAAGGCTAAAGATTTATTCATGGAAGAAAGATTACAATTCTAATTTAAAGAAATTTCCCTACTACTGGATCCATGATATGCAAATTTCTTATTTTCTTTCTAGCCACATTATAATTACATTTTGTACTCTGGCTTTTTACATTCAACAGACTGAATTACACATCCATAAATCTCTTTGGACTTCCGTTCCTCACTCTAACATAAGAAAGAGGCAGTGACTTCTAAAGAAACATTGCACGGTAGAGCAAGATGGTGGGTAAAAAGCATATTCCACTTAATATTGGCCAGGCTCTTTGACATATTGTATATAAAATGCATAACATAATGCTTGGCTTACATATTTGTCCAGATTATATGCAGGCTATTCTATCCCAAGCATTTTATATACTTTTTAAAACATTCTATGAGACATCAGGATTGCCCCATTACCTCCTACATTTTTGAAATGAGGAAATAGACTTAGCCTAAGTCAAAGAGGCATAGAACTTTAAATTTAAAGAGAACCTAAAAGGCTATCTTGTTCAATCTTCTCATCATTCAGACAAGAAAATCAAGCATCAGAGAAATTGAGGAATCTGTCTGAGGCCACTCAGGTAAGTGATCAAAGTGTTTCTTACATCTTTCGCCTCCTAGGCTAGTGCTCCTTCTGTGCCAGGGTGCCATCACTGACCAAGTTCTCCTTTGTTCTTAAAAAAGATAATTTGACTTGTTGTGATGAGCACCGGGTATTGTATGGAAGTACTGTATACCTGAAACTAATTTTACACTGTGTATTAACAACTGGAATTTAAATAAACACTTTAAAAAAAAGACAATTTGAGATAGGGAAATTTAGTAATTCAGAGTTACCTCTTGAGAGCATTATGAGGACAAGCTTGTGAAAAAAGATACCTTAAAAAAGAGAAGGTTCAAATTCAATTGAGACAAACACAGATTGGCTTGTGCATCATACGATTTGAGTTTTGTCCCTGACAGCTCTCAACACTTAGTATTTCCTAAGAATATTTAAGATTTTAAGATGCTTTTGTTGAATTAATGGACTTTTATTCATTAGGAATACCTGAGTTGATAAGAGATCCCAAGTTCCTTGTTCCAGAAAGAGTGAAATAAATCTGGGTTCAGTATTCAGTTATGAGCCCCATGAAAAATTTGTGTTCCATCCATATTTTTTTTTTTTTTTTTTTTTTACTCAGTATGAGACGGTTGAAGAGAAAAGTAAATCCACTTTCCTTGTTTTCAATAGTATCCATCAAGGGCTTTCTGTATATTGTGCATTGTGAGTTATTGTCAGTTGAAGGTGTAGTATAGTATTATGTTTAAGATCATAGTTGCTCCTAGACTTTGGGGGGAATTTGCCAAGCTATCCTGAGTGTCTCTGAGGTTAATCTATGGTTAATCAGGCCTACCTGAAAGTGACAAATCTCTAACTAGAGTTTCACCCTTTCTCCTCACACTTCCAGGGTCTTCTGAATTCCCAGAGTAGAAATCTCCTAGTTACTTCAATCTAGCAAGAGTTCCATTCTCCATCCTTCATAGGCCCACTTTGGTCCTGGCCTGCAAATCTGAGCCTGGATTAAGTCCTGCTACAGTCACGGTGATTGGACCAAAAATGCATGGCCATGCTCCCAGAGAAATCCCGCCCTTTCTTTAGAAATCACAAGCTCCTTTAGCAGGTGTGTCCAGCATTGCAAGTTTTGTAGGAATTGAATTCTTCCTGGTTCCTCGGGAAAACTTTGAAGTAGCAACTTTCATATCCCTTGGTAGAATCTATAGATTTAATGACTTATAGGTTGTGAAATGGTAAAATCATCTTTAAGGCTGCCCAAAGTAAGTGGGGCAGGAGTATGGAGTCAGGGTAGGAATTCATTTAAACACTGCATATACTGAAAACAAGCTGAATTCTGGAGGGAATGAACTAAAGGGGTGCTGTGACATTATTTATCTTTGTAGCCACTAAAAACGTCAAAATAAAAAGTCTGTGTTGTTTGCACACTGTACATGGACAGGGTACCAAATGATTTATGTACCCTGCACGACAAAGTTCCTCTACCGGTAGCAAAATACTGCCCTGGTAGCTAGAGAGCAAACCTTTGGTGGGCTACATAGGACTACACATTCCTGTCCATGTCCTCACCTCTGATCAGTCTCATGTTCAATGGTCATTGCTAGGACAAATACATCTATTGATCATTTCTGTCCCTTATATATATTGGTCTGTTAGACAAACTCCTGATTTGTATCCAATTTCAAAGGGGGAAAAAAGACCTTACTAAGAAAATATACATCTCCTCTAAAGATCACTTTAGGACAGAAATTGCTCTTGGGTGACAGAAGAAGAAGAGCTCGTATTCCACGCACAGAATGGATATATTCTACCCACATGAGAGCTCTCAAAATGTATGGCCCCTTCTTAGACTTCTAGAGAAGCAAAATGAATAATCTACTGATTAGGACCAAGATTCTGGGCCAAATACTAATTTTTCCTATTTTATGGGTAAGAATTTCTTCTTATGTAATTGCATCTTTTGGACATGTGTACATGAACTATCCACTCACCGTATTACTCTCATTTGTGTTTGAATACTCCTGGTGCACTGGACAGACGGATCTATTAGTACCACTTTGTGCCAGTCACGGCGATGAGGATGAAGAGTTTGCTTTCTCTTTTTAATCCTTTATTTCAGCCTATGGGTTGTAATTTATGACAGTGATGTTCAGAGCTCAGAGACTCTAACTTTTCCAGAAGTTTTGAAGGGATTATAAGTGTTTGATTATATTTATTATTTAAAAATCACAATTCAAAAACATCATGCCACTCATAGGTGATATATTGCATTTTTAACATGAGAAGAATCTCTAATTTGTTAATATGTGGTGCCAGTAAATTCTGTGTGTTTGAATGTGTATATATATATGTGTATGTTTTCACGCTTAAGACTTGGACTAAAGTCTTCTCCTACCATTTCCACAGATAGGTGAACTTTCTGTAAAAGGGTGAGATCAGGGAAATTGTAGTACTTTCATGCAAATTCAGGTCTGCATGTGTCTTTTTACATGTAAATGTGCAGGGAAGTACATATTTATGTTATATACAAGCCTCAATAATTAAATGCCAAGGAGTACTTAAACATGCATTCTCAGCTGATGCCCCTGCCACTGAATAATCATGAATTGTGTAATAACAAGTGAATATATAATCAGTTGCGCCACAGTGAAATTGAATTATAGATATTTTTGGAACTTTTAAGTTTTGGGTGCTTTTTGTTTAACTTTCACATTCATAAGTTTCAACCTTTGGAACATAATTTCATATACTCCTATTTAAAGTTTTAGAATCACGATTGCCGAAAAATATCTTGAGGTTTCAAAGCAAGCCGTTAAAATTTCCACTTTTATAATGCTTATCTATGTGAATTACATTCTTCTCATTACTATGCAACCCAAAGTATACAGGAATATATTACATGTGGATTTTAATATAAGACTGTAACTGTCAATCACTTTCCTGATTTCAAATTTTTGTTTGTCAGGATTATTCCAGTGTTCTCACTGATGTTAAAACGAGTATGTTTTGCATATTTTAAACATAAACTTTGTAATCAAATATCCCTTATACCTATTTTACATATTGGGATTTTGAGTAAAACTTCCTGTGAAGTAAGAATTTTGCTACTAAATATCTGGTACTAAAAAAATCTGACTCAGGAGGTCAGTGGTTTGCACCCATCCTATTTTTAGGCTGCATGGCTTTGAACATAGAATGTAAACCTTGAAATTTCCAATAACAGACAACTTTATTTAATTCCTATAGTAAAAGACTTTGGATCAGGCTAAAATCTACTGTAGTAGATTATTGCAGTAACTTAGAACCAAAATAAAATGTAAATGTAATTCTGTGTCAGGGATATTCTAATGAGGTAGATGAGGAGGGAAGTTAGTAGCTACTGTTATTTCAGACCTAAATTTAAAGCACAATGTGCTGGGATCCATGCAACATGTCTAATGGAAGACACAGATAAAGGGGAGAAACTGGTAATCTGAAAATGTTTACTCTTTGATTTGTGATCATTTTTTTCCAGATTTGCTTCCCAGTAGTATTCCTTAGAAGAATATCAAAGCCAATTTCATTCCCTAAACATACCAGCAAATGAGTGGGAGATGAGGCTGGAATTGAATACTTGCTCTATATAATTCACAAGTGCCACAATGAACACATTTTAATTTGGGGACTGCTTATTCCTGCCAGTCCATCTATTGCATACATCTCCTTTTATATCCCCCAATGCATGTTCCAAAAAGGACCACTTGCTTTGCCATCCCTGAGATGTCTGGGTCAGAATACCAAAAGGCATATATGAAAACCACACAGGAACAGTAAAACAAGTCACAGTAGACAGGTCTCACTTCCGCCCTCCTGGCTCCCTTCTGAGTCACAAACAAGCCCACTGGCCCTTGCAGACCTTGATAATCCTCAACAATGTGCTTTTGTCTGATAAAGAGCTGTGGATTCTGTTGCCTTGAAATGACTCAGAGAGAGTCACTGAGTGCATAACCCTCCACTAGAGAAACACATCTGAGTCACTGGGGGTCATTTCAGTTGAGAGCATGTCATAGCACTTAAATGCTTGTGTCAAGGGAAGTCACTGTAATTCTTTGCAAAACTGTCCTCTCTACTCCAAAGATCATGATTTTTTTTTAAGGATTTTATTTATTTATTCATGAGAGACAGAGAGAGAGAGAGAGAGGCAGAGGGAGAAGCAGGCTCCCAAGGAGCAGGGAGACCGATGTGGGACTCGATCCCAGGACCCTGGGATCACGACCTGAGCCGAAGGCAGACGCTTAACCATCTGAGCCACCCAGGCACCCAAGATCATGATGTTTTGATGGTCACATTCTTGGTCTGTAGGTTCTAGCCAGGAGCAAAAAAGCCTGAATGAATAGCTAAATATTAAAGAGTATGTAAGAAAGGATGAGTAATTTGAATCAACAACTTTCACTAAACAGTTCAATGTGTTGTGGAGATGACACAGTGTTTCCCTTTTCATCTCAGCTCTTACTACCTGTGCGACCCTTGGAAAGCAGCTCAGCCTCTGTGAGTCAGTTTTGTCATACAAAGGGAATTTATTAAAGTGCACTAGGTGGCTCAGAATTGCTGACAGGGCGAGAGAAACAGACTCTACCCTAAGCTTTCAAAACCAACCATGAAAACCATGCTGCAGAAGGGAACTTGTGAGGAACCTGCTGTTGCTGTCTCTGTCTGCTGCAAGACCCAACCTAACTGCAGCTGCCACCCATTCCAGGAACTTGACCTTTGTACAACTGTTATTACTACTTTCTTTTTTTTATTTTTTATTTTATTATGTTATGTTACTACTTTCCAAACTGGACTCTTCACGGTCACCCATATCAACAATGCATGCCTTGGCAAGCCTTCACACTCACATTGCTCACTTCCAAATAGATGTCTCATGGGTGTATCTGGTTGGTGGACCTGATTTAGGTCTCTTGTCTGCATCATAGTAGAAGGGAGGCTGGAACGGCCAATTCTCCTGACTCAATTCTGCTGTTGGAAGGCAGAAGTGATGACATGGGGAATTTAAAAAATGTAAGGAATGTGGAGAGTGCCCAAGCTCCCTTTCACCCTTATCTGTGTCCCACAAGATTGTCCTTTGTCCTCATGCAGTCACTTTGCTAGCACCTAGGAAATGGGAATGGAATTGAGGTAAGAGAGACAAATATTCCCTTCCACCTTCAGGGGTATATCCTAGGAGAGGCACTAGCCAGACTTATGACACTAGGATGGAACCCTGGGGATCAGAATTTGGTCAGGTAGGTGGTTTGCCTAGGGTCAACACAGATAAATCAACTCAGTCATCAAGCAAAGGCCAGAGCATGAGACACTACCTAGAAGGATGAGGGCCAAGTTGATGTAAGAAAGGAGTAGAAAGCAGTGTGCTATGATGATAGAAATAAGGAGCTCACAATAGTAACTGTGAAGGCCAAAATGTGTTCTATTATGTGCTGCCCAGGTGGATGGGACATCCTATAGAAATAATAATCTTCCATTTGTATAGTGGTCTGAAATTTGTAAAATAATTTCACATTTTATACTATGTAATCTGAAGGTAAGGTAACTGGTAATATCCTAGTTTTACAGATGTCAAAGGATGGTGAGTAGAAGTGAAGTGGCTTCGGCCAAGGCTACCTGGCTACTCTGTGGAATCAGGACTCCAACTAGATGTTCATTCTACATTTTCATAAAGATTCTAGACAGAGATATGGAAAGACAAATGTATTGTGGGAGTTTTACTCATTTGACTTTACATGGGCTTACATGGAGAGGTTTTAAATTCGATCTCATGGATATTTTCTCTAGGGTTCTGATTGAAAACTCCAGAATCATGCAACTTAGGATTTGCACTTTAAATGACATTTGGGATGTTCTGTTTCAGACTTTGCTCTATTTAGCCCTTTCCACACCATCCTTACCTATGACAGCAGGTGTTTGCTAATTATAAGAAAGACCAGCTTCTTTAAACCCTCAGAAATGTTTCCTTCCTTTGTGACTCAGCTGTTGAGCTGAAAACAAATGACAAGTCTTAAGAGAGAGAGACCTTATGCATTTGGTTGGCTGTTTCAAAGTGACATGCAGAATCAGAAAACTAACTCCTAGAGGCCTGGGATGGTCTTGGAGGTCTGGAGCTACTTCATGATAGTACCCTTCCAATATTAACCTTCAATGTCTCTCACAAGGCTCCTGTTTGGATAAAGTCAGCCTCTGTAAGGGCACCAAATTAGTCAGAATTTTTGTCATGTAGAAAAGCTTTCTTGGTTTGCTTCTCTCTACCAACCCCCCCTTTGCTTGTTTGCCTTGTTTCTTAAATTCCACATATGAGTGAGATCATATGGTATTTATCTTTCTCTGACTGACTTTATTCCACTTAGCATTATACTCTCTAGCTCCATCCATGTCATTGTAAATGGCAAGATTTCATTTTTTATTTTGTGGCTGAGTAATATTCCATTGGGAGGTGGGTAGGGGGAGGGCTTAAATTGGTAATAGGTAATAGGTAATAGTGATGAGCACCGGGTTTTGTACAGAAGCGTTGAATCGCTATATTGTACACTGTAACTAATATTATAGTTTATGTTAACTAACTGGAATTTAAATAAAAACTTAAAAAAAGCTTTCTACTAAATGATACATGTAAACCATGAAGCTGTTCAGAGTTATTATCTATATATCTACAGAGTCTAGGAGAAAAGTAAAAGGGTACTTAATCATTTAGTGGTTTTAGCTACTTTCAGTTGTTAGGATATTTGATTGAATTTTAGTACTTGTCATACCTTTTTCCTTGGATTGTTATGAGTAAAAAAAGAGATATTGTTTGTGAGAACACTTTGAAAACTATAAAGCACCAAACAAATTATTGTGACTGTTTTAAAGGAACTGATAACTAAATTCTCAAACATACTTTCAGGCAGGGAAAAAAAAAGAACATTCAGTTACATATAGCTGATTCTCTGTCTCTCTTACCACACCAATTTTAGAGGCTGATTTTGTCATACATACATGATTGATTGAATATTACAGATTGTATGAATTGGCAAAATAAGTATGAACTCAAACGATGCTTCGAAAGAAGCAAACTGATTCTAGTGGCTCCATAAAAATAGGAAACATTGATTTTTCCCTCTGAACCTTCTTAACTACAACTTGCTGTATCATTGAACTTGAAATGAAGACTGCATAAGATTTTTTACACTTCCAGTTGCTTATCATTCATTCCAGTTGAAGGAGTTGGAGATGGGATAAGAGTTTCAGAAACTCAGTAGTGATGTTTAAAAGCCTCCCTCAGCCATAATCCTGCTGCGGAGCAAATCTGCATTCTTTTCCTGAATACTGCTTCTTGGGCTACTCTGCATTCAGGATTGCAGTGGGTCCTCCATGTCCACTACCTCCCGCTTCCAATGATTACATACAAATTGTTCTTTAGAGCCTTCACCATTACTCTTTTGGCATTAGGTACCAATCCTGGCAGAACAGAAGAAATATTACACAATATAAACAACGTGGCCCATCTAGCTCAAAATTAATTCTGATTCAGCAAGTTAGTTACATTCCTCCCCAACCTGTTTTGTTTCAATGACTTGTTATTAATGAACTATAATCCATGGCTTTATATAAGTAAATTGTTCTTCACAATTTATGTAAGTAAACTGTGCTTCGGAGGTGAGCATCAGAATTCCCTGGAGATTCCCCCCATGCCCCCCAAAAATACACTTGGTACTCCACCACAAACTGACAAATCAGAATATCCAGGATGAAATCTGAGCACGTGCGTTTTGAAGCGTCTCCTTAGGGGATCTGCTACAAAGCTCTGATTAAGGACTACTTCCCTAAACTTTACCTATGTATTTATAACTTAAACATACAATGAACAAAATGCATGGGTTGTTACCCATATGTTCCTTTATTATTATTTTTTTAAACCTACTATCCCTTTAAACTTTCTTCAATAGGGATAACTTTCCCCAGTCTTTAATGAAAGTTTCGGCAGGTCCCTTTGGCTTCTCTGTTCTCTTGTGTGATCTGTGGTTACTTTAAATGACAAACACGACCTCACTTTGTAAGTAGAATAAATATCCAGCTGCACATAATAACCAAAGCTCTAAACATAAGTTTGAGATATATCTCCCTTCCCCAGTTTGGACCTTCTGGTTGTGAGCCTACATATAGGGAAGGTGGTCTTGCCCTCCAGGTCTCTCCTCTTAGCCTGCTTCCTCCCTCTCCCATATGCTTGCTTTTGTTTAGGACTTCTCCAACATCTAAATTCAGGTGGGGAGTAGAGGTGAGGGATAAGGCAAATTCCTACCTGGCTGGTTGGTTTTGAGCCCATTGATCCTAGCAGCTAATTAAAACTGTCAGACCTGGAAGGGCCTGGATGGTGGCTCTGCATCTTTATCAATGTGATATTTTCATGGGCTCTTAAGAGGTTCCCTACAGGACCCTCCCCGCTGTAGTTCTTATAACCTGAACAGATGTTTCTCTACTTTGGACAGTCACTAATGCCCCACCCTCAGCCCTGGGCATTCACTATAAACTTACAGTCTCTTTTTGCTAAGAATTACTCTTCTCTTTAAGTGATTTTTTAAAGGCAGGGCTCAAAACTTCCTCACATGGGAGTCTCTCCAAGAAAGCCAACTTCTGATCTAGGCAAATACCCACATACCACTTGTTTTCATGATCAGTAGTGTGGAGGCTGATGCCAACAGGGTAGCCTCTTCTGGTTCTGCCCTCAAGGTTCCTCCAGCCCCTCGATTTCCCAAGATGGAGCCATGTCAAAGCCCTCTGAGAGGTCCCAGTAAAGCCCCCCTCACTTGTGGTTAGAAGGAAATACCAGCCCCTCCTGCAAAGGGGTGGGGATAACTCACAGCTTGACAACAGCTATTTCCAAGCAAACCTTTTCACTAATCTGCCCATCTTCTCTGAAGCCCTTTTCTATTCCTGATCAGGCTGAGGAACCAGGTGTCATGGAGCAGATTCTTAGGAACATTTCTTCAGTTAATCTGCACATGAGATGGGACAGTCTGTCTTACATTCACTTTAGTGTCCTGATCTCTGTCAAACTGGCCTCACAGTGGAAACTGATATAGGCTAAGTCCCATTCAACCTTTCTGTTACATATATGTAGCCTGAATTGTAAGAGTTTAAACACACCATAAAACCACTGGTCAGGGATATTAAAAAAGGATTGACCTGTCCCCCTCATGGCGGAAGGAGAGTGGCAAGACCCCGACACAATCACTTTCATTTTTCTGTTTATGAGCTTTCTAGATAATTCATGTTGGGGCATCGTCCTTTATCCCACGTTGGGCTGAAAGCTAGTTCTGCTTCTTTCTCATTTACTCTTTCTTTAGAGTACCAGTTTAGGTAGCTCTAGACCAAGAAAGGAACCTGTCTCAAGTAGCGTGCAAGTAGAACACTCCATTCTCAGCGTTGGAGGTCTATGGATGAAAGCTTCCTGAGGTCCATGAACCTCCTGAAGTTGAACACCATCTCTCTCTACGGCTTCAAGCAGGGCAGTAACTTCAGAACAGACAGGCCAATATCTAGCATTCCGTACTGACCAATCTTAAACAACCACATGTTCAGGGTAACTGTCCAGTCCAGGGCAAGCCTAAATGAATTTCATTTCTGATTTCTTTACCAGCATGAGATGAATACCTTGCATTAGTGTCTTCCTTCCATGTGGTCTAGCCCTACTGCAAACATGTGTGCGTGCACAAGAACCCTCCCAAATTGGTCCCTAAGAACAAGCAACAATTTTTGGCACAGCGACTCCAAATTCCTACAGTCAAGACGCACTGCTCTCCCTCCAAATCTCTCTGAGGGATACAAAACTCTGGCTCACATTTCACAACTCACATTACTAATGAAACCCTTAACTTCTCAGTCTACAATACAGACATTAGGTTGGAGTACCTGGCTGGCTCAGTTGGTAGAGCATGCGACTTTTGACCTCAGTGTTGTGAGTCTGAGCCCACGCTGGGTGTAGAGATTACTTAAAAATAAAATCTTTAAATAAAATACAATAAAATAAGGACATTAGACTAATGAAGACTTTGTATTCCTCCTCAGGAATAATTACTGGGTAACTTCTTGAACTTTTTTTTTCAATTACAAAACTCAGTTTTGAATTATTTTTCTAGATGATGTGGACCCTCAACCTTAAATGTAAATTCAAGTCTCATTTTGGATTCAGAAAATAGCTTGTAGCTTCACAATGGTGGCATTTTTTGTTCGTTTGTTTAGGCCTCCTGGGAGGAACTGTTATGGTTACAAAGCTGACAAGAAGGTCTGAGTTCCCCTCCCCTTCCACTTTTAGAAGTTACATTTTAGCCTTCTTACATTTGTTTGAACCCTCAGTAGCAAAGACTTACTGAAATAAAAGCATGGACTCTAAACTTTAAACAAAGAAGCAAACACAAATAAGTAGATATTTAAAGCAGAAGAGCTGTAGGGTCACTTCTACAGAATCATCTCAATAAACCACTGTATAGAAGTATTTGGGTATCCTTGGAAAAGTTTGATTAAGAGATATTACAGTTAACACAAGAAAATATCTCAGTAAAACTTAAAGACTCAAAGTTAAAGAGACATGACTAAATGACATTCAGGAAATGTGAGAAATACTTCGATATGCCAGTATTTTGCCATTTTAAATAGAGATCCAAGGTAATCCTGTTTTTTAAAGATAGATTACCAAAATTTGAAATTCTTTTTGAGAGCATAGAAAGAGTGTAATACTCCCCAGACTCTGCCAAAATCAGTTTTGCCATTGTCCATCTGGAAGACTTAAAAAGAGCTTTGTCAACACATTCAAAATGAAGGGATGACTAAAAAAAATCACATTTGACTTATTTAGAATGATGTTTCAAGGCTAAACCAACGGGGCCCTGAAGTATGCAGATGAATTATGCAGATGAATTATATACTTCCACTGTGCTTTGGAAGCTTAGATGCGGTCTGGGATAAAGAAATGTTGATTATACATGTTCTGGAAGGTGTTTAAAAGCAACAGAAATTCAAAGATAAAGAAATACTGTCTGACCTACTAAGGGATCTGAATGTATAATAAATAAAACTAATGATTGCGGGTTTTTTCTCTCTCAGTTTCTCTGTAGAGTTTATCCAATAGAACTTCCAAGTTCTATTTTAAATGAAAAAGAAAAACCACCACCACCACAATCACCACCAACCTAGATTGCTTGTGATTTTAAACAACCCTGTTTTAGTTCCCTTATTTAGGCTGAAGACTGAACATTTTTCTCAATAACAGAAGGACCACATAGTGTTAAAATGTAGAAAAGTTGGAAAAACAATCATGGAAAAGAATCTTTAAACTGTGTTGGCTATTGCCTTTTCTAACTTAATCCTCTGCCTGTAGTGTTCTTCCTAAGGGCAGAGAAGCATACCAGGATTGATCTGAAATGATTTAATTCAGCGCCATCAAGCTGTCTCATGACTCAGGGAAACGTTTTTTTGTTTGTTTGTTTGTTTGTTTTGCTTTTTTGTTTTTTTTAGTTGTGGTGTCATCATAGATTTAAGCCTCTTTTATAGCTATAGTAGTTACACATGACTATAAAAGATTATATTTTTAATTAAACTCGGAGAAAAAGAAATCTGTAATAAAGCTGCATTTAAAATGCCATGTAATTTAGCCTTTATGATTCACCATATTAGTTTGGTTTAGTGGGTTTCCTTACCAATTAATATTTACTTTCACATAAATCAGTAATGCAAATACAAGTATATAGCAATGTGGATTTTTTTATTCCAACACAGACTCTTTTTATTTGGTAGTTTTTTTCTTCCTTCATCACTAATCTACCCACACATGCAGAAGTTTATGATAGTTGAGTATTTATCTTTTATATAATACTCTCATATTAAAAATGTTTACATTTTATCCTACTCCAAACATTTTAAAATGTAAATGTAATCAAGTTATATTTTGTCATTATTACCCTCTTTTAAAAATACTTTGTTACTAAGTTAGTAAATCACACATTTGTAAGCTTAACTTCTAAGGCCAACACACTCAGCTTCTAAAGTTATTTTATTTTTGTTTCTTTATATTTGATAATGTATAATCTATTTTCCATTGTGAAAGTCATGTTTATGTAGAATGGAAATGAGATCTTCCAGAGCCATTTTTCCTATAAGGCTGAAAGGCATATTTCAACAACTGTTTTTTTCTGTGAGTGTTATTAGCTAGTGTTCTTTTAAAATTTTTTTATTTAAATTCTATTTAATTAACATATACTGTATTATTAGTTTCAGAGGTAGAATTTAGTGATTGATCAGTTGCATACAACACCCAGTGCTCATTACTTCAAGTGCCCTCATTAATGCCCATCACCCAGTTACCCCATCCCCCCACCCACTGCCCCTCCAGCAATTGCACTACTAGGTATTTATTCAAAGGATACAAACATAGTGATTCCAAGGAGCACATGCACCCCAATGTTTATAGCAACAGTGTTCACAATAGCCAAACTATGGAAACAGCCCAGATGTCCATCGACAGATGAGTGGATAAAGAGAGGTGGTGTATATATATATATACAATGGAGTATTACTCAGCTATCAAAAAGAACGAAATCTTGCCACTTGCAATGACGTGAATGGAACTAGAGGGTATTATGCTAAGTGAAATAAGTCAATCAAAGAAAGACAAATACCCTATGATTTCACTCCTATGTGGAATTTAAGAAACAAAACATGAACACAGGGGAAGGGAAGCTAGTATTCTTTCTAAAAACTGAGATGCCCCAGAATGGAATTTTGGTTAATTACAGGATGCTGCTATGCTGTTCCCCTTTCTTGCTGCACGCATTCTTACTTTGCTACCCTCATTAGTAAGTGAACTCTTCTCAAGTGAGATGGCAATAAGCCAAGTTTACTATACTTGTGAGTATCACTACAAATAGCACTGCTATTAGAAGCCTAAAAACAAATCTAAGTGACTTATTTTTAATATATAAGATGCCAGTATTTAGCCTGTTTAGCAATACCCTCATGAATCGTATTGTTTATAAGAAAGTTACTTGTTTATCTATGTCAATTGTGACTCTCAAGGCAGGTATATTTGCTTTTACACAATTGTTCGGTTTTGTTTGCATTTATATCAGAAAGCCAAATTCAGCACACCTTTTAAAATTCTGAAGCCTCTGATAAAACCTGAAGTCTTCTGAAATAGCAAACTCTGTTTATAGATCAACTCAAAGAATAAACAAACTGTCATCTCAGTCATTAAGGAACTAACTTTATTTCTTTTTTTTTTTTAAAGATTTTATTTATTTATTTATTAGAGAGCAAGCGAGAGAGAAACAGCATGAGAGAGGAGAGGGTCAGAGGGAGAAGCAGGCTCCCCACCGAGCCGGGATCCCGATGTGGGACTTGATCCCAGGACCCTGGGATCATGACCTGAGCCGAAGGCAGTCGCTTAACCAACTGAGCCACCCAGGCGCCCGGAACTAACTTTATTTCTGACTGGACAGCCACCTTAACCAAAATAAACCCACCCACTCTCTTCTTCTATCAGAATCCGCCCTTATCCAATTCTACATAATTCCACCTCAGGTAGGTTGATTTGCTTCCTCCTCTTAGTCCTTATTATTAGTCTCTTAGTACTTATTTAGAATAAAGTTGGCTTTATTCTGTATTACATTTTTTCCCCCAACAGGAACTGTCACAGGTTTCCTATCTGAGGCAGGAACAGCTTTAATTTCAAGGTTTTCTTGATAGTGCTTCAGAATGCTTCATTTTAATATTAAAGATCAATGGGCTTCCTGACCCCTATATGCCCATCTAATCCTCACTTGGAGTTCTTTTTCTGTCCCTGGTTTCTGAGCACTGCAAGTTCTAGTCTCTTCCTACTCCCAACAGGAAAGGAAATTCTTAGGTTTAACTAGGTTCACCCCACCCTCCTACTTGCTCTCTTTGCATGTTCTATAAGTACAACTCTAGTATAAGCTTGTTTGAGTCAAAATTGGAATCTTTTTGAAAGAAAGCTAATGAGGGGCGCCTGGGTGGCTCAGTCGTTAAGGGTCTGCCTTCGGCTCAGGTCATGATCCCAGGGTCCTGGGATGGAGCCCCGCATCGGGCTCCCTGCTCTGTGGGAAGCCTGCTTCTCCCTCTCCCACTCTCCCTGCCTGTGTTCCCTCTCTCGCTGTCTCTCTGTCAAATAAATAAATACATGGATGAGACTGGAGGAGATTATGCTAAGTGAAATAAGTCAAGCAGAGGAAGTCAATTATCATATGGTTTCACTTATTTGTGGAACATAAGGAATAGCATGGAGGACATTAGGAGAAGGAAGGGAAAAATGAAGGGGAGGAAATTGGAGGGAGAGACGAACCATGAGAGACTATGGACTCTGAGAAACCAACTAGGGTTTTAGAGGGGAGGGGGGTGGGGGGATGGGCTAGCCCAGTGATGGGTATTAAGGACGGCATGTATTGCATGGAGCACTGGGTGTTATATGAAAACAATGAATCGTGGATCACTACATCAAAAACTAATGATGTATTGTATGGTGATTAACATAATAAAATAAAATTTAAAAAAAAGAAAGCTAATGAATGTGCTTATGTATAGATGTGAATGGTAAGGGAAAGTGAATAATCAAGAATAACACATCCTCTCAGATGAGGGATGTGTAACTGGTATGACAGTATCCACGGATTTCATGCCACAGCCTGAGATGGAGATGCTTGCAGGAGGGAAGAGAATGGAGAGAAATAACAGTTTCATTTTGAATATATTAAGTCAGGGATGCCTACTGGATATCTAAGCAGAGGTATTAAGTGCAGAATTGGATATATGGGTGGAAGCTGTAAATTCAGACTTTGTCAGGTGATAAATGTATTTCAATTTATGGACCTGGATGAGATGAGCAGGTAGAGAAAGGAGGAGATAGGCACAGATGGAGTTTCACATTTTTGGCAATTTAGTGCTTGGGGCAGTGGCAATCACAGTGGTAGAGGAACCCGGAAGCCCAGTACTGACCTTCGGCCAAGATAAGGATAAAAAGAAGTAGTTGGTGATTTATAACATGCTGAGAGGAACCAAAACTCCCCCGCATGCCCCTTGTAGAACTTACTCTGTACTGTTAACTGAAAGTGTATGGCTTAATGGTTTGCACTGATTTAACTGGTTATGCAGCTTGATTTTAGCCACAAAACCAGTGTGATATAAAAGACCCTCAGTAAACATGTCTGTTGGCTCTCCTGAGAGCAAGGCATCTCTGCAACTGATTACAGGCCAATAATCCAAAGATGAAGCATAGCCTGTGCCACTGAGAGAGGATCCTGGAAACTCCATCTGGAAGTCTCAGAACTCTTAGATGTTTGCCTGCATTTTCTTCTTCCTGCTGAACTGTATCCTTACTTTTACTGAAGCCCTAAAAAGAGTATACCCTGTGAAGGTCCATGATCCTTTCAATTATCCAACTCTGTGTAATTGCTGCAGGATGAACCTCCTGGATGGGATCTAAAAGCAGGATATCCCAGGCTATAGCAATGGTAGAAGTTAGGCAGACTGCAGCATGCTCAAAATCTTTAGTCTGTTCAGACACCTCCTGAGAATACTGGGGAGTGGCCCTGTCATTTAGAGGAAAGGATGGGCGAGAATGAGGCAATGTTAATATCATACACCTAATGGAACTAGAACAAACAAAGCTCCAGGTGAGTACAAGGAAGGAAATAATAAAGATCAGAACAGAAATAAATGAAATAGAGACTAAGAAAACAATAGAAAAGATCAGTGAAATCAACAGCTTGTTCTTTGAAAAGATAAATAAAATTGATAAACCTTTGCCAGACTCGTCAAGTAAAAAGATGACCCAAATAAATAAAATCAGTAATAAAAGAGGAGAAATAACAATATGACAAAAAGTACAAAAAATTATAGGAGACTACTATGAAAAATTACATGTCAACAAATTGGACAATCAGGAAGAAATGGATAATTCCTAGAAACACAAAATCTTTAAAAACTGAATCAGGAAGAAATAGAAAATCTGAACAGATGAATTATTAGTAATGAAACTGAATTGGTAACCAAAAAACCCCAACAAATAAAAGCCTAGGACCAAATGGAATCACAAGTTAATGCTACTCAACATCTAAAGAAAAATTAATGCCTATTCTCCTCAAACTATCCCAAAAGATAAAAGAGGAAAGAGATCTTCCAAATATATTCTAAGAGGTCAGCATTATCCTGATACCAAAACCAGACAAAGATGCCAAAAAACAAAACAACCACCACCACAACAACAAAACTGCAGAAAATACCCCTGATGCACACAGATGGAAAATTCCTCAATAAAATATTAGCAATCTGCATTTAACAATACATTAAAAGGATCATTCACCTCAATCATGTGGGATTTCTGCCAGGGATGCAAGTATGGTTCAATATTGACAAATCAATCAATGTGATAAAACACATTAACAAAACAAACGATAAAAATCATGTTATCATCTCAAGAGGTACAGGAAAAGCATTTGATGAAATTCAACATTCATTCATGATAAAAACTTTAGACAATGTGGAGTTAGAGGGAACATACCTTAATATAATAAAGGCCCAGTATGAAAAACCCATGGCTAACATCATACTCAATGGTGAAAAACTGAGAGCTTTTTTTCCTAAGACCAAGATAAGACAAGAATGTCCACTCTAGTCATTTTTATTCAATTCAACATAGTACTGGAATTTGTAGCCACAGCAATCAGACCAGAAAAAGATATAAGAGACATCCATATTGTTAAAGAAGAAGTTAAACAGTCACTATTTACAGATGACATGATACCTTTCATAGAAAATCCTAAAGACTCCACCAAAAACTACTAGAATAAAGGAGTTCTAGTAAAATAAAGCTGCCAGATGCAACATGAATACACAGAAATCAATTGTTTCTACACTAATATCAAAATAGCAGAAAGAGAAATTAAAAAAATAATTCCATTTAAAACTGCACCAAAGAGACTAATATACATACGAATAAACTTAACCAAGGAGGTGAAAGACCTGTACTCTGAAAACTATATAACACCTATGAAAGAAGTTGAAATTGACACAAATGGGAAGATACTGCATGCTCATGGACTGGAAGAATTGTTATTGTTAAAATGTCCATACTACCCAAAGTGATATACAGATTCAGTGCAATTTTTATCAAAATACCAAAGGCATTTTTCACAGAACTAGAACAAATAATCCTAAAATTTGTATGGAATCACAAAAGACTTCAAATAACCAAAGCAATCTTGAGAAACAATAACAAAGTTAGAGGTATCACAATTTCATATTTCAAGATATACCACAAAGCTGTAGTAATCAAAACATAATGGTACTGGCAGAAAAATAGACACATAAGTCAACAGAACAGAATGGAGAGCCCAGAAATAAACTTCTGATTATATGGTTAATTAACCTATGACAAAGGAGGCAAGAATATAGAATTGGGAAAAGATATTATCTTCATTAAATGGTGCTGGAAAAACTGGACAGCTACATGTAAAAGAATAGAAATGGACCACTTTTTTGACACCATACACAAAAATAAACTCAAATGGGTTAAAGTCATAAATGTGAGATCTGAAACCATCAAACTCCTAGAAGAAAACATAAGCAGTAATATCTCTAACATTGGGCATAGCAACATTTTTCTAGATGTCTCCTCAGGAAAAAGAGAAAAAAGCAAAAATGAATGATTGGGACTATACCAAAAGAGAAAAAAAAAAAAAAAAAAAGCTTTTGCACAATGAAGAAAACTACTGACAAAATAAAAAGGCAGCCTACTGAATGAGAGGAAATATTCACAAATGATATCTCCAAAGGGGTTGATATCTAAAATATATAAAGAACTTATACACCTCAGCACCAAAAAATCTGATTGACAAATGGGCAGATGACATGAATAAACATTTTTCCAAAGAATACATACCGATGACCAGGAGACACATGAAGAGATGCTCAATATCACTAATCAGGGAAATGCAAATCAAAAAACATCAAAAAAACAAGAAATGAAAAGTGTTGGTGAGGATGTGTAGGAAAAGGAAACTTGTGTACTGTTGGTGGGAATACAAACTGGTGCAGCCAGTTGGGATTTCCTCAAAAAATAAAAGTAGAAATAACCATATCATGTACTAATTCCACTACTGGGTATTTACCCAAAGGAAATGAACTAATTTGAAAAAAAAAAAATATGCCCCCCCTATGTTTATTGCAACATTATTTACAATAGCCAAGGTATGGAAGCCACCAAAATCTCTATCAATAGATGGATGGATGCAGAAGATATGATATCTATGTACAATGGAACATTACTCAGCCATAAGAAAGAATGAGATCTTGCCATTTGTGACAACATGGATGGACCTAGAGGGTATTATTCTAAGAGAAATAAGTCAGATAAAGAAAGACAAATACCAAATGATTTCACTTGTATGTGGAATCTAAAAATCTAAACAAATGAACAAATGAAATAAAAAGCAGAAACAGACCCCTAAATGTGGAGAATAAACTGACTGTTGCCAGAGGGGTGGACAGTGGAGGTATGGGCAATATGGGTGAAGGGGAGTGGATATACAGGCCTTCAGTTATGGAATAAATAAGTCCTGGGGATAAAAGGCACAGCATAGTAGTTATAGTCAATCGCACTCCCTCATACTGTACGGTGACAGATGGTCACAGATGCTATGTTGTGTGAGCATAACATAATGCATAGAGTTGTCCAATAACTATGTTGCACACCTGAAACTAATGTAGCATTGTCTATCAACTACACTTCAATAAAAAAAAGGATGAGGCAATGTTATCTTTGTATATGGTATAGCCCCTGGTAATAGTAGAAAAATGTTTTTGAAATAAGTGAATGAATTAATGAATGCACAAATGAAGAGAGGTGGTCACAGAGATTTGTTTTTCTGCAGCTTTAAACTCCAGAGGGTGGTTCAAACAATAGCAGTTTGATTTCTCCAAATTAGGCCTAGCAAACTCCTGTGTCAGGGCTTGTGCCTTTGCTTTTCCTCTTCTTAGGCCACATCCCCCACACACCCTCAAAGTTCACTCCCTTACTTCATTCAGGATAGTGCTCAAATCAGGATACCCTTGTTGATCACCATATCTAACAGTGTCCCCTAGTCTCTCCCTCTTTATGCTGTGTTATGTTTTTCATAGAACATCTCACCCCCTGATCTTATATTATCTGTGTATCTGTTGGTCTGTGTATTTAAGGACTGCCACATCAGAATGTTAAGTTCCATTTGAGTAGGTGTTTTGTATCTTGTTCACTGCCCTAATTCTAGCGCCTGGAACAGTGTCTGGCAGAGATTACATGCTCAAAAAAACATTTGCTGGATGAATAAACTCTCATGCCCACACTGTGGGTCTCACCCATATGGTTGTACATTAGAGTGAGCAAACATCCTGGTTGCCTGGGACTGAGAAAATTCCCTGGCTGTAAAACAGTCAAGTAAGTCATGCTACTAAACTTCTGTTTTAGCTTCTTGCTTTATCATTCATTCGTTGATCAATATTTATTTAGCACCTATCATATAACAGGCACTGGCTTAGATACTGGAATCACAGCAATAAATAAGTCAGGTAAAGCTCCTGCTGTCCTTAAGCTATATTCCTCAGCAGGGGCATTAGCCTGGACTAATGGCCCTTGGATGCTGAGGTTCACCCTACAGAGTATGACTGACATTAAACGCCAGGAGATGGTGGGCTGAAGTATCACTGGCCAGCAGGTGTTCCTCAGGAGAGATGCAGGCCATGGTGCGAGTTGAATCCATGCTGTAGTGGAAGTTCTAGTAACTTCCAGCAAGACCTCTGGTGTCCTGGATTCTGGCCAACACCTTCATTCAGTCTTTAGCTAAGATCTATCAAAACCCACATATGCTTCTATTCGTAAGTATTTTAATTTATTTTCACAGTTAACATTATTAATAATGGTTAAACATCTGGTGACTGGAAGCATCAGCAGGGCTAGCCTTAGGCAAAACTGAAAGAAAGGCAAAACTCCTGCTTCCTTCCTACATCTAACCTTCATGGCAGAGTCATCATGTAACAATATCCTTTCAGGTCAAACTTAACCAGTTTGAGCCTTTTCTTTTATTCTCCAATATTCTTCCCTACTCAGAAGTAGCCCTTAGTCTTATTCCTCATTGTTCTGAGAAAAAAAATTCTTATATTCTTGTAGACATATATGCTTGTTAGATCATCAACCATCAGATAACCTATGCTCATCATAGAATCCTGAAAGTAATTTGCTCAAACTATTGACTCTAGTGACTGGAATTTTGTGGCATGTGTCATGCCTGCCATGGAGAGAGTTAACTCTTCACATATATGGCGTTAGCCTTGACCACCTCCAAGAGCTGCAAAATAAACTTAAATTTTCCATTTCAGTTCTCATACATTTTATTTCCTCATTGGTGGAACACCATTTCTTTCTGCTCTCGGGCCAGTAGGCCCATGATAAAATTCTTGATTTCATAAAATATATGCCATGGACATTTTGTTTTTATTTTGTTTTGGTTTGTTCGTGGTTTTTTTTTTTTTTTTTGACATTTTGAATTCAGTATACAGCTTCCACTTTCTCTTCAAATGGTTTAACAGTTTCCCTTGAACAGTGGGGACGTGGGTAAGGATGGTATTTGAAGAATACTTGGTTCTGTGCATGGCTGTTTGACTTTCTCAGCATCCCTGTCAAGCACTTTAATTATGCAAATGAGCACTCCTTAGCAGAGGGGTTGGGGGAGGTGTGTCAGAGAGAGGAACAGTACAGACAAGTGCTAGACAGGAATTAGGCCAAGAATATCCACACTTCCTATACTGAGAAAGCTCCCAGGGATTTTTTTTTTCCCGCCAAGATAAAAATTTGAAAGTCTGCTCTTTTAACTTCTTTTACAGTTTTCTTCTGTCCGACTTCCTGTTCCAAAAAAAGTGTAGATTTTTAAATGCTGGTTTTTGTTTTAGCTTCTTGAGTGTCTCTTTCTCCCTGTAAGAGAATGCCACAGTAAAATAAGAGTGGTGTTGTTCATATTAATGTCTAAGTTTTATAGTATAAAAGAGTTATCTTTGTTGCCTTCTTAGGATCAGTAGGTTCTGACTCAAAGATGGAATCTAATCTGCAGAAAAAGCATTTGACAAAGTACAACATCATTCATGATAAAAACCTTAACAGAGTAGGTTTAGAGGGGATATACCTCAACATAATAAAGGCCATATGTAAAAAACCTACAGCTAATATCCTAAATGGGGAAAAACTGAGAGCTTTTCCTTCACGGTCAAGAACAAGACAGCAATGTCCACTCTCACCACTTTTATTCAGCATGGTACTAGAAGTCCTAGCCACAGCAATCAGACAACAGAAAGAAATAAAAGCCATCCAAATTGGCAAGGAAGAAGTAAAAATTTCACTCTTTGCATTTGACATGATACTCTATATAGAAAACCCTAAAGACTCCACAAAAAAACTGCTAGAACTGATAATCAAATTCAGTAAAGTCACAGGATACAAAATTGACATACAGAAATCTGCTGCATTTCTTTTTTTTTAAGATTTATTTATTTGAGAGAGAGAGAGAGAGAGAGAGAGAATGAGTGGAAGGCACAGAGGGCGAGAGATATGGAGAAGGAGAGAAATTCTCAAGCAGGCTCCATGCTGAGCATGGAGCTGGATGCAGGGCTTGACGTCATGACCCCAAGATCACAACCTGAGCTGAAACCAGGAGTTGGGCACCCAACTGACTGTACCACCCAGGCACCCTGCTGGTGCATTTCTATACGCCAAAAATGAAGCAGCAGAAGAGAAATTAAGGTATCAATCCCATTTACAATTGCACCAAAAACAGTAAGATAACCAGGAATAAACCTAACCAAATAGGTGAAAGACTGTACTCTGAAAACTATAAAACACTGATGAAAGAAATTAAAGATGACACCAGGAAATGGAAAGACAGGTCATGTTCACGGATAGGAAGAACAAATACTGTTACCCCAAAATACCCAAAGCAATCTATACATTTAATGCAATCTCTATCAAAATACGAACAGCATCTTTCACAGAGCTAGAATAAACAATCCTAAAATTTGTATGGAGCCACAAAAGACCCTGAATAGGCAAAGCAATCTTGAAAAAGAAATGCAAAGCTGGAGGCATCACAATTCTGATTTCAAGTTATATTACAAAGCTGTAGTAATCAAAACAGTATGGTACTCGTACAAAAAATAGATTAATGGAATAAAATAGAAAACCCAGAAATAAACCTATAATTATATGGCCAATTAATCTTCAACAAAGCAGGAAAAAATATCCAATAGGAAAAAGACTGCCTCTTCAATAAATGGTGTTGGGAACACTGGACAACAGCATGCAAAAGAATAAAACTGCATGTACCACTTTCTTATGCCATACACAAAAATAAATTTAAAATGATCAAAGACCTAAATGTGAGACCCGAAACCATAAACAACTTGGGAAACAACAGATGATGGTGAGGATGTGAGAAAAAGGAACCCTTTTATACTGTTGGTGGGAAAGCAAACTGGTGCAGCCACTCTGGAAAATAGTACGGAGGTTCCTCAAAAGGTTAAAGATAGAACTACCCTATGACCCAGCAATTATACTACTAGGTATTTAAAGGATAAAAACGTAGTGATTCGAAAGGGTACATGCTCCCCAGTGTTTATAGCAGCAATGTCCACGATAGCCAAAATATGGAAAGAGCCCAGATATCCATTGACAGATGAATGGATAAAGAAGAGGTGGTATGTATATTTATGCAATCTCTATCAAATTTACATATTTATTTATTTAATAATTAATTAAATATATTCATACACACATACAATGGAATATTACTCAGCCATCAAAAAGAATGAAATCTCGCCATTTGCAATGATGTGGATGGAACTGGAAGGTATTATGCTGAGCAAAATAAGTCAGTCAGAGAAAGACAAATACCATATGATTTTACTCATATGTGGAATTTAAGAAACAAAACAGATGAACATAGAGGAAGGGAAGGGAAAATAAAATAAGATGAAAAGAGAGAGGAAGGCAAACCATAAGAGACTCTTAACTCTAGGAAACAAACTGAAGGTTGCTAGAGGAGAGGTAGGTGAGGGGATGGGGTGTTTGGGCGATGGGCATTAAGGAGGGCACTTGATACAGTGAGCCCTGGGTGTTACATGCAACAGATGAATCACTCAATTCTACCCCTGAAACTAATAATACATTATATGTTAACTAAATGGAATTTAAATGAAAAATTAAAATAAAAAATAGAAGCAAACACAGGCAGTAAATTCTTTGACATTAGCCATAGCAATTTCTTTCTAGTTATGCCTCCTGATGCAAGGGAAACAGGCAAAATTAAAGTATTAGGCCTCATCAAAATTAAAAGGTTCTGCACCGCAAAGGAAACAATCAGCTAACTAAAAGGCAACCTATGGGATAGGAGAAGATATTTGCAAATCTCATATCTGATAAAGGGTTAGGATCCAAAATATATAAAGAACTTAAAAACTCAACACTCCAAAACCAAATAATCCAATTAAAAATGGGCAGAAGACATTAATAGACATTTTTCCAAGGAAGACATACAGATGGCCAATAGACATATTAAAAGATGCTCAACATCACTTTCATCAGGGAAATGCGAATCAAAACTACAATAAGATAACACCTCACACCTGTCAGAATGGCTAAAATTAACAGCACAAGAAATAGTAAGTGTTGGTGAGGATGTGGAGAAAGGGGAACCCTCTTGCACTATTAGTGGGAATGCAAACGGGTACAGCCACTCTGGAAAACAGTATGGAGGTTCCTCAAAAAGATAAGAATAGAATGGCTCCATGATCCAGCAGTCACACTACTGGCTATTTACCCAAAGAATACAAAAACACTAATTCAAAGGAATATGTGCACCCAGATGTTTATAGGAGCATTATTTTCAATAGGCAAATTATGGAAGCAGCCCAATGTCCATTAACTGATGAATGGATAAATAAGATGTGGTATATATATGCAATGGGATATTAGTCAGCCATAAAAATGAAATCTTGACATTTGCACCATGGATGGAGCTAGAGAATATTATGCTAAGTGAAATAAGTCAGTCAGAGAAGACAGATACCATATGATTTCATTTATGTGAAATTTAAGAAACAAATAAGCAAAGGGAAAAAAAGAGAGAGAGAGAGGCAAACCAAGAAACAGACTTAACCAGAGAGAACAAAGTGATGGTTTGGGAGGTAGATAGGGGGATGGGAGGTAGATAGGGGGATGGGTGATGTAGGTGATGGGGATTAAGGAGTGTACTTGTGATGAGCATGGGGTGATGTGTGGAAATGCTGAACCACTATATTGTACACCTGAAACTAATGTTACATTGTATGTTAGCTAACTAGAATTTAATTAAAAACTTTAAAAAATTATGCAATCTAATGGTGTTGGTGGTGGGGATAGCAATGGATCCCCTCCAAGTATGTCTTGTGCTCCAAGGCCTAAATGATCCAATAGTCTTGGGGCAGGACTGACAAAAAGCTGCCTAATCTGAGTGTAGCTTCCTTGGAGGGATGGAAACCTATAGAACAAGGGCTAAAAAGGGTAATGTTTAAACAGCCAGGATCCAGCTGGGTCTTGTGGAGTAATATAAATCTTTGACTTTACTGACTTGTGTAATGAAAATTTCTCAAAATTCTTACAGAGTTCAACTGTAACTAAAACACAGTATAATTACTCAGAGTTTTAACGCATAAGCAAAATCATATCAATTCTCAGAGAACAAGTTTCCTCATACATAATGGGCATTAAGGAGGGCACATGATGTGATGAGCACTGGGTCGTATATGCAACTAATGGATCATTGAACACTATACCAAGAACTAATGACGTACTATATGTGGGCTAATTTAATTTAAATTAAAAAAGAAAACTTCCAACTCAACAAATATTTGTAGAGGACCTGTTACTTCTTTAGAACTGTGGTAGAACCTAGACACATGAGAATGAGTAACACAGACACAAGCTCCTCCCCTAATAGAACAGGGCACTATTGATGGAGACAAATAGCACATAATATAACTACATAGGTAGAAATTGTACAACAGCAATGAAGAATGGTTTTCTATAAAAAAACAAAACAAAACAGGAAGAACCTAATATAGATGAGGTGGTCAGGAATGGTTTCTGGAGAAATCATTCTGCATTTGATCTGAGGCTTGGGAAATGAGTATAAGCTAATTAGATGAAGAGAGACGCTAAGAGAGTTCCAGGTAGAAGGAGCAGCATAGAGGACATTCCAGAATGGAAATGACTAATTACTAATTATCTGAAGGGTTGGTTTTTTTTTTTTTTTTTTTTAGCTTCTCAGTACAGGAACTTTGTCTTACTCATTTTTATATCCCAGACACTTAGTATAACACCTGGCATACAATTGGTGCTCAGTGAATGCTTATTAGATAACTATCGTTAACTTTTCTTTTAAAATAAAACATGACAAAAACAGAATTAATTCAGAATTCAATAGGACAGAATTAAGCAATCATTTGGGAGAGTTATGGATACACGTGGAACTAGCTTTGGAAAGGATGGGTTGGACTAAGCATCAGGTGATAAGAGCAGTGACGATTTCTAAGCACTCTACTCATATGGTGCCTCCTTCAGGTAGCTTCCTCTGACCCTTCCATGGGCATTAAGTACATTCCTTTTGGCTTCCTTAGTACTCTACAACTATCCAGTGGTATTCACCATATATTATCTTACAATTTCAGTGGCCTTCCTGCCTTCCCCACTACGCTATACTACACCATATCACAGTGAGGGAATGACTCATGACTTTATTTCTTATGCATAAAGGGTATCTTATAAATGCTTGATGAATGAATAAGTGGGATTAGGTTGGCAGGGATGAAGTGAAGGCCCTTAAGAACACTTGTTGACATCTGATGTCTCCTGGCAACACAATCCTAAATATATCCGTCACATTGAATATCCATTAAAATTCAAATATCCATGCAACATTTGTCCAGAAAGTGGTTTTAATATGAAAAGGCAAGTATATCCAGCCATCTAAAATAAGTTCCCTTAAAACCAACATTTTACTACAAGATAAGTGGGATGATTTTATTGGGTGACTAAGACAGGAAACTCATAGATACAGGTAAAAAGGGCTTTGGGCAGAAGGACATGTAGTTCTGCTTTTATAAGCACTCCTGCTAAAAATACACATAGAAAATGTACCTGCTAGAAGGGACATCATAATAATTACTGAACTAAGCATTAAAAGCTCTTGTTTAATAACCAATTTCTTTTAAAAACAGTGAAGTAGCTTACAGATCATAGTCCATGAAATTCAATCAATGCTTGTCATCACCCTACACAAAAGTCTCCAAGGCCACTGTTACTCATGTGTCATGATGCATGCACACATGCACACCACACATGCACACACACATAAATACACATGTGCATATTCCATTTCTTATTAAAAAGGCAATGAACACAGTAGATACCTCTAAAAGACCACCCTGCAGAGGGATTGAAAATAAAGGATAAAGGCTATTTTCCTGATCATCTTGAAGACAACACAGCCAGCCTTTACATATATACATACATATATATGTATGTGTGTGTGTATATATACAAACACACACACACATTATTTATTTGAGAGACAGAGAGTGAGAGAGGGCATGCATAGGGGGAGGGGCAGAGGGGGAGGGAGAAGCACACTCCCCACTGAACAGGAAGCCTGACATGGGGCTTGATCCCAGGACCCTGAGATCATGACCTGAGCTGAAGACAGACACTAAAAGGACCGAGCCACCCAGGGACCCCTACATATATTTTTAAAGTTGCAATAATCCTAAATTATGGCTAATTTTTCCCTGGAAAACCAATACTTACTTTCTAAAATACATATTTTATGTATTTAGCACAAAAGAAATAATTATTTTTCTCAATCGTCCCCTTCCAAGAAAAGATCAAGAACAGTAAAGCCTGTGTCTCCCAGAAAACTTAACATTGAAGGAATAGGCAGTTCATTTAAAGAGGAAGGTGGAGGGAGACACAAGAGGTGAAGTTGGACAGGTATGAAAAGGTCAAATCATGAAATGCCTTATAGGTTAAACAATGGAACTTCTGGTTTACTTTAGAGGAAAAGGGGAGCCATGGAAGGGACATCTTTGTCTCTTTTAGGTAGGTCACTATAGAAGCTTGGGAGAAGCAGTAAAATTGGAGATAGGAGTTGGGAGTTTGTTATCATAGTGTAGACCAGAGACAAAAAGCATCTGAAATATGGCATGGTAAACAGGGTCAGGTAAAATGTGAGGAAATGGATTTGTGTGGTAAAATTGGCCAAATATCTATTGGGTCTAAGATGTGAAAAACATGGAAGAATCACAGATTATTTTTTAGGTTTCTAGCTTGAGTGACTAGATAAGCACTAGTGACGTAAAATAAAGATGGGGACAGAAGAGGAGAGTATGACAAATTTAGTTCTGGACATGATGATTTTGAGACTTATGTAACAGTTAAGATGCTTTTGGATTTATGAGTCTGAAGCTCTTGGACGGGGATGTTCTTTTAGCTGAAAATGTAGGTCTTGGAGCCATCAGCATATTGGTAGCAATTCAAACCATAAAAAGTTACATGGCTGGGGTGCCTAGGTGGTCCAGTCGGTTAATCGTCTGCCTTCTGCTCAGGTCATGATCCCAGGATCCTGGGATCCAGCCCGGGATAGGGCTCCCTGCTCAGTGAAGAGTGTCCTTCTCCCTCTTCCTTTGCCCCTCCCCCTGCTTGTACTCTCTCTAGTGCACACTCTCTTTCACTCTTGCTCTCTCATGTACGCACTTGCACCCACTCTCTACAAATAAATCTTAAAAAAAGAGAGAGAAAAAAAAGTTACATGGATCCCATAGGATGAAGCAACAGTATATATATAGCATCAAAGAGCTGTGGGCCAAAGATTAAATTTGGGTAACACCAACAATTAAAGATAGGAAAAATAAGAGAAATGCACAAAGAAGATAAGAGAGATCTAAGATGAGCAAGAGACATCCAAGGAAGAGAGGGTTTTAAGATGTGAAAAAGGTAAACGATGCCTAAAAATATCATAGTAATATCATAGTTGTCCAGTGAGAATAGGACTAAAACATGCTCATCAAGTCACACAATTATCAGGTCATTAATGACCTTAGCAAGAGCAGTTTCATTGGAGTGGTTTGTGAGATGATCAGGTTTTTAGAAAGTAGAGACAACTGCAGGCTACTGTTTTGAAACTTTTGGTTGACATGGATGCCTAATTTCCTACAGTAAATTACACAGGTAGAAACAAGCAGGGTTTCAATTAGATTTGGGGGTGTTTTTTTTAATGAATAACTGAAAAAATCATATAAAATATAAGTAAAGCATTATCTAGTGGGTCAAACCTCTTCAGTAACCACTTTGCAAGTTTCTGCTATATAGAAGATACTGTTTTTCCTCAAAGTTATCTTCATTCTATTTCAGCTGAGGGCATAACTCCTAAATAGCCCAAAGATCACTGCATACACTCATTATTTTCATTGCAGAAGATGTAGTCTTCAGATGTTCAGAACTTCCAATTAATGGTAATGACGACCTATCACAGTGAAAAATACAGAATACTTAAAATTTATTTCTATAGTAGTGTGCTTAACTTGTTTTTATCAAAATTGAGAAAAAACAAGCCAATGAAAAGCAGATCATATCCCAAGGAACTTGTAGCAATACAGAGAAGCCAAGTGCCTGGGGTCTATTATAGCCCAAGCTGACATTTCTTTTAGTCAAAAAGGTTGCTGGAGACTTCTGGTGACAAAAGAGAAAGGGCAAAATTTCCATCATCTTGGAAGAAAAAATAATTTGGAATCAACAGAACATTTTTTAAAACAATGTTTTATATTTGTTAATTATATCTTCTTTCTTTTGTAAAAATCCCCAAATTCTGAGAATGTCATATCCTTTCCTACCCTCTGGATGTGACTTGTTATCCTGCAAAGGGCTATACTTACCAGGATCAAGGTATTTTATGAAATTAAGTTGTGCCTGAGTATACTTCCAGAGCTTAAGTGGCACATATATCGAGGTGTTAACAAACGATTGGTTGAAAAGTTACAATGCCTTCAAAATACCACTTTGAATGTCAATGCTCTCAAAAGCAAATTTATACTGCCAGATGGCAGTTGTTGATCCATTACACCCAGGCTGGGCCCTGATGCCCCCAGCTAGTTTTCTCATGGAGGCTTTTCAGCTGATGCTACTTCAGCTCATTGTGGAAGAACAGAGATTTGGGAGCCAGACAGACTAGAATTTGGCACTGCTACTTATGGTGTGTGACCTTGGAAGAGTTCTTTAGTCTCTCTACACTCGTTGAAATGGGAAGATTAATGGTACCTATAAGGTTTGGGAAAGAATTAAATAAGAATGGAGCTTAACATCTAACAAATATTCAATGTTATGTTACCCTTACATTTTTATCTTCATTCATATCATCCAATTATGTGGACAGGTCAGTTTTTAAGATATTAGTCAACATAAATATCATAGTCACCATCATTAATATCATTGCTCACTATCCTCAACCTCTGACATTAATTGAAAGCTTGTTGAGAACCAGACCCAAGGAATATACTGGAAAAGGCAAGAAATATAAAACTGCTCTTCAGAGATAGACAATCTAATTGAGATCTCAGGGCATACATATTTTAAAAAGGGCAAATACCAATGAAAAGGGATTTATGTTTTCTGTCTTGTGGACAATGCAGATAAACAGGGCCAAAGATACATGACCACTATGTCTGGGAGTGGCAGAGGAGGACTCCTCTGTAGGAGATGAACAAGAAGAATGCAGGAGAATGAACATTATGGATAAGGGCAAAAGCATGAGCAAAATTATAGCTAACAGTATTTAAAAAATGTTACACAGAACAGCCTAACTGCTGTAGAATATTTATACAGAGCAAGTTAAGGATAAATTTAGAGAGAGAGACAGAGGCCTTTGTGGTAAGAACTAATTCTGGAATTTATCTTTTATAAAAAGCATTTCTTACCTGTGTTGCCTACTCTGGTCACCAGCATTTTTATTGTAATAGTTAATTAGGGTACATATAGCCTAGATATTTATAACAATACCTGGAGAATTCTTAATCCAACACTTTATAAAGATGTGATGAGCACTGGGTGTTATACGCAACTAATGAATCAATGAACACTACATCAAAAACTAATGATGTACTATATGTTGGCTAATTGAATTTAAATAAATAAAAAAAAGAGACTACTAAAAGAGTAAATTAAGAGCCACAATAAGGGGTAGTAGAAAAAACCACATATTTGATGTAGAGCATACCTGAGTTCAAATCCCAATTTTTTAATTTTCTATCTATACACTTACAAAAGGCGGCTTATTGTGAGAAGTTGCAACAACCGTGTAGAAGTATGTGCTATGTTATAAGTTTCCAATTCCTCTTTGCCTGCAATGCATAAAAACGTTAGCCAAGCACATATTTCTGTAGTGGTCTGGTCTGTAGCTCTCATCGGGAGTACTTCAGAGGCTACTGGTCTTTTTATGCCACATATTGCTCTCTTAGAACATACAGATGCACTGGGACAGCCACTTCAGTGATTGAATCATACTGTTTCAATAATATTTTTGCTTACTACATCTGCATTATTCTAGGGAATTTGTGCCTCTCCAATCTGGTTTACAAAATACCTATTGCTGATCATAAACTTCTCGCTCTTAAAGTTCAACAGTGTTCTGGTTTATGAATGTGGCCTCATCTCTCCTTACTTCTTCCTTGGTCTAATGCTGTTTTCTGGCTGAAAAAATGGCTGTTGTGGGAAGGGTATTAAGGGTAATCCTCTTTCTGGTAGGAAAAAGTAACTGCTTTACTGAAGGGAAGTGTCATGGTAGGAGATGGGGAATGAGGAGAGGAGAAACAGATAGAGCAGTGGTTCTCTATATGTTTATTTTGTGTGAACATAGCTGGATGTAACTCTCCTCTCATCAGTCTTTGAGATGACATGAAGACCCATAATACATGCAGGGAACTCCACCAAGATTTGCTCAAAGCCTTTGGAATTCTCGAGGGCATGAGAAGAGTTCAGATTATTGAGAAAACACAACAAGCTTTGAAGCAGGTTAGAACTAGAATCATGTGACCATTGTCCAGATGGCCATGCAACCACCTACCAGTTTTGTATCCTTGGCCGAGTCTCTTAATCTTTCTACAGGGCACGGTCCTCATCTATATAGTGAGGAAAATATTAGCATATATTTTGTAGAGCTGATATTAGGGTTAATAAAAGCTAATCCAAGTAAAATGCCTGGTATGTGGCTGGCCCATAAGTGCTCTACATATTTCAGCTACTATTCCAATTTATAGGTGAAGCTCAAGGTAACTTGCCCAAGCCTACACAGTGGCAGAGCAGATTCTGAAATGAGATCTAACCATAAAACTGAGTTAGTTTTACAACACTACACTGCTAACTTAAATATTCTGATTAGCTCTAGAATATGTGCTTTGACCATTTATTTCACTGTTGAAACTTCACTAGGCTCCCCCACCTTCCTGTTTGTTCTTCCATTCTTTCTTCAGAGTACTGTATTGCACTTCTAGTCCATCTGTCCATTCAAACAGTAAGCCAGATGCACCAGAAGTGAACCTGTATTTGAAAATTGCATACTATATGCAATTGTTTAAGCTTTAAAAAATACACACATTTAGAAATCTTGAATATATGTCTGTTTGCCATTTGGATGTCTTCTTTGAAAAAGAAGATGGGTGTATATATATACAATAGAATATTATGCAGCCATCAAAAAACCTGAAATCTTGCCATTTGCAATGACATGGATGGAACTAGAGGGTATTATGCTAAGCGAAATAAGTCAGAGAAAGACATGTATCATATGATCTCACTGATATGGGAATTCTTTTTTTTTAAGATTTTATTTATTTATTTGAGAGAGAGAGAATGAGAGACAGAGAGCATGAGAAGGAGGAAGGTCAGAGGGAGAAGCAGACTCCCTGCCAAGCAGGGAGCCCGATGCGGGACTCGATCCCGGGACTCCAGGATCATGACCTGAGCCGAAGGCAGTCGCTTAACCAACTGAGCCACCCAGGCGCCCCATATGAGGAATTCTTAATCTCAGGAAACAAACTGAAGGTTGCTGGAGTGGTAGGGGGTGGGAGGGATGGGGTGGTGGGGTGATAGACATTGGGGAGGGTATGTGCTATGGTGAGCACTGTGAATTATGCAAGACTGTTGAATCACAGACGTGTACCTCTGAAACAAATAATGCAATATATGTTAAGAAAAAAAAAAAAAGAAGAAGAAGAAGAAGAAGAAGAAGAAGGTAGCGGGAGGGGAAGAATGAAGCGGGGGAAATCGGAGGGGTAGACGAACCATGAGAGACGATGGACTCTGAAAAACAAACAGGGTTCTAGAGGGGAGGGGGTTGGGAGGATGGGTTAGCCTGGTGGTGGGTATTTAGGAGGGCACATTCTGCATGGAGCACTGGGTGTTGTGCACAAACAATGAATCATGGAACACTTCATCTAAAACTAATGTTGTAATGTAAGGGGATTAACATAAGAATAAAAAAATTAAAAAAAAAAAAAGAAGATAGCAGGAGGGGAAGAATGAAGGGGGGAAAATCGGAGGGGGAGATGAACCATGACAGACTATGGACTCTGAGAAACAAACTGAGGGTTCTGGAGGGTAGGGGGTGGGGGGCTGGGTTAGCCTGGTGATGGGTATTAAAGAGGGCACGTTTTGCATGGAGCACTGGGTGTTATGCACAAACAATGAATCATGGAACACTACATCAAATAAATAAATAAATAAATAGATAGATAGATTTCCAAAAAAAAAAAAATCTTGAATATAAAAATTGCTGTTCATATAAGTAGGCAATACATACTCCTTACCAAATAAAGAAAATGAAAATGATACTATAGGAACTGAAAATGTTATTTTTAGAATACAGTTTTAAACATTTTATTATTAAATAGCTAATCTGAATATATATTATAGAAAACAAAATGTAAAATTTTTAAAAATTATATATGTAAAATTGAATTTTCCAGTTTATCCTGTCCTTGTTGAATATTATTAATTTCATTCATATTTAGACTTTCAGTCCTCTATGGAATTCCAGAACTAAATGAAATGTAACAATTTTCTTAAACAAGTTTGGCCTTTCTTCCTCCTTTTGTTACCAAATACTACAGACAGGTTATGATTTTAATGGAGTAAGTATCTTTACACTTCTTCAGTGTTTCCACAGCATGCTTTATTTAGTTCTCCCTGCAGTGTTTCTTAACTGTCACTTTACATGATTTTCTCCAATCAGCTCCTTGAAGGTTGGTAATTTAGTTTTTTATGTAGATCTCTAGTATCTTCCCATATAATCTGATATTGAGCTTCTAGTACCCAACTGATTTAAAAATTTATTTCCACAGAAAAACCTGCATGTGCATGTTCATAGCAGTTTTATTCATTCTTTAAAAACCAGAATCAACCAAAATGTCCCTTAATAGGTGTGTGGACCTGTGGATATATATAGAATACTATGCAATGATAAAAGAAAAAGGAGCTTTCACACCACATAAAGACATGGATTAATTTTAAGTGAATTTTGTTAAGTGAAAGAAGCCTAGCTGTAAAGGCTATATACTGAATGATCCTAATTATATAATATTCTGTAAAAAGGAAAAACTAGAGAGACAGTAAACAGAGAAGTACTTGCCAGGAGTCAAGGTTGGAAGGATTGAATAGGTGAAACAGGGGATTGTTTTTATGGGCAAAACTATTCCCTGTGATACTGGGATAGTGATGGATATATGACATTTTATGTTTATTAAAACCCCAAGAGCTTTATAGTACCAAGAGTAAACCTTAATCTATAGAAATTTAAAAAACTCACTGAGGTGGTTCAGAGATCTTGGGATGGGACACAGAATATAAGCAAAGAATCTAACTATGACACATGTATGAAACAACTTCACTGAATGGGGTGGGGGAAAAAGGGAGCTGAACTTAATTAGCTCTGGAAATGAATGTACTCTACATAACTAAAGGCAAAAGGAACTGCACATAAGCATTGTCCTCTGTAAAGTTGTTTCTCATGGTGGTACGGGTTAACAGTTTTGAAACCACCATATATGTACAGTGGTCTTTTGATGATTAAGAGGTCTTAATGTAGTTTTATCCTTGACCACACAAGTACCATTCTGGTTAGTAATGTTGATAATGGAGGAGGCTATGGATATACGAGGGGTATATGGAGTTTATGCAATAGAATATACATTCTTCTTAAGCAATCATGGAATGGATCATATATTAGGCAAAAAACAAGTCTTAATAAATTTAAGAGGATTAAAATAAGTTCATATATCTTTTCCAGCCAGAATGGTATAAAAAATTAACAGGAAGAATAATACAAATACATTACATTACATTACAATACAATACAATACAAATACAATACATTACATTACAATACAATACAAATACATTAACAGGAAGAATAATACAAAATTAATAAATACAAAATTAAACAACATACTCTTGAATAACCAATGAGTCAAAGAAGGAATCAAAAGGGGAATACAAGAGAACAAATCTTAAAAGTTCTCATCCCAAGAAAAAAAAAATTTTTTTTGTAATTATGTACGGTAATGGATGTTTAACTAGACTTATAGTGGGGATCATTCTGATATATACAAATATCAAATCATTATGTTGTATGCCTGAAATTAATATGATGTTGTATGTCAATGATATCTCAGTAAAAAAAAGAATTATACACATATAAAAAAAGGGAAATAAAAATATATATTGAAACAAATGAAAATTGAAGCACAACATACCAAAACTTATGGAATGCAGCAAAAGCAGTTCCGAGAGGGAAGGTTCTGTGATAAACGCATTAAGAAAGATCTTAAAGGAATAATCTAACTTTACACTTAAGAAACTTAAGAAAACAAACTAAGCCCAAAGTCAGCAGAAAAAGGAAATAATAACTATTATAGCAGAAATAAATGAAATAGACTAGAAAACAATAGAAAATATCATTAAAAGGATGAGCTAATTTTTTGAAAATATAAACAGAACAGACAAACCTTTAATAAGACTAATTCCTACAAAAAGAATAATCACCCAAGGGGCACTTAGGTGTCTCAGTAGGTTAAGCAACTACCTTCGGCTCAGGTCATGATTCCAAGGTCCTGGGATTAAGCCCCATGTTGGCTCCCTGCTCAGTGAAGCCCGCTTCTCCCTCTCCCTCCCCCCTCCCTCCACTAGTATGCTCTCTCTCTCTTAAAGAAATGAATAAAATCTTTAAAGAAAAAGAATAATCACACAAATAAATAAAATTATAAATGAAAGAGGAGACATTACAACTTATACTGCAGAAATACAAAGGATAATATGAGGATACTATAAATAATTATACACCAGCAAATGGGATATCCTAGAAGAAATGGATAAATTTCTAAGGTCCTATGACTTACTAAGACAAAGTCATGAAAAATTAGAAAATATGGACAGACCTATTACTAATAAGGAGATTGAATTAGTGACCAAAATTTCCCCAAAAAAGATTTAAAAAACATGGGAGCAGATGGCTGCACTGGTGATTCTATCAAATATTTAAAGAAGAATTAATACCAGTCTTTCTCAAATTCATTTGAAAAACTGAAAAGGAGGGAAAACTTGCAAGATCATTTTTTAAGACCACCATTACCCTGACACCAAAGCCAGACAAGATTCCACAAGAATAAAATTACAGGCCAATATCCCTGATGAACACAGATGTAAAAACTCTCAACAAAGTACTAGTAAACCAAATTCAACAGCACATTAAAAGAATCATACACCATGATCAACGGGATTTATTCCTGAGATACAAAGATGGTTCAACATAAACAAATAAACAACATAAACATAAACAAATCAATACCACATTAACAGAATGAAGTATACATACACATCACATGATCATCTCAATAGATATAGAAAAACTGACAAAATTCAACATCCTTTTATGGTAAAAAACTAAAAAAAATAGGCATAGAAGGAACATACCTCAATAATAATAATATAATAAAGGTCATATACAACAAGCTTACAGGTAAGGCATATATGACAAGCTTACAGGCAACATCACACTCAATGGTGAAAAGCTCAAAAGTCTTCATCTAAGATCAGTTATAAGACAAGAATGCCATTCTCACCACTTCTACTCAACATAGGAGCAGAAGTTCTAGCTAGAGTAATTAGGCATGAAAAGATCAAAACATATTCAGATTGGAAACAAAGAAGTAAAATCTGTTTGTAGATGACATGATATTATATACAGAAAACCAAAAAGACTCCACCAAAAACTTAGAATAAACAAATTCAGTAAAGTTGCAGGATAACAAAATCAACCTACAGATACCAGTTTGTGTGTTGTTTCTATGCACTCACAACAAACTATTCAAAAAGGAAATTAAAAAAAAAAATCCTATTTATGATAGCATCAAAAAAGAACAAAATACTTCAGAATAAACTCAGCCAAGGAGGTAAAGATCTGTACACTGATAAGTATAAAACATTGTTGGAAGAAATTGAAGATGACACAAATTAGTAAAAAAGATATCCCATCTTCATGGATTGGAAGAATTAATATTGTTGCAAAGTTCATACTACCTAAAGTCATCTACTGATCCCATGCAATTCCTATCAATTCCAATGACATTTTTATAGATATAGAAAAACAATAAAAAAATTAGATGGAACCACAAAAGATACTGTATCGCCAAAACAATTTTGAGCAAGAACAAACTGAGGGGATCACACTTCCTGATTTCAAGATATATTACAAAGTATCAAAATTAAAACAGAATGGTACTGGAATAAGAACAGACATATAGACCAATAGAACATTATATAAAGAGCCCAGAAATAATCTCATTCATGTACAGCCAACTAATCTTTGACAAAGGAGCTAAGGAATACATAGTGGTAGAAAGATGGTCTCTTCAACAAATGATATTGGGAAAACTGGATATCCAGATATAAAAGGATGAAATTTGACTCTTATATTATACCTTATATAAAAATTATTCCAAAATTGAAAGAGAAATATAAGACTTGAAACCATAAAACTCTAAGAAGAAAACATAGTGAAAAAGTTTCTTGACATGGATTTGGCAAGGATTTTCTTTTTTTTTTTTTTTTGAAATGACACCAGAAGCATTAAGCAACAAAAACAAAAATTGATAAATGGGAATATATCAAACTAAAAAGCTTCTGCACAGCAAAGGAAACAATCAACAGAATGAAAAGGCAACCTATGGAATGGGAGAAAATATTTGCAAATGATATAGTTGATAAGGAGTTATATTAAAAATATATAAGGAACTCATGCAACTGAATAGCAACCCCCCCCCCCAAAAAAGCTTGAATAGACATTTTTCTAAAGAAGATATACAAATGGCAACAGGGATATGAAAAAGTGATCAATATCACTAATCACTAATCATCAGGGAAATGTGAATCAAAACCATTATGAGATGTCACCTCACATGTGATAGCTATTATAAATCACCTCACATTAGGATAGCTATTATTTTAAAAAAAGGAAAAAAAAGCTAATGATAACTGTTGATGAAGATGCAGGGAAAAAAGACTCTAGTATACTGTTGATGAGATGAACTGATACAGCCATTATGGAAAACAGTATGGAAATCTTCCCCCACACCCCCCCCCCCCCAAATTAAAAATAGAACTACCATATGATCCAGCAATCTCACTTTTGGGTATTTATCCACAGGAATCAAAATTAGGATCTCAAAGAGGTATCTACATTCCTGTGTTAGCATTATGTACTATAACCAAGATATGAAAACAACCTAACCATTGACAAGTGATTGGATAAAGAATACACACACACACATACACACACACACAACTACTGCCTTTTGAAACAACATAGATGGATCTGGAAGACTTACGGATATTCATGTCCCATTTTTATAATTAAACATAAGTACCAATATTTTGAACTTTTTGAGATATTTTATGGCTCAGAATAAGGACAATGCAATTTTTATTCACCTTTTATTATTAAACTCCCAACTTATGGTGGGCCCTGGGCTTTCTTCCTTCATTCTAGAATTCTGTAGAATGAAAATCAAAACTCAAAACTAAAGGTTCATCAAGTGACCCCATGGAAAAAGCTGTCTCTTTCACCTTGTTTTCTGCCTCAGAAGACTTCTTAGTTAACAGTACAGTATATTTTTTAAAGATTTCAAACATATATGTTATCCAATGTTTTAGTTGGGAGAGTCCTCATTATATTTACTGCATATATTTACTGTATATATCTACTGTATATGCACACACACACTACTATATTACCCAAAATGAATCTCATAATTTAATGGATGTGGAAATTAAATAATTTGTCCAAGATTATACAAGTAGCAAACAGTGAAATCAAGATTAGACACTGGATGTGTTTGTTTTTTTGCTAACCTTTGTTGCCTACTGCTGTACTGCCTTTTATTCCTGCTAAAACTACATGTCTGTGATTGGACAAAGTGGATGAATTTGCTACGGGGGTGGTCTTCCTTTAGTTTTACTACTCTACTTGGAGAACAACGGGTTCTCAGCCAGACTAGAAGAAAATACTGATGTTCCAACTTTTGTACTTAAATTCCTCCATGGCCCTTCAAGGGCCCATGAAACTATATTTTGTTATACTTTGTCAAACATTTTTAAAGTCACAATTAACCTCTCCCATTTATACTCTGGTGGGGGTGGGGTGTGAATTCAGAATTTTGCCTCAATTCTCTCTCGGAGAAATGGATTGGAAAAATGAAAGATTATCTCTAAATGGCTTTGAGTTTCTTAGAAGGAAATTAGACATGGAGCTTTCATGATTTCTTTTTGGCTTTAGCTTTTTTTTTTTTTTTTTTTTAATTTCATGATGGGAATTCATATGCACTGGAGTACGGCCAACTTTAATTTTTAACTGTTTTGTGACTGAAGTTTCATGACCAATGGATTAAAAAAGTACTTTCTCAGAGAGAATATAAAACTATGGTATGCCAAACACAATTTACCTCTTACTTATACGGTGTCTTTTTTTGTCAGCATGTAGGCAAGTTTTTCTTATAAAAAGCTTTCATTTCTTTGAAGAATAGTTTTTGTTTTTCTAGTTCTCAGAAAGCCTGGAAATATATTAGTTATTCTATAAGTACCTGCTGACTCTGTTTAGATTTGATTTTCAATTCAACTACCAAACTGAAATAAATGTCCAGTATCTTGTCTAATTTGCTTTATTCCTATCTTCTTTGCCAGCAAGTCTGACTTCATGAGTCATAGGCTTAACTGCATCAGCCAGAAGGCCAGGTTACTTTTTCCAGGATCAATCCTTTCCTTTGGGACAGACAGAGATAAAGTGAAAAAGTCTGAAGTAAGAAAAAAACTGAAATGTGAGAATGAAATTGAAAATGAACGGGATGCAAAGGTGTCTAGCTCAGAGGGATGGAAGTGTAAGTCAGAGAAAGAGTATTCCAATTTCTTATGTTCAGTTTCAAGTTCAGCTTTTGGAAAATATATTTGATTACTCAGACTACATAGTCTAATTCTGGAACAGCCATAGATTTAGTATACATCAAAAGCCTAAAGAGTGAGAAAGCGAAATTTAGAGGAAGTCAGAATATGACATAAATATAGCAAAATAAATACAGCAAATTGCAATTGGAATTCAGGACACCTCAACTGTCGTGCTCACTCTACAGTAAATAACTTCAGTAAATACCTTCTGAGTTTCCATGTCCTTTTCTGTGAAATAAGTGAATTTAACTTAGGTTTATTGCCTCTTGCTCCAATGTGCATGTCACTACACCAATCTCAGGCTCTCCATTATTTCTTAGGACTATGTATCCAACCTAATATTGTTGCTTGAGGATTTCTCTCACATCATCTCTTCTGTGTTCCCTTAGTTCCTTGGGCTTTCTATATTTGTTTGTTTGTTTCCATTAAGGTCCCTGCCAACAATAAAGGTCTATGGTATGTGTCTAGGTTCTTTGGCTGTAAGCAACAGAAACAGATCCCATTAATTTAAACAAAATAGAACTTTATTGGGAAGAAATAGAATGACCAAGACAACTTGAAAGACTATATAATCAGATTTTAGGAAGAACATTTTCTCAAATATTTCATTACCACGAAAGAGAGGCTGAGTGGCTGAGCTTAGGTCACATGCCCAGGGCAGGTAGAGGAAGAGGCTCTATAATTATCAGTCCCATAAAGACTGAATGTAGTGGGAAAGTATTTTTTCAAAGGAAAGAAAAAGTGTTCCTCTTACTGAATGTAGGCTGGGCAAGCGAAAACAAAGCTGTCTAAGCAGGAAAAAAAAAAAAAGCTATTTATGCAATGATTCCATGATTAGGGGCCTATTCTCCTTGATTTTATGTGCCGAGTGAGTCAATCATTTGGTCTCCTCAGTGGGTAGAAACAGGCTAATGTCATAAATTCTATGATACCAGGATGGGTTTACAACATGTGCTATTAGTATACAATCCTCTGTAAGGGATGTGAATCCTGGTAAAACACATCAGTTTAATGTCTTGGGTTGTCTGTGGTGATATGATGCTAAGTTAATGAACAGTATACTCTGGTGCTTCAGCCCATTATAATCTACCAGCAATTTTCACACTTGAATGAATCTCCTAGGCTCTACCAACAACAGAGTCAAATGATTAACTCTGAGGACTTGAATTATAATGGAATTTGACTTTAAGAATTACAAATTGGTCAAAGGAAAGTGAGCCTTGCCTATTAGTTTATCTTCTCATTTTTGAAATCACTTATGTAAACTCATAGCATTTACATACTCAGAGCAAATATTTCTGAAGGGCTCTGGACGCTTTCAGAAACTTTATTAATCTGTTTATTTTCTCTAGAAGGTAAGTTGGTTGTCAATAATAATATTAAACTTTTTGAGAAAATTTCTAAGACAAAATTCATGAACATAGAAAGAACCAGTAATTATCTACATTCTAATGATAATATAGAAAAATCAAAATGTTGACCACTGTAGAAATAATAACCATCATATTGGCTAACTTGTTTGTCTCTTCATTTTTATCTACAAAATAGATAGCTCATTATTATCCCCCTAATCAAAATCATCTATTGAGTACCTTCCTGCTTATAGCACAGCTTGGAGCTTGTTAAACAGGCATAATTCTCTCCATTATCACCAAATATTAATATTTAACAAGAGGCCTCTTTTAGATTTTAAATAATTACAACACTTAGAGCCTACCCAAGTAAATGATCTAGGTTTTATTCTTTTCAAGAGGAAATGGGGTTCAGGGTGCTGAATTAAAGAGATATTAAGATATGCTGATTTATGCATGTGTATGCCATCTCTCAGCTTTGATTTTTAAACTCTGAGCATTAGCACGGTCAGTCTCTCAAAAGACAGGCAGGTCGGCAATCATAGCCAATCCTGCTTTTGTTCATACTCTATGGCTCAGAGACACATTCTTCTCTTCGCAGCTTTATGAAAACTAGAACATAATTTTCATTTGCCTGCTTGGAGGACAATCATTTGATGTTCTTAAAGTGAATTTTACCCATAGGCATAATATTAAAATAGAATTTGACTTTATATTTGGATCTCTTCTTATTAACCACATCCCCAGAACATTTTATAATTCTGTGCTAATAGTTTAGCTTCCACTTAGGGTAAACATAGACTCCACCCAGGGTGTTTTCTCAGAGTGGGAGTTGTGTTGTTGGACTCCCACTCTGTCAAATGGTGAAAATGTATTTAAAACTCCAGCTACCACTTTCCTAAATTCAAGGGGTCTCTAACCAGTAGCTGCCACTGGACCTGGAGTACTGAAAACTTTGGAATAAAAAAAAATTGCAATATCTATTATTTGGTGACTTAATGCTAGACTTTGAGCATGGGAAAGAATGGTCTACACTGGGCATCATTTTCTGTAACAGAAAGGAATCTAGGTATATTGTCAATAGCAAACAATAACAACAAAAACAACATTCTGGCTGGTAGGCCGGAGCCATGCCTGAACAGAAAATTGGTTGCTTCAGACAGAGTTCACCATCCCTGGTTGCACTGTCTAAAGGACAATGACCGTATCTTAAATATGTGTCTAAGTTAGTATTGGGGCCCTGGTGACTCAGTTTTATAATGCTGTGAAGTTCCACATGAATAGAATTATTGACTCATAAGAACTCTGCCTTCCTGTCTTGTCATAAGTGATGACTGACAGCTGTGTTGTAGGATTTCAAGTTCTACTTCAATGGCATTTCCCTAATTAACTTCTCTTCCCCCTCCAACTTCCCCTCACTCTCTTTATATAGCTTGGTATTCTAGAATTATTTTTACGATCTTCTTGCCACCCCTCCTCTTCAAATGAGCAATCTTAACAATACAGTCTAGTATTAGTTTGGTCTTCATTATAAGGCTGATGACTTTGAAAAAGATTCTAAGAAGTTGTTTCTTCAACACTTAGTGTACAGGCGAACACAGGGACTGGAATATAAGTGTTCAATTAATATTTGGTGATTGTCAATTAAAAAATAGGTAATAATTTTGCTTCTTTATTAACATGTGTACTATTTAAATACATAACAATGTGTGAAAGAATAGGAATGTGGGTAGCTTTCTTTTTTTTTTTTTAAAGATTTTATTTATTTGACAGAGAGAGACACAGCGAGAGAGGGAACACAAGCAGGGGGAGTGGAAGAGGGAGAAGCAGGCTTCCTGCGGAGCAGGGAGCCCGATGCAGGGGCTCGATCCCAGGACCCTGGGATCATGACCTGAGCCAAAGGCAGACGCTTAACGACTGAGCCACCCAGGCGTCCCTGTGGGTAGCTTTCTTGAATGTAGGCACTCATGATAAACACAGGAGCACACGAATCTAGGGATTCGTTATACCTCCACTTATGCTACTTTAGAGGCTGATAGTGTTTGCTCCTTCCTATACAAATCATTTTCAATAATAACTATTCAAAATTCAGGTTCATAAAATGGAGACTTAATCTAAATATTTGGCTGATCAGCTATACTGGTTGACTAGAAAATTAAAATACTGAAACTTTTATAGTAGATGAATTGGAAGAGTTAACAATAAAATGACAGCAAATTCTTCTGTATTAGTTAATGCATAATCTGCCTCACAAGTGTATCTTTAAGTACTTTTTAACCTCCTCCCCCAGCTGTACTGATATATAATTGATTTATTGAGATACAATTCTAATACACTTAACAATCTATCACTTCAAACAATTACAGTGTTTTGTATGGGGGGACAATATTTAAGATCTACTCTCTTAATGTTCATGTATGTAACACAGTATTGTTAACTATAAGTAACATGCTGTACATTATGTTCCCAGAACTTATTCATCTTGTAACTGGAAGTTTACATCCTTTGGCCACCATCTTCACAGTTCTCCACCCCTCAGACCCTGGCAACCACGATTCTTTCTGTTTCTATGAATTTGGATTTTTTACTTTTAGATTTCACACATGCATGAGATCATAAAGTAATTTTCAGCCTGACTTACTTCAGGAGTAATCTAAATATGTTTTAAACACATGATTTGCTTTATTCTTATTTTTTTTAATTTAAATTCAATTAGCTAAACATCATTAATTCCAGATGTAGTGTTCAATAATTTATCAGTTGTGTATAATACCCAGTGCTCATTACATCACATGCCCTACCTAATGTCCATCACCCAATTACCCCATCTCCTCACCCACCACCCCTCCAGCAATTCTCAGTTTGTTTCCTAGAGTTAAGAGTCTCTCATGGTTTTTTGCCTCTCTGATGACTTCCCATTCAGTTTTCCCTCCCTTATCCTATGATCCTCTGTGCTGTTTCTTATATTCCACATGAGTGAAACCATATAATTATCTTTCTCTGTTTGGCTTATTTCACACAGCATAATACCTTCCAGTTCCATCTATATCGATGTAAATGGTAAGTATTCATCCTTTCTGATGGCTAATATTCCATTGGATATATATACCACATCTTTATCCATTCATCTGTTGATGGATATCTCAGCTCTTTTCACAGTTTGGCTATTGTGGGCATTGCTGCTATGAACACTGGGGTGCAGGTGCCCGTTTGGATCACTACATTTGTATCTTTGGGGTAAATACCTAGTAGTGTAATTGCTGGGTCATAGGGTAGCTCTATTTTTAACTTGTTGAGGAACCTCCACACCATTTTCCAGAGTGGCTGTACCAGCTTGCATTCCCACCAACAGTGTAGGAGGGTTCCCCTTTCTCGCATCATTGCTAACATTTGTTGTTTCCTGACTTGTTAATTTTAGCCATTCTGACTGGTGTGAGGTGGTATCTCATTGTGGCTTTGATTTGCATTTCTCTCATGCCACGTGATGTGGAACATTTTCTCATGTGTCTGTTGGCCATTGGGATATCTTCTTTGGAGAAATGTCTGTTCATGTCTTCTGTCCAGTAATCCATTGACTGGATTGTTTTTTGGGTATTGAGTTTGATAAGTTCTTTATAGATCTTGGATACTAGCCCTTTATGTGATACATCATTAGCAAATATCTTCTCCCATTCTACCAGTTGTCTTTTAGTTTTGTTGACTGTTCCCTTTGCTGTGCAGAAGCTTTCTATCTTAATGAAATCCCAATAGTTCATTTTTGCTTTTGTTTCCCTTGCCTTTGGAGATGTGTCTAGCAAGAATTTGCTGTGGCTGAGGTCCAAGATGTTGCTGCTTGTGTTCTCCTCTAGGATTTTGATGGATTCCTGTCTCACTTTTAAGTCTTTCATCCATTTTGAAGAGACTGTCTTTTTTTCCATCGGATATTCTTTCCTGCTTTGTAGAAGATTGACTATAGAGTTGAGGGTCCATTTCTGGGTTCTCTATTCTATTCCATTGATCTAGGTGTCCTGTTTTTGGGCCACTACCATACTGTCTTGATAATTACAGCTTGAAGTATGGCATTGTGATGTCACCAGCTTTGGTTTTTTTTTCAACATTCCTCTGGCTATTCAGGGTCTTTTTTGGTTCCATATAAATTTTAGGATTATTTGTTCCAGCTCTGTGAAAAATGTTGATAGTATTTTGATAGGGATTGCATTGAATGTGTAGATTGCTCTGGATAGCATAGACATTTTAACTATTTATTCTTCCAATCCATGAGCATGGAATGTTTTTCCATTTCTTTTTGTGTTCCTCAATTTCTTTCATAAGTGCTCTGTAGTTTTTAGAGTATAGATCCTTTTACCTCTTTGGTTAGGTTTATTCCTAAGTATCTTATGGGTTTTGGCACTTATTGTAAATGGGATTGATTCCTTAATTTTTCTTTCTTCTCATTGTTAGTGTATAGAAATGCAACTGATTTCTATGTGTTGATTTTATATCCTCCCACGTTACTGAATTGCTATATGAGTTCTAGCAATTTTGGAATGGACTCTTTTGGGTTTTCCACATAAAGAAGTATCATGTCATCTGTGAAGAGTGATAGTTTGACTTCTTCTTTGCCAATTTGAATGCCTTTTATTTCTTTTTGTTGTCTGATTGCTGAGGCTAGGACTTTTAGTGCTATGTTGAACAATAGTGGTGAGACTGGGCATCCCTGTCATGTTCCTGATCTTAGGGGAAAAGCTCTCAGTTTTTCCCCACTGTGGGATTTTTGTAGATGTCTTTTATGATATTGAGGTATCCCTCTATCCCTACACTGTGGAGAGTAAAATGAGAGATTTTAGAATCTGAAAGTTGAGAGTTTACTAAGTAAAATTGTGGATTATCATGAAATATCTAGACCAGTTCTAAATAAGAAAATAATGAAATATTACTGAACACAGGCTTATCCTCTTTTGGCTTCTTATTACAGAGAAACTTAAGATATCAGTAAACATCTTTTGTGCCACATTGAAAAATTAAGTATGAGAAAAAAATATAGCTCCAGAAATTTTTAATCTGTTTTTAATGAACTGTTTATTCCATTTATATTTAATAAAATTATGGATATTGGGTTTAAGTCTATAATCTTGCTATTTGTTTAATATTTGTCCTATGTACTTTTAGTTAGTTGTTCTTCCCTTAAGTCTTCTTTTATATTAATCAAGCATTTTTTTTTCATTTGATTTCACTATTGCCTTACTAGTTGTGTTGGGGGTCCCCAAGACCACCCTATTTTGATGATTTGCTTACCATATAACTTACCATATAGTCATATTCATAGCTATGATTTATTGCAGTGAAGGGATACAACATAAAATCAGCAAAGGCAAAAGACATATGGAGTGACATCTGAAGAAAATAGGGCAAATTCTCTCAATAGAGTCACATAAAAGGGATTTAATTCTTTCAGCAATGAAATGTGACAACACATCTGAAATGTTGTCTACCATAGAAGTTCTTTAGAACCTTAGTACCAAAGGGTTTTACTGGGATCAGGTTATGTAGGCACCTTTTGCCTGATGTGTTCCAAAATTCCAGATTCCCAGAAGAAAGGCAAGCATTTAGCATAAACCTTGTTTTCACACTTAGGGAACAGTGAGAAACCCAACAAAATCCAAATTCCAAGACAAGCCAAAGGCCAACCTTGCAAGCAGGACTTTCTAAGGGTATGTAGAAATGCTGACAATACTGACTTTATCTTTGGCCCTCCATCTTGTTCATGTCCACACAATGACCTCCCTCTGAACTACATGTTCTAGGTCTCACGGAGATTAATGTATGCTCTGACCGGAATGAAGGAAGGCTTGTTCTGAGTTTCCCTAAAATGGCAGACAAAAGGTGCCACTTTAAATAACTAGTAGAGATTCTCTGGTGCACAGATGACCCCACTTTAGATAACTACCTTGTGACCACACAATCATGCCCTTCACTCTATAATAGCTGGAGATTAAGTTTCTAATGTGGCAGAGAATTGGGAGTAGAAAAAGCTGTGCACTGTCTGGATCATCTGTCTGCCAGATCCCGTTAGTAAGTTACCCTAAATAAGACTCCGTGTAAAGAGAGTATGGAGTGGCTTGCTTCATTTTTCAGTATTCATGTACCTTATCAATCTGGAGGATATTTTACTGGCCCTCCTCCACTTTCTAACAGGGTACCAAACAGTCTCAGGTCCACTATGTTACTCTTTTCTACAGACTAGTTATAACCCTTTGATCAATCTTTTTACTGGTTTCCTCTATGGTAGCTATAGGTATAGGTATTATATAGATATAGATATTATAATAAACATTTGTAACTTATCATAGTCTGTAAGAACTATCCAAAAGTATAACCCCATTTATCCTATTCCTTGTGTTATTATATATTTCTGCTTCTGTTTTAAATTCCCAAACTATTTTTGTAAATTTTGCTTTAAGCACTTTATAGACTTTTAAAGAAATTACTTAGAAATTGAAAAAAAAAATTACCCATGTATTGACCAAACCTAATGCTCATCATCCCTTCTTACAGATTTGAGTTTCCATTTGGCATCATCCACTTGAAGAATTTGCTTTTGCCTTTCTTATAGTGTAGACCGTTGGCAACAAATTTCCTCAGGTTTTATTTGTCTGAAAACCTTTTTTATTGTCTTCATCCTGGCTCCCTAGTTCTCCAATCTCATTTCAGATTCCACAGCATGCTAGAACTACTCTACATTTTATGATTCATTGTGTATGGAGAGTTTGGTTAAGGGGAGAGTTGAGTGGCTCTCTGAGCTTCTGAGCTCCTGGAACAAACAGAACCCTGAAACCCTTGCTGGGTTGGGACACTGGGGCAGAGAAAAAAGATGAGAGTGAGAGCAGGAGCAAGAGATTTGATCTTGAGGTGACAGAGAAATATTCAGATAGAGGTAATCACATAAATTGAAACCAAGGAGTATTTCAAGTCAGAAGAGTCTGTAAATTAAGTGGGAACAGCTCGTGTAAAAGAACATAGGTTTTGGAGTCTGATAGAACCAATTTAAAACACAGCTGTGTCATTTACCAGGTATGTGTGATATTAAGCAAGTTTTCTAATTTTCTTCAACCCCATAATAATCTATAAAATGGGTACGATGCACAGCATGGTATTGTTGCAAAAGCTAACTCCTTATACCTGTTACAGCACCTGGCTCTAGAGACCCAGTCTGTTTCTCTTCTCTTGTAGAAGATCAAAACTGAATTCTGATTCAGATGACAAGCATATTGCTTTGTGTAAAATCTTCACAGCCATTGGGTATCTTGCATTGAGAATGACATGTTCCCACTCATCAAAATAAAACAGAAAGTAGAGTTAACATTGTTGAGTCACTGTATCAATCAGGGGCCTGGCAGAAAATAGAGATTTTAATAATGGACTAGCTACAGAGATATGGATGGTGGTAAGGGTAAAACAACAGATGTGGAAGAACAAAAGACTAACAACTCTAGAAAACCATTGCCAACCTAAGGCTGATGAGGTAGTGGGAAGAAATAGTGTTCCTGAAGCCCAGTGGGAGGCAGAGTTGTGGAGGAAGTTTTGCCCAGCAGATGCTGCTCACAGAGGAACACAGAAGAGATAAGGCTGGGTGAGAGTGGGGGGAAAATACTCCAAACACTCTTCTCTTCCCACTCTGTAATCACCTAGCAATGTTTTTCTTTCACTGAATTAAATCAGAAGACAGAAAGAAAGGGAGTTCAGATGGTACAGCTGGTAAGAATAAGCCTACTAGGGGAAGAAAATGTATCTGGGGGTGGAGCAAATGTTCAAGTAACCAGCACATTCACCATGGAAAAATGTACCAGGGATGGGAGACTGGCTCCTAGTGAAGATAACTTGTGCCTCCCATTGTGAGGGTCTCACTCCTATTTTTGACTGTTGTGAATCCTGAGGTCAATCTTACCAAAAGATCTTACTCCATCTGCTAAAACTAGGATGCTGCTCCCTGTCTCAAAAGTAACCATTCCTGTGGAAAATATCTACTCTCATCAGTTACCCACCTGCTAGAAGTATCAGCCTAAGTCTATGAAGCTTTTCTCACCTAGATTCCTTCCATCTCAAAATTAATGATGTAACTCCTACTATGCTTTTCAAGAGATTTCTTTTTGCCAAAATCCACATTCTCAGCAGACAAGCAATCTTTTCAGCACATCTCTCAAGGTTGGAAGCCTGAAATGACTATTTCCTCTTATCTGAGTCAGATATCATCAATGGGAATTGGGACACATGAATTTACTATTGTCATCCCTGACTACCTTCTACTTATTCTTCAAGTCCAGCTTTGACATCACTTCCTCTAGGTGGGTAAGATGCCCCTCCAGTATACTCCCCAAGAACTCTGTATTTCCCTGCTTAACACTTCTGCCCAGATTTGATATTGCCTTTTTTCTTGTCAGCATCCATTCCCTGGGCTCTAAGTGTCTAAGGAATGAGACGATGACACCTCAGGAATTCACATAGTGCATGACAGTCAGTGATCAGTAAGTATTTATGGAATCAATGAATAAAGGAATACATGAATGAATAGGAATCATAGTGTAGCTGTGCTTGCTTGATGCATGTGCACATGAATGCGCCTGTATTGTTACAACTCTTCTGGGATTTGTCTTTAGAATGAACAAGGTTATCCTGATATTTAAGATTCTTTTAAGTACTAAAATGAGACATCTGTGTTTTATGAAAAATAACAAATATGGCAAAAGTTACTGATTTCTTTTGGGAACAAGAATGGGATGTTTATTTTCAGAGAATAAGGAGGTGGTCTGCCGTTGTCACAGCACATCAAATATTGCTTTCCCATCAGCCCTTGAGGATCCATTACCATGAGAGCAGAGTATGGTTATTGCTCACATCAGCCCTGAGTGTAAGGATATCAGAATTATTGAGTTTTGAAGAACTCATATCATCATGCCTTATCATGTACTTAAAGGGGTCATATTCTTCAGATCACACTGATTCCCCTAAACACACTGTAAAGTACTGAGACTGAGAGTATACAAGAAATACAGAGGGCCAAGCATTGCGCTGGGATTCCAGGGAAGTAAGAATCTCTGTGGAAGGCAGTACAGAAAACAGGGCATAGTGAGTTTAAAGTCAAGAGCAAGGTTCCAGAGTCAACTAGAAATGGGTCAAAAGTCTAAGAGGCACAGGCCTCTTATGAGCTGTGTGATCTTGAACAAGCCACTTAATCTCTCTTAACCTATGAAATGGAAATCAGAATTCTTAGAAATGCAGTGAACATTAAGTCAGATATAAAATATAAAGAACCCAGTACATAGTAAGTTTTTAACAAATGATAACTACTGCTATTATTATGGGCACAAGTGATTATAGACTCACAGATTATAAGAATTCATGTTAGTTGTCCAGTTAATCTTGATGAATTTAAATAACATGTCCATATCAGTTTTATAACTGTTAGGGTTTATGAGCTTATTTCTTCCATTAATAATAATATTTTGCATATGAAGGATGAAATTTTACTCCAGTGTACAAACCAAATGAGAGGTTCCAAAAGCCCTCATGCTAAGACTTATTGAACAAATTACTTGGGTCAGCCTTCTCTTGGGTACAGTTATGCACTGGATTTAATTCCTTTCAAATGCTAAAAACACTTTTCTAATTGTCTATAGACCTTAGAAAACAACTAGCAGTAACTTGATTAACTAGTTAAATTGCATGGGCTCTTTGGGTATATACCCTTCAGATATGGCAATCTGTATATCTGAACATTTCCCATGTATTCTGCCTCTAGCACCAAGCTATTTCAACAAGGCCTTAATTACTTTGCAATTTTCCTCAAATCTTATTTTCTTCTGCCTAGAACAAATTTTGAAAAAGGAATTCCACACAAATTAATGAAATAGCAGCTAAGGAGAAAAAAAAGTTCTTTGGATACAGTTAGTGAGCATTCATTATGCAAGAGAAGTGTAACCAGCAATGGCAGGAGCCAATAAAAGCAAGTCACCAGAGAAATAGTCCCTTCTTTCTATGGAGTCTGTTCACACTAGCCATCAGTACATAGCACTGTGTGCCCATTTAGTCTAACAGTTACATCATTTAATTTGGTCTCCCTACTGTATGAAAACAAGTTTGGACCTCTTCTGATGACAATAAATATGGACAGCAACTGTGTTTAAGTAAATCACAAATTGAATAAATATTGAGGGACTGTTCTGTGCTAGGTACTCCAAGGAAATCAAGATAAATAAGGCAGGGAAGTAAGCTTTTCTTCAAAGAACTTACTTTTTTTTTTTAATTTTATTTATTTGGGTGTGGAGCTTGAGAAGTTCTTTATAGATCTTGGATACCAGCCCTTTATCTATAATGTCATTTGCAAGTATCTTCTCCCATTCTGTGGGCTGCCTCTTTGTTTTGTTGACTATTTCCTTTGCTGTACAGAAGCGTTTTATCTTGATGAAATCCCAATATTCATTTTTGCTTTTGTTTCCCTTGCCTTTGGAGACATGTCTTGAAAGAAGTTGCTGTGTCCAATGTCTAAGAGGTTACTGTCTATGTTCTCCTCTAGGATTTTGATGGATTCCTGTCTCACATTGAGGTCTTTCATCCATTTTGGGTTTATCTTTGTGTATGGTGTAAGAATGGTCCAGTTTCATTCTTCTGTACATAGCTGTCCAATTTTCCCAGCACCATTTATTGAAGAGACTATCTTTTTTTCATCGGATATTTTTTTTTGATTTGTCAAAGATTAGTTGACCATAGAGTTGAGGGCCCATTTCTGGGTTCTCTATTCTGTTCCATTGATCTAGGTGTCTGTTTTTGTGCCAGTACCATGCTGTCTTGGTGATCACAGCTTTGTAATAGAGCTTGAAGTTAGGCAACATGATGCCCCCAGCTTTGTTTTTCTTTTTCAACATTCCCTTGATGATTTGGGGTCTTTTCTAGTTCTATACAAATTTTAGGATTGTTTGTTCCAGCTCTTTGAAAAATGCTGATGGTATTTTAACAGAAATGGCATTGAAAGCGTAGATTGCTCTGTGCAGCATAGACATTTTAACAATGTTTATCCTTCTAATCCATGAGCATGGAATGTTTTTCCATCTTTTTGTGTCTTCCTCAATTTCTTTCATAAGTGTTCTGTAGTTTCTAGAGTATAGATCCTTTACCTCTTTGGTTAGGTTTATTCCTAGGTATCTTATGGTTTTTAGTGCTACTGTAGATGGAATTGATTCCCTAATTTCTCCTTCTACAGTTACAGTGTTAGTGTATAGAAAAGCAACTGATTTCTGTGCATTGATTTTGTATCCTGCCACATTGTTGAATTGCTGTATGAGTTCTAGTAATTTGGGGGTAGAATCTTTTGGGTTTTCCATAAAGTATGATGTCATTTATGAAGAGAGAGAGTTTGACTTCTTCTTTGCCAATTTGAATGCCTTTTATTTCTTTTTGTTGTCTGATGCTAGGACTTCTAGTACTATGTTGAACAATAGTGGTGAGAGTGGGCATCCCTGTCGTGTTCCTGACCTTAAAGGAAAAGCTCTCAAATGATGTACTGTATGTGGCTAACTTAACATAACAAAAAAAATAATAAAAAAGATTTTATTTATTTGAGATAAAGAGAGAGAGAGAAGAAGGGAGAGGGAGAAAAAATATGAAGCAGACTCTGCACCAAGCACAGAACCCAATATGGGGCTCAATCCCATGACCTGAGCTGAAACCAAGAGTCAGAGGCTTAACTGACTGAGCCACTCAGGTGCCCCCAAAGAGCTTACTTTCTAACAGGGGCAAAAAATCACACACAAAATGCTGTAATACAAAGAATGAAGTGAAAAACAATAAAAATAAGAACTGAGATTTAGTTAATATCTACATCATGCCAGGTGTTGTTCTAAATAATTTATAGGCCCTTGTGATCTTGTGATGACCCTTTGAGAAAGGCACTGATACTCCTTTTGTTTTCAGGTAGCGAAACTGAGGCACAGATAAGTTAACTATCTTGCTTAAGGTTACTAAACTAATAAGTGCCAAGCCTAGGATTTGAATTCTGATAGACCCCTAAGCCCATGCTTTTAAACAATACCGTAAACTATAGACAGGACAAGTGCCAAGGGAATGGAGAGGAAGGAAAAATTATTTTCTGATCTCAGCATCCTCGCCTAGAAGATGGGGATAACTATGATGTGTACTTCCTATGAATGTTATGAGATTAACCAAGACAATACTTCAAGTAAACTACTTCAGCACGAGAATGAATTTCAGACCTGAGCCATGTGGAATCCCCAACGACAGAGTAGGTATCAACCTTTCAACACCTGGCTGAACAGGTTACCCAACTAGGGGCACCTGCACCCACCCCAGCCAGAGACTCATCCTGGGCATTAAGCATGCTAGGACACAAATCAGATTTCAGGGACAGTGGAAGGAGCTTACACTGTCCTAGGCATGTATCCAGGAGAGCACTCCATGATATTAGCTATTGGTGTGCCAACTCCAGTCCACAATCTGAGATGGATTATAGACACCTGAGTTAAAAATAGGGTTCTAAAGAATCCTGGAAGCTTTTCTCACCTCTGAGTTGAAGAGTTTCAATAGGAAACTTTAAAAATGCCACTGAGATTTATACATAAAATTAAGTTGCTTCAGACACATATTTTCAAATGAACAAAATTTCTTAAAGCCTTTTTAGAACAAAGCAAAACATAAATAAGAATGAATAGATGAATATATCTTCCCTTGGAGAATAATAATAACTATAGAGTAGAATGCCAGGATACAGATGTTAAAATATCAAACTTCTCAAACCAGGATATACATCATCTTTCTGGGGTAAATCCCACTCTGTTCCATAAGATACTGTGAAATTGTTAATGTGGGGGAATGTCAATACTACTGTATTAGAGAAGTCATAAAATCTACTACTGGGATTTAAAATAATCTCAATACTTAGCTGGGAAATCAAGTAGAAACTGCAAAAGTATGACAGGAGTAATTATTTCAAGAACTCAAAAGAAAATTAAAAGTTCTCTGATGGCAAATCTACTAGAAGAGACCAGATGTTTAAGAAAACCATAGAAATTAAAGATGTCCTTCTAAACAGTCTACCAGCTGGTGTCCTACAATTACCCTAAAGTATACCCTTTCCTGAACACACTGAAGACTGAGAATGTGATGGTCTACGCATTCCATGATCCCTATATCTGTATTTTGCATTTGATGGTATTTTTAGTATCAAAGTAGAAGTGCAGAATCAGCTTTGAAATCTGACAGACGCCTTCACACACACACACACACACACACACACACACACACACACCACACACACAAATTGCTTCAAAACAGAAAATTTTATTAGGATTAAATCATATATAAAATGTTATTATGTTTGGTTTCATTGTATCTCCCAAAAGAATCAATATGCTACATAACTTCAGAATTAACATTTTTAATGATACTGTTAATTACTGTGGTAGGCTGAATAGTCATCCCCTAAATATGTCCATTCCTAACCCTGGAACCTGCAAAATATTACTTTACATGACAAAAAGGACCCTGTAGATGATTAAGTGCCTTGAGATGCAATAATTATCCTAGATTATTCAGTGGACCCAATGTAATCATAAGGGTCCTTATTAGAGGGAGGCAAAAAGGTCAGGGAGAGAAAACAATGTAATGATGGAAGCAAATGTCAGAAAGAGAGGAAGTGGTCTGTGCTGCTGACCATGAAGATGAAGGAAAGGGCCATGAGTAAAGGAATACATGTGGTCTGTAGAAGCTGGAAGAGGCCAGAAAAAAGATTCTCCTCTAGAGCCTCCAGAAGGAACCAGCCCTTCTGACACCTTGACATTAGTCCAGTGAGGCTGATTTTGGACTTCTGACTTCTAGAACTATAAGATAATACATTTGCCTAACTTTAAGCCACTACTTTGTGATCCTTTGTTATAGCAGCCATAGGAAACTACTACAATTACTACTGCCAGTAATTGTAATTACTGGGTGTAATTACTGGTAATTACTGGGTTTATTGGTCCAGATCAGAGGATGAACAAAAAGATTACTGACACAAAGAGGTTTCCATTCACTCAATGTACACCACTTCTCTTTCATCTTTACAGCACTGCTTAAATAAAACCCAAAATTATGAGATGGAGCCCATTCTGTTTCCTTCCTGGTTCATGTTTTTAGTGCATTATCAAGAATATTTTGCCTAACCCAATGTCATAAAGATTTTTTTCTTTCTTTTTTTAATTTAAATTTTAGGTAGTTAACATACAGTGCAATATTGGTTTCTGGCATAGAATTCAATGATTCATCACTTACATACAATACCCAGTGCTCATCACAACAAGTGCCCTCCTTAATACCCACCACCCATTTAACCCATCCCACACCCACCTTCCCTACAGCAACCCTCAGTTTGTTCTCTATTGTTAAGAGTCCCTTATGGCTTGTTCTCTCTCACCTTTTTTCTTTTCCCCCTTCCCATGTGATCATCTGTTTTATTTCTTAAATTCTACATATGGAGTGAGATAATATGGTATTTATCTTTCTCTGACTCATTTCACTTAGAATAATATACTCTAACTCCATTCATGTCATTGAAAATGGCAAGAATTCATTCTTTTTGAAGCCCCCAGAGTAATATTCCATTGTGGAGGTTTGGCTATTGTTGATAATGCTACTATGAACATCAGGGTGCATGTACCCCTTCAAATCTATATTTTTGTATACTTTGGGTAAATACCTAGTAGTACAATTGCTGGATTGCAGCATAGTTCTATTTTTAACATTTTGAGGAACCTCCATACTTCTCCAGAGTGGCCGCCTAGTTTGCATTCCCACCAACAGTGTAAGAGGGTTCCCCTTTCTCCTCATTCTCGCCAACACCTGTTGTTTCTTGTGTTGTTAATTTTAGCTGCCCTGACAGGTGTGAGATGGTATCTCATCATGGTTTTGATTTGTATTTACCTGATGATGAGTGATGTTGAGAATCTTTTCCCATGTCTGTTGGCCATCTGTATGTCTTCTTTGGAAAAATGTCTATTCACATCACCTGCGCATCTCTTAACTGGGTTATTTGTTTTTTGGGTGTTGAGTTTGGTAAGTTCTTTGTAGATTTTGGATACTAACCCTTTATCAAATATGTCATTTGCAAATATCTTCTCCCATTCTGTAGGCTGCCTTTTAGGTTTGTTGATTGTTTCCTTTGCTGTGCAGAAGCTTTTTATCTTTTTTTTTTTTTTTTAAGATTTATTTATTTATTTGAGAGAGAGTACATGAGAGGGGGGAGGGTCAGAGGGAGAAGCAGGCTCCTCGCTGAGCAGGGAGCCCGATGCGGGACTCGATCCCGGGTCTCCAGGATCATGACCTGAGCCGAAGGCAGTCGCTTAACCAACTGAGCCACCCAGGTGCCCAGAAGCTTTTTATCTTGATGAAGTCCCAATAGTTCATGTTTGCTTTTGTTTCCCTTGCCTCTGGTGATGTGTCTTGTAAGAAGTTGCTATGGCCAATGTCAAAGAGGTTTCTGCCTGTGTTCTCTAGGATTTTGATGGATTTCTGTCTCACATTTAGGTCTCATCCATTTTGAGTCTGTTTTTGTGTATGGTGTAAGGAAATGGTCCAGTTTCATTCTTCTGCATGTGGCTGTCCAATTTTTCCAACACCATTTGTTGAAGACTTTTTTTTTTCCATTGGATATTCTTTCCTGCTTTGTCAAAAATTAGTTGAGCATAGCTGTGTGTCCATTTCTGGATTCTCTACTCTGTTCCATTGATCTATGTGTCTATTTTTGTGCTAGTACCATACTATATTGATGACTACAGCTTTGTAATATAGCTTGAAATCTGGAATCATGATACTTCTAGTTTTTTCTTTTTCAGAATTGCTTTGGCTATTTGGGGTCTTTTGTGGCTCCATACAAATTTAGAATTGTTTGTTCTAGCTCTGTGAAAAATGCTGGTGGTATTTTGATGGAGATTGCATTAAATGTGTAGATTGCCTTGGGTAGTATAGACATTCTAACAATGTTTGTTCTTCCAATCCATGAACATGGAATGCTTTTTCATTTCTTTGTGTCCTCTTCAGTTTTTTTTTCATAAGTATTCTATTGTTTTCAGAGTATACATCTTTTACTTCTTTAGTTAGATTTATTTCTAGGTATCTTATTGTTTTTGGTGCAATTGCAAATGGGATCAATTCCTTGACTTCTTTTTCTGCTGCTTTATTACTGGTGTACAGAAATGCAAAAGATTTCTGCACATTGAGTTTATATCAGCTCCTTTCCCAATGATATTTTTTAAAGATTTTATTTATATATTTGACAGAGACAGAAAATTTGAACAGACCCATAATCAACAAAGAAAACAAATCAGTAATCAAAAATCTTGCAACAGGGGAACATGAGCAGAGGGAGCGGGAGAGGGAGAAGCAGTCTTCCCGCTGAGCAGGGAGCCCGATGCAGGGCTCAATCCCAGGACCCTGAGATCATGACCTGAGCTGATGGCAGATACTTAACAGACTGAGCCACCCAGGCACCCCTGATGCCTTTTATTTCTTTTTATTGTCTGATTGCTGAGGCTAAGATTTCCAGTACTATGTTAAATAGTAATGGTGAGAGTGGACATCCTTGTCTTGTCCCTGACCGTAGGGGAAAGACTATCAGTTTTTCCCCATTGAAGATCATATTAGCTGTGGGTCTTTTGTATATGGCCTTTATGATGTTAAGGTGTGTTTCATCTATCCCTATTTTGTTGAGATTTTTATCAGGAAAGGATGCTTTATTTTGTCAAATGCTTTTTCTGCAACTATTGACAGGATCATATGGTTCTTACTCTTTCTTTCATTAATATGGTGTATCATATTGATTGATTTGTGAATATTGAACCACCCCGGCAGTCCAGAAATAAATCCCACCTGATTGTGGTGAATCATTCTTTTAATGTACTATTGGATTAAATTTGTATTTTATTGAGAATTTTTGCATCCATGTTCATCAGGGATATTGGCCTGTAATTCTCCTTGCTAGTGGGGTCTTTGTCTGGTTTTGAAATCAAGGTAATGCTGGCTTTGTAGAATGAGTTTGGAAGTTCTCCTTCCATTTTTTAGGTTTTGGAACAGTTTGAGAAGAATAGGTATTAACTCTTCTTTACATGTCTGGCAGAATTTCCCTGGGAAACCATCTGGCCCAGGATTTTTGTTTGTTGGGAGATTTTTTAAAAGATTTATTTATTTATTTGAGAGAGAGAGAGCGGGGGGAGGAGCAGAGGGAGAGAGAAACTTAAGCAGACTCTGCACTGAGTGTGGAGTCTGACATGGGGCTCAATCTGATGACCTTGAGTTCACAACCTGAGCCAAAACCAAGAGTCGGATGCTTAACCAACTGTGCCACCCAGGCTCCCCTGTTGCGAGATTTTTGATTACTGATTTGTTTTCTTTGTTGATTATGGATCTGTTCAAATTTTCTAGTTCTTCTCTCAGTTTTGATAGTTTGTAAGTTTCTGGGAATTTGTCCATTTCTTTGAGGTTGTCCAGTTTGTTGGCATATAATTTTTCACAACATTCTCTTATAATTGTTTGTATTCTGTGGTGTTGGTTGTGATCTCTCCTTTGTCATTTGTGATTTTATCAATTTGGTTCCTTTCTCTTCTTTTTTGATAAGTCTGGCTGGGATTTATCAATTTTATCAATTCTTTTGAGAAACCAGCTTAGTTTCATTAATCTGTGTACTGGGTTTTTTTGTTGTTGTTTCTATATCATTGATTTCTGTTCTAATCTTTATTATTTCCCTTCTTCTGATGACTTTAGGCTTTATTTGCTGCTTCTTTTCTAGCTCATTTAGGTGTAAGGTTAGGTTGTGTATACGAGACTTTTCTTGCTTCTTGAGATAGGCCTGTACTGCAACATACTTCCTGCTTAGGATTGCTTTTGCTGCTCCCCAAAGGTTTTGGGCTGTCATGCTTTCATTTTCATATGCTTCCATGTATTTTTTTAAATTCTTCTTTAACTTCCTCATTAACCCATTCATTCTTTAGTAGGATGTTCTTTAACCTCCATGTATTTGAGGTCTTCCCATATTTCTTCTTGTGGTTGACTTCCAGTTTCATAGCATTGTGATCAGAAAATATGCATGGTATGATCTCGATCTTTTTATACTTGTTGAGGGCTGATTTGTGCCCCAGTATGTGATCTATTCTGAAGAATGTTCCATGTGCACTGGAGAAGAATGTGTACTCTGCTGCTTTAGGATGAAATGTTCTGACTATATATATCTGTTAAGTCCATCTCTTCCAGTGTGTCATTCAAAGCCTTTATTTCCTTGTTGATTTTCTCCTTAGATGATCTGTCCATTGCTGTAAGTGGGGTATAAATGTCCTCTACTATTACTGTATTATCATCAATGAGTTTATGTTTGTTATTAATTAATTTATATATTTGGGTGTTCCCAAGTTGGGGGCATAAATACTTATAATTGTTAAATCTTCTTGATGGATAGACTCCTTGGTTATGATATAATGCCCTTCTTCATCTCTTGTTACAGTCTTTGGTTTAAAATCTAGTTTGTCTGATATAAGTATGGCTACTCTGGTTTTCTTTTGATGTCCATTTGCATGATAGATGGTTCTCCATCCCCTCACTTTCATTCTGCATGTGTCTTTAGATCTAAAATGAGTTTCTTGTAGGCAGCATATAGATGGATCTTATTTTTTCTTTCTTTTTTTTTTTTTAATGCATTCTGATACCTATGTCTTTTTGTTGGTGCATTTAGTCAATTTACATTTAGAGTGATTACAGGGAGATATGAATTTAGTGCCATTGTGTTACCTGTAGAGTTGATGTTTCTGGTGATGTTCTCTGGTCCTTTCTAGTCTTTGTTTTTTTTTTTCTCCACTCAAAGAGTCCCCCTTAAAATTTCTTACATGGCTGGTTTAGTGGTTATGAACTCCTTTAGTTTTTGTTTGTCTGGGAAACTCTTTCTATCTCCTATTTTGAATGACAGCCTTGCTAGATAAAGAATTCTCAGCTGCATATTCTTCTCATTCAGCATGTTGAGTATTTCCTTCACTCCTTTCTGGACTGCCAAGTCTCCATGGACAGATCTGCTGTGAACCTGATCTGTCTTCCCTTGTAGGTTAAGGACTTTTTTTACCTTTCGGGATTCTTTCCTTGTCCGTGTATTTTGTGAATTTGACTATGATATGCTTTGGCAGTTGCCACCTTTTATTGAATTTAATGGGAGTTCTCTGTGCTTCTTGGATTTTGGTGTCTGTGTCCATCCCCATATTAGGAAAGTTTTCAGCTACAATTTGTTTGAATAAGTCTTCTGCCCCTTTATCTCTCTCTTCATCTTCTGGGACTCCTATGATACAAATGTTATTATATTTTACTAAGTTGCTGAGCTAAGTCTACCTTTGTGGTCCATTACCTTTCTTTCCCTCTTCTTTTCAGCTTCATTATTTTCCACAATTTTGTCTTCTATATCACTGATTCACTCCTCTGCTTCTTCCATCTTCATTTTTATGGCCTCCTTTTGGGTTTGCATCTTGGTTATAGCATTTTTAATTTTGGCCTGACTAGATTTTAGTTATTTTATCTCTGTAGTAAGGGATTCTCTAGAGTCTTCCATGTTTTTTTTTTAAGCCCAGCTAGTATCCTTATAATTGTTGTTTTAAAATCTAATTCAGACATCTTATTTATATCTGTATTGATTAAAACCATGGCCATGAGTTCTACCTTGTATTCTTTCTTTTGGGATGAATTCCTCCATCTTGTCATTTTGTCCAGAAAAGAAAAGAAGAGAAAAAACGAACAGTAAAAACAACAACAAAAACCAAAAACAAACAAAAAGAACAAAAAAACAAGGAAAAAACACAAAACAAGACCTCCCCCCCAAAAAAAAAACCCCTAGATTTTTGGTCGCTTCTTAAAAGAATCTGATCCCCAAATAAAAGTAGATAAAAAATAAAAATATATATATACAAGAAGTGTATATATATAAATTAAAAAATAATAAAACATTTAAAAAAGGAATTACAATATAAGAAAATAAATGAATAATAAAAAATAAAATAAAGGATAAAAGTAAAAAGGAAACTCAATCCTATTTCACCTAGAGCTGAAGCTTTGTGGCACCCTGTGATCAATGAAATTGGTGGTAATGCGTTTTTTGTGCTGGTCTTCTGGGAGAGGGGCCTGCTGGGCTGATTCTCAGGCTGACTTGTTTCAGTGGAATGCTTCTACAGGGCACAGCGGGGTGGGGCTAGTGTATATGGTTCCAGCCTCCACTAGGTGGCATTGTTTTGCTCCCTGAAGGCTTTCAGGGATGAGCAGGATGAAAATGGCTGTGCCCTACTCTCTAGCCTCAGAGCTGTTAAGTTCATGCCCCCTACTCTTCAGTGAGTCCTCACAGAAAAGCAATCAATCACCCTATTTGTTTTCCAGTTCCATCTGAATCCTGTTCACCCTGCCCATGTCTAGTCTTTTTATCTCAAGTGCTTGACCAAGTTTCCAAATTCCAAATTTCAGGGATGCCAGCAGCTTGGACCCACACTGTTCCTCCAGGAGAGGTTCTCACCATGTTCGCCAACCCATTCGAGGAAAGTGGTTGCATGACCACAGAGAGGTTCGCACTTCATAGCAGAAAGCTGGTAACCAAGACCCCCTACTCTCTGCCGGATTCCCAGGTCCTAGGCCTAGGAACAGTGAAACACCTTAGCACCACCTTTTCTTCCTGTGACCCAGGGGATCCTCAGACCATCCTGTCACTCCAGGTATTCTGCCCCTCTTTGCCAACCTGGGTACCTTTAATCCAGGTATGTCCCCCATGGTAGTGAACTTAAAAGTTCAGATTTCGTGTTCTGTTGCTTCTAATACTTTGTGGTAGACTCCCACAAAGCAGGCTCCTCCCCGCCGCTTCATACACAGCTAAGAGAACTTCCATAACTCCTACGTTCCAAAAGATGGTTGTTTTTCTACTTAGACTTGCAATTTTTGTTCTCTCACACCTCTGATTGACTTCTTGGGTGTTCAGAATAACTTCATAATTATCTACCTGTGTTAGACAAGCTCAGGGTCCTCCTACCCCTCCTCCACCTTAACTCCTCCCCCTCTTTTCATCTAAAAAGTTTATAAATTTATCTCCTACATTTAGGTCTATGATCACTTTCGACTTTTGTGTATGATGTAAGGATCTAAATTAATATTTTTGTATGTAGATATTGTCCCTGTGCCATTTGTTGAAGGGATTATCCATTCTCCTAATAAACTGCTTTGGCAATTTATTTTAAATATAAGGGCTTATTTCTGGACTCTCAATTTTGTTCTATTGACCTATTTGTCTATCCTTATGACAGCGCCATACTGTTTTGATTACTGTAGCTTTATAGTAATTTTTGAAATTTGAAAGTGAAAGTCCTTCAACTTTATTCTTCTTTTCAAATTTGTTTGCCTAATCTGGGTTCTCTATATTCCATATAAATGTTTGGATTAGCTTCTTGATTTCTCCTGGCATTTTGATAGATTTTATGTTCAATTAATTTAGGGAGAAATGTCTCCTCTTTCTTTCTTTCCTTTTTTTTTTTTTTTTATATTTCCTCTTTCTTAAACTTGGCTTGCCCAAGGTTTAGATAGATCTACATGTACCCAGTCATCTAATTAGTATTTGGCCCCTATTGGGTCTTAATATTGGTAGGACAGAGATGTGAAATCTTTTCCTGGAAGAAAATTTCATCTTACTGATCACCCTGCTTCAATCATATACTAATTTGGCAGGTATGGCTATCCATTTTGCACCACCCCCACAGCTGGTTCCTTTCCCATGTCCACTCAGCATTGTTCATTCTTGTTTTGGCTTCTTTCCCACTGAGCCATTCTTCCACTTTGGCCCTGTGCCCCATTCATTTTTGCACTCTCTGCTTGCCTCTCCCAAGAGAATAATTTGGTTCTAAGTCCTGTGATCCAGAGTCCCTTTATGAAAATATGAGCATTTGCCTCTACCTGGTCTTGTCCTGAGGACAAATGAAACAACTGTGGAATACTGGATCAGATTTTATAAGATGTGACTTGTCTTCCTGACCATGTCACATACCACCTGTGTGATCACAAGATGGTTTAAACTCCCTACATTGGCTTCCTCATCCTTAAAATGAGGATATTGATAGTTGCTTGAAAGTCAAAGTAGAAAACATATTAAAGAAGTTCATTAAAAGCAGCAAAAGATATTATAAGATAGTATTTTCATTAAGCATTTAAAACCTATATATATAATTTTCCCCTCAACTAGATATTAGTATGTTTCTATGGCATCTAACATATAATAAGGCACACAGAAGGGGTTCCATAAATATTTTAGTTAAAATAATAAAAATCTATGAAGTAGTTGGAAAAAAAATTTGGACACCAGACAGGACCATGTAAATTATGTGAACACATGCATATGTGAGAGTGTATTTGTATGTGGGAGATAGAGAAAGAGACCCATTCAGAGACAGAGACATAGAGGCACAGAGACAGAACATCTTAAGACAGTCTGGTGTCTTCAATGAGATACCATCTCACACCAGTCAGAGTGGCTAAAATTAACAAGTCAGGAAACAACAGATGTTGGTGAGGATGTGGAAAAGGAGAACCCTCCTACACTGTTGGTAGGAATGTAAGCTGGTGTAGCCACTCTGGAAAACAGTATGGAGGTTTCTCAAAAAGTTGAAAATAGAGCTACCCTACACAACCCAGCAATTGCACTACTGGGTATTTACCCCAAAGATACAAATGTAGTGCTCCAAAGGGGCACCTGCACCCCAGTGTTCATAGCAGCAATGTCCACAAAGGCCAAACTATGGAAAGATCCCAGATGTCCATCAACAGATGAATGGATAAAGAAGACGTGGTATATATACAATGGAATATTACTCAGACATCAAAAAAAAAATGAAATCTTGCCATTTACAATGACATAGATGGAACTAGAAGATATTATGCTAAATGAAATAAGTTAATCAGAGAAAGACAATTATATGATCTCACTGATATGTGGTATTTAAGAAACAAAACAGAGGAACATAGGGGAAGAGAGGAAAAAATAAAACAAGACAAAACCAGAGAGGGAGGCAAACAATAAGAGACTCTTAATCATAGGAAAAAAACTGAGGGTTGCTGGAGGGGAGGGAGGTGGAGGAATGGGGTAACTGGGTGATGGACATTAAGAAGGGCATGTGATGTAATGAGCACTGGGTATTATATAAGACTGATGAATCACTGACCTCTACTTCTGAAACCAATAATATATTATATATTAATTGAATTTAAATTAAAAAAACAAAAAAATACAAATTAAAAAAAAGACAGTCTAGTGTCTTGTGAAGCAAACGCTGGTATAGTGGGTCTTGAAAATAAGCATACAAAAACTGAAGTTTGTAACTTAGAGGGAGTCACATTAAAGCTCCACATGAGGGGTTTATAGTGAAAGATGATCATTCCCCCACCTCACCAAAAACAGTACAATTTTCAAAAAAAACAAAAAAATAACATTTCTTTGCCTTTATTTCATTGTTCCTTAGGAACACAAAATGATATAGAAGGAGACAAAGGAGAAACCTATAGCAAGACATCAGTTCTAATCTTCTAATCTAAATATCAGAATCTAGATCTACTTGGGTTTATGTCATTATAGTAATTAAACCTTAATTTTGAAGATTCACCACAGTCTAAGTGTCTGTCACCATATGCAGTACACTCTCCCAAGCCTTTCTTGTTCTCTCTTCATATCCTGATAGATGTATTCTCCAGAGTTCTGCATGTCTGGCCTCATTTCCCATTCCCTCCTCCAATAGACTGGTCAGAAGAGCTTCCTGACTCATCTTTACATGCTCTGAATCCTACATGGGGCTTGGTCTGCATTCTGTGCTTGTTGAATTGAGTTGGCTCCTGGACATTCTCTTCCTTTTTTCTTCCAACAGAACTAAGTTTTCATTCATTCCTTCCTCACACATATGTGTTTACTCCACATAGACATTGTATAGGGCACTAAAAATATATTAAAATCTGTAGAGCACTTTGTTGTTCATTGTCATTTACTTTTTTATTTTAAATTTTAGGTAGTTAACATACAGTGCAATATTGGTTTCTGGAGTAGAATTCAGTGATTCATTACTTACATATAACACCCAGGACTCATCATAACAAGTGCCCTCCTTAAAACCCATTGCCCATCTAGCCCACTTTATAATTTATAAACTGATTATTCTTGAATTGTTAACTGTAGGCCCCTGCTATTCACCACCTTTCTTGGAACAGAGTAATCTCTTGCTTAGAAAGGTTGCCATCTTAAACTTCAAAGAGCTCCCTCAGCCTCCAAACTGTGGTCAAAGAAAGCTAGAGTATATGTCCACTCATTCAGCCCTGAATCTCCCACAGTTTTCTCTCATAAAATCCAGAAGGCTTATTATTTCTCTTTGTGCAGTGTGGTTTTTCTTAGTAGCGCAAAACACTGGCTAATGATGACAAAGACACATAGTGAAAGTAATCTGGCTGTGCTGCATTTTCTGGCTAATGAGCGCAGTAGGGGTGGGGGCCGATGGTGATTGCTGCCAAAACAGCAGCAGGAGGAGAGAGCGGCAAGGGTTCAAGGACATGGGTTTGCCTCTCGTCTTCATGGATGACTCACAAATATTGAGGAAGCAAAATATACTTCACCTCACTAGACTTCTGTTACAATACACAACAACTACAATAACCACAGAATTGATCAGTTATCATTTAACCATTGATCCCTTTCATTAGCTATCTTCCATCAAAGAGACTGATGGTACTTATATAAAATCTGCCATGAAAAACAATAAAAATGTTTACGGGCATTCATTCTACACACGTACGTTGAAATCCCGGTTCCATGCTAAAAGCTGAGGTTATAAAGATAAAGGGCATTGTTCCTCAAAAGGTTTAAAATGTAGATGATGAGACAGAAAACACACCTATGTGGAAGGGTTCAAGTATCATGATAGAGGACACATAGGTGCGATGACTGCATAGAGCATAGAGGAGGAACTCTAAGATCACCTGAAGTGGAGAGAAGAGTGATGGCCAGGTGGGGCATCCTGGTAGGAAGTGAGGTTTTAGATGAATCTTCATGGGAATGAGGACCAGGAAAAAAGGGAGGAAGAAAGTATTCTAGGTTAATGGAATAGCTTATACAAGTGGAATTTGCAGTTTGTAATATTTTTCAGATTTCATTTCTGTCCTTTTTCTAAAACAGTATTGTTGAAAGATACCTATCTGAATCTTCTGGATCAATTTTTTTTTTTTTTCAAAACAAAAACCAAGATGGTTAGTCTCATCTCAAGTTTTATTTAAATTTCTTTCAATAAGAAATAAATTCATCATTAGTAGAAAAATTGTCTGGCAACTAAGAACTCTGTAGTATCAAGTTATAGGAAATAAGAATCCCAATTCACACAAAATATATTCTCAGAATTGTAGCAGGAAATAGGACAAAATTATTTTCAGTGATATGAGATGGCATGCCTCCCATAAGAGGCACTGAATGGTTGATAGCATGGAACTCCAGCTCTGACACTAATTGTGACCTTGGACAGGTTACCCTTTCTATACCTTTCTTTCCCAATTTGTGAAATGAAGATACTAATAGCATTTATCACATCAGGTTGTTAATGGGGAATGAATACATGCAAAGTGCTTCAATAGTTCCTACTGCATGGTAAATGTTATATGTTTGTTGTTGTTATAGGATATCATTTAGTTTGTATGTTGCAGAATATTTTTTGTGTCTATCTCATGTTCGAGATCCATTACCTATTTGGATGGCAAGGCTTTTGAGGACAGGTTTTGTTTTTGTTTCTGAAGGGACTGTGTGTGTGTGTGTGTGTGTTTGTGTGTGTCTCCTCATACCATATCATACAGAGCTGCTAGTAAAAGTTTTACTTGCCTCCTCCTAAGGTCAGCAACTCCTAAGGTCAGCACCATCTTCATCAAGTACCATGTAGTTGTAATACCAAGTACCATGTAGCTGTAACGGAATCATTAGATGCAAATCTAAATTTTTTCCATGAAACCAAGCCCAAAACATGAAAACTAAGACTTCTAACCAAACACATTGTTTGTAAGAACCTATTTCTTTTGATCTTTGTAGGTTTTTCCCACTATTAGTGTCTTTAAATTGGGAGTGATCCCGATTCATATATGAGAAAACTGAAAATCTAAGAAGCTAAGTGACTTAATAGAGGATAACTTGGTAGTGCTAAAACCAGGACAAACTTAGACCAGAGTTTTCTTCACTTAACCGAACTGCCTCTCCAATTTCATGAGGGAGACACCCAGGAAGGTATCTTGTCACCAAGAAGACAAAACATGTCCCCAAACCAACAGTGGAATATAGTCATTTGGGACATAAACTTTCTAGAAAAGATGTTTGTCCTAGAACAAAAGTTCTAGGAGCCAGATACTCTATTTACTATAAAACTTCAGCTCTAAGGATTTACACCATAGTTTGACAGCTGAAATGACCTCTTTAAATAAAAGCTTTCAGTGATTATAACCCCTAAAGATGTTAAATAAACAGATTAACCACTTTAATTATTTGAAATAAATACTTACAAGGGCGCCTGAGTGGCTTAGTTGGTTAAGTGTCTGCCTTGGGCTCAGGTCATGATCCTAGGGTCCTGGGATCCAGCCCCATGTCAGGCTCTCTGCTCAACAGGGAACCTGCTTCTCCCTCTGCCTCTATCTCTGCCCCTCCCCACTACTCATGCTCTCTCTCTCTCAGCTCTCTCACTCTCTCTCAAATAAAATCTTTAAAAAATGAAATACCTAAATTTGAGCTTTTATTTTTTTTAATTTGACCTTTTAATCTTGCACAAAGGTTAAGGATGTAAGTTTATGTTTATTGTACTTACACTATTTGCAAATCACTGTAGCACTGATATTTTATGGAGTGGTGACTGTGTGTAAGTTATGTAGTTAGGTATTGTGCAGTGTATACTAGATGGCAGGGATGCTGCATATACTAAAATGACAAGACAAGGTTGACTCTGAAAGATACCACATAAAGTAATTACAGTAATTAATGTCTTACACTCCCCCAAATAACAAACCTGGTTCTCTTACAGTGAATGTTTCTGCCATCTCTTTTTTTTTTTATTACATCATTAGTTTTTGATGTAGTGTTCCATGATTCATTGTTTGCGTATAACACCCAGTGCTCCATTTCTGCCACCTTCTATTCTATTACTCAAGTCAGAAAGCCAGGAGGCTCCTTGTCTTCTTTCTCCCCATTAGCCCCCATATATAATCTTGCATTATGTCCTATTGATGTTACCTCCTAAATTGGTCTCAAATCTGCTCATCTTTCTTGACTTTTTTTTTTTTTTTAAAGATTTTATTTATTTATTTGACAGAGAGAGACACAGCGAGAGAGGGAACACAAGCAGGGGGAGTGGGAGAGGGAGAAGCAGGCTCCCCGCAGAGCAGGGAGCCCAATGCGGGACTCGATCCCAGGACCCTGGGATCATGACCTGAGCCGAAGGCAGTCGCTTAACCAACTGAGCCACCCAGGCGCCCTTCTTTCTTGACTTCTACCATCACAATCACCCCTCAAGTCCAAGCTACCATCAGCTCCTTCCTAGACTACTTCAATTGAACTGTTGCATCCACTCATGCCATTATCATTTACAATTAATTTCTACCCTGCATAGAGTGATCTTTTTGAGTTGCAAATCGGATCATCTCACCTTCCTGCTTAAAATATTTTAATAACTCATCTTAAGATACACATTCAAATTCATACTATGGTCTGTGACACCCCACTGACAATTTAGTTTTTGCCTGTTTTATCCAGCCCAGGCTGCTCCTCACTGGCTAGTGCATAGTGAGCTTTCTTCCATTCCCTCAAACACCCTATGCTCACTGCTGCTACTGAACTTATGCACAGGCTGTACCCTCTGCTTAGACTATTCCCTGTATTCATCCTCACCTAGCTCTCAACAACACTGATAGATCAGTCAGGAAAGCCTCCCCTGACCTTCCTAAGGTTAGTTAGTTGAGCTGTGTGCTGTAACAGCATTATGTATTTCTCCTTTGAGACTTTCAGCACAGTTGTCATTTCAAGATTAGTTATGTGAGGGCACCTGGGTGGCTCAGTTGGTTAAGCGACTGCCTTAGGCTCAGGTCATGATCCTGGAGTCCCGGGATCGAGTCCCACATCGGGCCCCCTGCTGAGCAGGGAGTCTGCTTCTCCCTCTGACCCTCCCCCCTCTCATGTGCTCTCTCTCATTCTCTCTCTCGAATAAATAAATAAAATCTTAAAATAAATAAATAAATCTTAAAAAAAAAAAAAAAGAAAGATTAGTTATGTGATTCTAATATCTGTCTCCCTCACTGAACTGTAAGCTATGTGAAAGAGACATCATTTCTTTTGGTCTGATAGCTGGCACATAGAAGTTCTATGTAAATATTTGTTGAATGAATTGATGGATAAATAGCAGAATTCAAAAAAGGTAGAGAGAGAGAAAGATTGATTCACTTAATGTGATAGTGGGGTCCCCTTTCAGAGAACAATTGTTTTTAGCCTGTGCTTTGAGCAACAGATAAACTTCTAATAGATATTGTGAAAAGAACATTTTAGGCAACAGAGGTGGCATGAAAAGTGAAGAAGTAGGAAGATATAGGGTGTTCCATAGCATTTGGTTCAGCTTTGGAGAATAAATAGAGATATAGCTAAAAAGGTAGAGTTAATGTATCAAAAAGCTTTACTAACATGCCAACTTACAGAAGATGGCCTGCGTATGGTAGGAATGTGGAGGAATTAAACATTTCCAAGCAAGGATGATGCTTTGCTGATGCATTGGATTGGGAATGAAGGTGAAGTTCTGGGTGAGAATGTAAGGGTTGTAACGAATAAAGGGTTTGATGGGAGCATAAGGCGATATATAGGAGTGGACAACTAATTCTGTGTGAAAGGTCAAGAATCAACTGTCCTGTAAGTTTCTTGAGGTGAGGCCTCACATCACGTTCATTTGTTGAACATTGTTTCCTACTGTACAATCCTTAAGCATGCTTGGCATAAACATCCAGTTAAATACTAATGATTTACATGGAACTTGGTATAAGTTGTGGAGATACAAGACAAAATGTGTTCCTGCTCCGAAAGCTGAAGGAACCTGTATTCTGGTGGAGGAAGACAGATTAACAAAAAATAGGTTATTAAGGTATAATGGCAGCTAGGGAGGGGTTACATTGCCTAGAAAGTCAAGGGAGGCATCTTTGAGGAATAAATATTTGAACTCTCTAATTTATGTACTTGTGAATTTGCCCTTCTGAATTTATGATGCAAATGACTGAGGCTTAGGCCATAAATTAGAGAAGCAGGCATTTATAGATTCAATAAATAGGCCACTCTTATCAATCAATTCCTTATTCACAAAGCATGTAATTTGGATAGGTTCTCAATGAATTAAATCATCCATTCACTTTTCAAAGCTAAGAGTTACAAATTCAGAAGCCTTGTGCTCAGGTAGAATTTATAGCCACATTTTCTTCAGCTCAACTCTTGGATCTTTGATCCCCACCAAATGATATACTCTGACTCACAATGTAAGTCTGTACAGGTCATATCTTTCCTGGTACACCCCCTCTTTGGTCTCTTTGAAACTAAGCAGTTGCCCACCAGGGCACTGGAGCCAAACTTTTCTGGGAACATTGATAAAACTATGCATTAGCTAATGGATTCTTAAGATAATTAAATTGAATTTCTCCTTCTCCAATCCAAATACTAAAACAGAAAATTTTTCTTCACATTTTTATTCTAGGATCTTAGGTCTCAACTCAAAATGAAATAATAAACTGCCTGTAGACATGGTTGTTGCTCAAATTGATCTGTATCCATCTGATTCTTTGAATCATCAGAAATATATATGTAAGTCTACATTAGACATTGGTCTGCTTGGATAGTAGGAAAGGAGGAAGGGAAAGAAGGAAAGAAAAAAAAGAAAAGGAGGAAGTAGAAAGAAAGGAAGGGAAAAGGGGAGAGAGGGACGGGAAAAGAAAGAGAAAAGAAAGTACCTTTTACATTCTGAGCTTATCTGAGAACCATTTGAGTTGTAGGATGTAACAATATTTATTTACCAATATATTTTGCTCAGAATGTCAGATTCCCTTTCAAGGCTGAGAGCAATATTACATTCATACAAATCACTCTACATTTATATAAACAGTAAGCAGGAACAAAATATTTATATTGTATATTTGAACAAATAAATATTTCTCCACCTCCCCATCCCTTTTTCTGGAAAAAAAAAACAAAAACAAAAAAACAAAACCAAAAAACAAGACAAAAGCATTTTTGAGTCATACAGCAATTTCACTCCAATAAAAAATTCCCCTCAGGAGAAATGTCCATGTGTATGCTCTTTCAGCAACTTCAACAAGTAATCAATGTTTAAGAATTAGGATTCATTTCTAATTCTTGAGGGGAATGTTTTAGAAAAAGAAGGAATTTCTCCTAAGAGAATAAAGCAGGTAGCAGGAAAGAATAAAGGTTTCTTGTTCTCCCTAAAGAACACTCAGATGGGTGTGGGGAGAGAGAGGAGGAGGAAAATAAGGTTCTTACAAGTGCACAACAGACACTGCTGTAGGGTGGATGGAACTTGAGAGATGTCAGAGGACACTGTTAATGCAAGACTCATGCAGGCAAGGACCTGGAACCTGGGAACTGGGGATGGCATGGAGGATCACATTCAAGTACAACTTCTTAGTATGTATTATTAAAAACAAAGTAAGATAAATTTGCCAGCATATACTGAAACTACAGGGAAAAGAAATTCTGAAAACTTTTCAAGGATCAGGATATGGTGGATCTAAATTAATAATATGATGTCTATCCTACTAGAGTGGAAACAATAGGTCTGGTTGATGCCTGTGTTTCCCCTGTTCCCCTGCTATCTTCCAAAGAAAGGTCAGTCTTTCCCAGATAGGTTCCGTATACTGAAAAATGAACAAATTATAAATGTTCAGCTTGATGAATATTCAAAAAGTGAATATACCCATGCAATTGCCACCTACTATTACAAGAAATGGAATATCAGGAGCACCAGACAACCTCTGTGTGCTCTTGCTCAGTCATGATCCCACACCCCCTACAAAAGTAAACACTGTCTTGTCTTTTACTAGTGTTATTTTTTACTTCTTTTAAACTTTTTATAGATGGAATTATACAGTCCATACTACTCTGTGTCTATCTTCTTTTGCTCAACATTACGTCAGGAAATTATCCATCCATACACTAATCATTCATTCCTATTGCCATATAATATTCTGTTATATAATAGAACCATATAACATTCATTCCTATTGCCATATAATATTCTGTTATATGGTTCTATTATATAACAGAATATTATATACAACATATAATTGTTGAAAGCAACAATTAGGTTGCTTTCAGATTAGTGTTACTAGAAATAGCACTGCTATGAACATTATGTTGTTTAATGAACATATGTACATACTTTAAGGAACACATGTACATCTTTCTAGGAATGGAATCCCTGGGTGACAGGGAAGCTTCAGTGGATACTATCAAACACTTACACTGGTATTATTTCCAATTTGTTTGTTGGCAATATTCAATATTATTCATCTTTAATTTTAGCCCTTTTGCTGTTTAGTGAATTATTGTGCTTTTAAGTTCTATTTCCATAATCACTAATTAGTTTAAACACCTTTTTATATGCTTGTTGGCCATTTGGCTATTCTGTTTTGAAAGTGCCTGTTCAACTCTCCTGACAATTTTTCTCGTGGGTTGTCTTTTTCTTATTGAGATGTAAGAGTTCCTCACAAGTTCTGGAAACATGTTCTCTGCTACTACTACTATATGTACTGAAAATATTTTCTCTTACTCCATGGTTTGACTTTTCAGTTCACTGATAGTGTCTTTTGATAAAAAAAAGTTCTTAATTTGAATGTAATTTATCAAACTTTTTAGTATTAGTGCTTTTTTCTATTCTGATCCAAAATCTTCCCCATCTCAAAGTCATGAAGATTTCTTGACCTCTACCTCCTATTCTACCCCCAAATCAATTCCAAGGTACTCAAACCTTGTGCCCATCTTGTATTGGGTTGTTTGTCTGTTTGGAGTTATAAGAGTTCTTTGTATATTTAAAGTGTAAGTCCTTTGTCAAATACATGTTTTGCAAATACTTTTCCAAGTCTATGATTGCCTTTTCCTTTTCTTAACCTTGTCTTTTGAAGAATAGATATTTTAATTTTGATAAAATCCAATTTGTTGATCTTTTGTTTTATAGTTTGTTTTTTATGTCATATTTAAGAAATCATGGTCCAAGCGCCTGAGTGGCTTAGTCAGTTAAGCATCTGCCTTCAGCTCAGGTCCTGATCCCAGGGTTCTGGGATCGAGCCCCGCATCGGGCTCCCTGCTCAGCAGGGAGCCTGCTTCTCCCTCTCCCTTTGTCCCTCCCCACAGCTCATGCTCTCTCTCTAGCTCTAATACATAAATAAAATCTTAAAAAATATCATTGCCAAGCACAAGGTCACTAAGAGTTTATCCTATATTTTCTTCTGGAATTTTATGGTTTTCATTCTTATATTTAGACCTATGATTTGAGTTGCATTTTGTGTGTTGTTAGAGGTAAGGATTTCTATTTTTGCATATGGATATCCCGGTGGCTCAGCACAATTTGTTGGACAGATTATCTTTTCACCATTGAATTGCTTTGGCACATTTGTCAAAAATCAATTGACCATACATTTGTTCATCTATTTCTGGACTTTATATTTTGTTCCATTGATCCATCTGTGTATATTTATATCAATGCTGCACTGATTACTGTAGCTTTACGGTAAGTCCTCTAGCTTTTTTCTTTTTCAAAGTTGCTTTGGCTATTCTAGCATTTGGCATTTTCTTTATAAAATTTAGAATAAGCTTGTCAGCTAAAAAAAAAAATTCTTGAGATTTTGATTGGGATTGATTGTTGGTTCTGTAGACCAATTGAGGAAAATGGACATACTAACAATATTGTGCCTTCTGATCCTTAAATAAATCTGCATTGAATAGCTTTTTTTTTTTAATATTTCTCTCAGCAATATTTTGTGGCTCTCAGCATACAAATCTCAGTCATCTTTTGTCAGATTTATCCCTAAGTATACTGTGGTTCAGATGCTCTGGTAAGTGTGATTATTTTGAAAATGTCAATTTCCTCTTGCTCTTTGATAGTCTATATAAATACCATTGGTTTTGTGTATTGAGCTTGAATCCCACAACCTTGTCAAAATACTTACCGTTTTAAGTAGCTTTGTTTTGTATATTTTGGGGGCTTTTTCATGTATGTGATCATACTATCTACAATAAAGACAGTTTACATCTGCCTTTCTAGTCTGCATGACTTTTTAATTTTTATCTCTTGCCTTATTGTACTAGATAGAATATCCAGCTCAGCAGAGAGAGGAGGCATCCTTGCTTTTTCCCTCTAATATTATGGGGAAAATATTCAACTTTTTATGATTAAGTATAATATTACCTGTTGGTTTTCATAAATACTATTTATCAAGTTGGAGGAGTTTCATTCTATTCCTAGTTTGCGGAGATATATTTTTAAATCATGAATGGATACTGAATTTTATTATATGCTTTTACTCTGAGTCAAATTTATTTTTAGTCTGTTAATCTGTAAAATACATTAATCAATTTTTGAACACTGAACCAATTTGCATCCTGGAATAAACTCCACTTGGTCATGATGTAATAATATCATTTTCAATGATTTCCAGATTCAATTTGCTAATACTTTAAGGGTTTTTGTATCAATGTTCAAGAGGAACGTTGAACTGTAGTTTCTTCTTCTTAAAATATCTTTGTCCAGTTTTGGTAGCAGGGTAATGCTGGCTTCATAAAATATGCTGGGAAGTGTTTCCTTATTCTACTTCCTGGAATGGATTGTAAATCTTGCATTTTCAAGAAATTTGTCCATTTTTTCTAAGTTGTTGAATTTATTAATGTAAAGATTTTTGACATAGTCTCTTAATATGCTTTTAAATGTCTGAGAATCCGGGTGATAGTTCCTCTTTTATTCCTGATATTGGTAATTTGTGTCTTTTTTTTTTCTTGATGTTTCTGACAAGAATTTCATCAATTTTATTGATCTTTTCAAAGAACCAGGTTTTGCTATCATTAGTTTTCTCTACTGTCTTCAAGTTCATTCATTGATTTTTCCTTTTTTTCTCAAAGATTTATTATTTATTAACCTTGATATAAATTACTTAGATTTTTATTATTTGCTTTCCTTAAAGAATATAAGCAAGGCTAGATTCTTTGCTGCTTTGTTCACTGATGAATTCCAAACACCTAGAATAGTGCCTAGCACAGACTGGGCAGCAACCAATACTGGTTGGATGAACTAATGAACTTTGGTCTAGCATATATTTTATGCTAAATATTGGACTTGACATTTCATATAGTTAATTGGATTCAGGAGACTGGCTTAGAAGAGTATAACATTATGATTGTTAATATCCAGAATTTTGAATTAGATCATTTCTGAATAACATTCATTTCAAGTCACGGAAGGGCATTTAAAAAAAAAAATGCCATTGAGAAGTCTATGATTGGAAATAATTTACAAGGTACAAGGAATTAATTTAAAAAGGCAATTAAGGGTTTTGTTTTGTTTTGCTTTTTTAAGGAAAGAATTACAGAAGGTCCCTGTTTCTAGAATAAACCTGAATGCACAAATGTACCTCATATCATGGCAGATTTTTAAAATTACTATCTTTATGTTGGGACATCTTGTCTTCCTTAATTTATCATGACATATTGACTAGTATAAGGACCTTCCATGGCAGTCTTTCTAACAAAGTAGGCTCATTAGATTACTCACATTATTCCCCAACTGTTTCGGCAATCCCAGAACCCTTCACAGTGTGAATAACTAGCAACATACTCTATTAATGGAAGTCTATGGATGCCTGTGAAGAAGTTCCCCAACTTTTAAAGGTGAGTTGTTAAAATACTTCAACTTTCCCTCTGAAAACTTCATCTGATAATCTCTTTGTCAATCTGACCTTAAAATTAGATTGTCTCTAACTTTCTTCTAAGTACTCATCTACTAAGAACTTTGGTATCAATTTATGAACAAAAACTACTTCATTTCTTTAACTAATCCTAACTTTCAACATCGTCTCTGAGAGGGGTCATTCATTCACTCAACAAACACATATTGAGCACCTGTGGGCTACCAAGTACTACTGAAAGACTCTGGAGGTAAAGCAGTGTGGAAGGCAGAAAGATCTCTGTTCTCATGAAGCCAGTTCTTCAGGTCAAATCTCCTTCTGACCCAGTTCTCTGTATTTCAGTCCTAGCTGGGGCTCTCTTACTCTCAGGTAGATTAGTTAGGCACAGAGATCCTCAACTAGGAGAAATTTTGTCCCCTGGGAGACATGGGGCAATGTTTGAAGATAATTTTGGTTGTCATAACTGGGAGGGAGTGATAGTGGTATCTAAAGATTAGAGGCCAAGGATACTGATAGCTATCCTACAATGAACAAGGAGGTGCCACAATAAAAAAAAGTATTAGGTTGAAGACATCAATAGTACTGAGACTGAGAAACCCTCGTCCAGCAGGCCCATACATTTTGTAGTAATATTAGTGATATATTAATGCTGGAAATATTCAAAGCCAAGTTCAAACAGAAAAGAGATGAGTTTAATTTTCTGAACCTGAGAAATGTTTGTGAACATATTTATCAACTATTGAGGTGTTTCTTCCATAACATGGTAAATGCAAAAGCAAATATTTACAAACTGACCTTCATGTCATTTTTACCATCATTTGCTTTCAAGAGACATCACAGAGTAAGGGTATTTTAAATCTTGCTGTTCAAATTATACTGTTAAAAGCAAGAATATGCAATCCAAGCTGAGCCAATTAATTCAGCTCTTAATAGCTTTGGAAAATGCTGGAAGAGAGAATTCTCTTGCCCTTGATTCATTATCTAGATGAGACCAGTGTCTTTCCTTGTGTACAATCTCTCCTTCAAAGCCATCCTAATTTTTATCATTCATATCAATCCTCAAAACTTGATACTTTTAAAGCATCTATCATTTACTTATCATTTCCAGAGATATAAATACCAAGGATGGATGTGTTTATGACACAAGACATCTGGATTGTAATGGTTACTTCTTTATGGAAACTTTCTCCAGGAATAGCAATCTGAATCAAATTCAGAATATATTTGGTTATGCTGTTTAATTATTACAAATAATATTACTCGCCCACTCATAATTTGGTGAAATTGTCCATGGAGTTATATTCCTAAAATATAAGCCAAATCATAGTATTCTCCAAAAAAATAAACATCTGTGCTGTCCCCGACTCCATTGTCTCCCACTTCCTAAAAATATGCCAGACATTTTAGTCTCACATTCATATGTTCTCTGATCTAAGCACAAACTACTTTCCAGGCTCCCCAACCCCCCTTGTTTCAGTTTTCTCCTCTTGGTTTAAGAAGATATAAGAAAGTTCAGGCTAATTACTAGCATGTCCCTTGTGTTTAATATATTAACAAGTTGTGCATGCTGGCCATATATCAGTCCTAGTTGTGGATGTGCTGGCCATGAGGAATGATGGAAGGAAGGCTTCAGTGGTGGAGGGTGGCAACCTTTTCAGAGTAACTGCCAGAAGGTTGAGGCAGGACTTGGGGCAGACTTCTTCCTCAAGAGTCCCCATGCAGAAGGCCTTAGAACAGATTCTGGAGGCAGCCTCCTAGAGAGTTGCTGAGCTAGAACTTTAGGTAAGACATCCACAATGACCCATCATTCCAAAAGGCTATGTAAAAATGGGAGCTGAGGAGAGCTAGGAAATTAAAGGCTGAGGAGTGGTTGGATAGAGAAAAGAATATTCCTCAAAGCTTCCTATATCAGTAATCCACAAAAATTTACAAGTTTACTTAAATTTAAATTCATTTAAATAATAATAGAAATTAATAAACATATTTGGGATCATTTGGATGAAGAGTGACTTCAATTTGCATTTTCCTTATGCCTAATGATTTTGAGCATCTTTTCATGCACTTCATGGTTATCTGAATATCTATTGCTATAAAGTGTTCAAATGTTGTTCCATTTATTTATTTTGAAATAGTTATAGATTCACAGGAAGATGTAGATTGTTAACTTTATGTATGCAGAGTTGGTTCTTATTCCTTTATTATTCCTTGACGTCTATAATCTTATTTGCCTGTTGTAATCTTGTTTCATTCTTGATATTGGTAATTTGTGGCTTCTCTCTTTTTTTGGGGTCAGTCTTGATAAAAGGTTTCCAATTTTATTGATCTTTTCAAAGAACCAGCTCTTTCCTTAATTGATTTTCTCTATTGTTTTACTGTATTCTATTTCATTGACAACTGCAATTATCTTTTGTTATTTCCTTCTGTTTGCTTTGGATTTTTTTTTTTTTAGTATGTTGAGATTATTGACTTGAGACTTTTCCCCTTTTCTAATGTAAGCATTTAGTACTATAATTGTGCCCTCAACACCACTTTAGCTGCATCCTACAAATTTTGATATAATGTTTTAAATTTAATACAGCTCATTTTTTTTTAAATTTCTCTCGAGGATTCCCCTTTGACCTATGGATTATTGAGAAGTATCCAGTTTTGTTTCCAAGTGTTAGAGATTTTCCTGCTATTGATTTCTAGTTTGATTACATTATGGTAAAGGAACACATTCTGTATGATTTAATTCTTCCAAATTTGTTAAATTTGCCTGATGGTCTATTGTAAATTGCAAATAGTAAATGTTCTATAAGTGCTTGAAGAGAATGTTATATTGTTGGGTGGAGTGGTTTATAAAATTGATTGGTTGCTGATAATGTTGAATTTTTCTATATCTTTGATTTCTCTGTATTCTATCAATTTTGATGAAGTCTCTTCCCCAACTACAATTATAAATTTGTCTATTTCTCCTTTTAGTTTTACCTGTTTTTGTTTTACATATTTTACAACTCCATTTCTTCACAGACTGATCTTATTAGGTAATGTCTTTTACTTTCCTGGTAATTTCTTTTGCTGTGAATTCCACTTTATCTGATATTAGTGTGGAGGCTCCAGCTTCTTTTTGCTTACTCTTTGCATTACACACACACACACACACACACACACACCATTTTACTTTCAATTAGCCTATATTGTTATATTTGAGATGAGTTTCTTATTGACATAATAGGATAAATTTCCCCCCACTCTGACAATCTTTGTCTTTTGTTGCATTTAAATCATTTATATTTAATGTAATAACATATCTAACATTATATTGTTTTTCTGTTTGTTCCATTTTTCCTTGTTTTCTTTTTCCTACCTTCCTGGGGGTTACTTGAATATTTTTGGAATTTCATTTTTATTTTTCTGTATAGATTTTCTGTAATATATGGATCTTTTTGTATATACACTTTTAGTGGTTGCTATAGGTGTTACATTATACATAAATTATTATAGTCTATTGGTATTGACATTTTACCAATTTAAATGGAATTTAGAGGTTATACTTCCTTTAAAAGTCCTTTTACTCTTCCCCATTTATATGATCTTAAATATTTTCTCTACATACGTTGAAAATATCATGTTATCATTTTTGTTTTAACCATCAAACAGAAATTCAAGAGGACAATAAAATTATGTCATATTCACCCATATTCTCCTCTTTTCCCCTTCTTTTATGATATTCCAAGATTCCTTCTTTTATCATTTTATCTGTTTCAAGAATTTCCTTGGGGTGCCTGGGTGGCTTAGTCAGTTGAGCATCTGCCTTTGGCTCAGGTCATGATCCCAGCATCCTAAGATTGAGTCCCACATCGGACTTCCTGCTCATCGGGGAGCCTGCTTCTCTCTCTGCACCTCCCCCCTCATTCTCTCTCTCTCACAAAAATAAATAAATAAATAAATAAATAAATAAATAAATAAATAAATACTCAACAATTTCCTTTAGCAATTATATTAGGACAGGTGTGCTGGATACAAATTATCTTAATTTTCTTTCATCTGAGATTATCTTGATTTACTCTTCATTTCTGAAGGATATTCTCATTGGGTACAGAATTCTGGGTTGATAGTTCTTTGCTTTCAGCCCCTTAAAAATCTTGTGTTGGGTGCCTGGGTGGCTCAGTCAGTTAAGTATCCAACTCTCGATTTTGGCTCAGGTCATGATCTCAGGGTCATGGGATTGAGTCCCATGTCAGGCTCTGTGCTCAATGGGGAGTCTGCTTTAGGTTCTCTCCCTCTCCCTCTGCTCCTCCCTCCACTCATGCGTTCTCTCTCTTCTCTCAAATAAATAAATCTTAAAAAAAAGTCTTCAATAATTTTTAATGGGAGAGCCACTGTCATTCAAATTATTTTTTTCTCTATAGGTATGGTGTTGTTTTTCATGTTGCCTTCAATTTTTTTTCCTTGCTGCTTCATTACTGCCAGGCTTGGAGAATAATTCAGGTTCCTCACATGGTCTCTGTTTATATCCTGGGAGTGATTACAACTTAAAATTCTTCTCCACATTGCCTCCACTGACATGGAAGGGTGAGGACAGTACTTGTTACTGTCCAGTAGGCATGAAAGTCCTGCCCACCTCCCCACCCCATTCAAACTTCTCTGACCCCACTCTGGTGCCTCATTACAGCCAGAAAAGAGTGGAAGTCTAGTTCCTCTCACTTGGTCTTTGCTGACTGTGATCAGCTGAGGTCACAGTTTTTTCTGTAGTGTTTGCTTAAAGTAGGACAGTTATTGTCTAAAAGTTTACTCTCTTGCTATGCTGCAATTCTCTTGATCCTGACTTGAAAGAGTATACTTTTCTTAAGTCTTTTCTGTCTGAATCTATTGGTGTTTCCAGTATTTAAGTACACATGCTGTAATATATGAGGCAAAAAGAAAACCTTGGGAATTCACTGCCATGTTGTTACTCAGGGTCTGAAGTCCCTGGTAAGTGTGCCTTCTTCTTGCCATCTTTTAGAATACTGTAACATTTTCTTATGTGTAATATCTCGGTTTTCCAGTGGAACTCAGTGGGAGGAATAAGGAGGAATTCATTTACTACATCTGTTCTAGAACTGAAAATCCAATTCCATTTAAAAAATTGAGGTGTTCAGGGGCACCTGGGTGGCTCAGTCAGTTAAGCATCTGCCTTTGGCTCAGGTCATGATCCCAGGGTCCTGGGATAGAGCCCTGCATCGGGCTCTCTGCTCAGCAGGGAGCCTGCCTCTCCTTCTCCCTCTGGCCACTGCTCTGCCTGCTGCTCTACCTACTTGTGCTCTGTCAAATAAATAAGTAAATAAAATCTTTAAAAAAAACTGAGTTGTTCATCTTTTTAATTTTTTAAAGATTTTATTTATTTATTTGACAGAGAGAGACACAGCAAGAGAAGGAAAACAAGCAAGGGGAGTGAGAGAGGGAGAAACAGGTTTCCCACTGAGCAGGGAGCCTGATGCAGGACTCGATCTCAGGACCCTGGGATCATGACCTGAGCTGAAGGTAGACGCTTAACAACTCAGCCACCCAAGTGCCCCTGTTCATCTTTTTATTAAGCAACTTTTATTCATCTTCCTTCAGCAATTTGAAAACAATTGATATCTTAAAAATTACTAATCTTATCCATAAACATAATTTATATCTTCATTTATTTATATCTTGTTGAGTTTGTCTCAGTAATGTTTTGTAATCATTGCAAACATCTAGCACATTTATTTTTTTATTCTTTTAGCACACTTGTAGATATTGTATTTTTAGTTCTAGAATTTCCACTTTTTCCTATTTCTTTTTTATCAGAGTATAATTTACAGTGTTATATTAGTTCAGGGTGTACAATATAATGATTTAACAATTCTATACATTTCTCAGTGTCATCAAGATAAATATACTCTTAATCTCATTTATCTATTTCACCCATCCCTCACCCTCCTCCCCTCTGGCAACCATGAGTTTATTCTCTATATTTAAGGGTCTGTTTGGTTTTTTATCTTTTTTTTAATTTAATTTTTTTATTATTATGTTATGTTAATCACCATACATTACATCATTAGTTTTTGATGTAGTGTTCCATGATTCATTATTTGCATATAACACCCAGTCCTCCATGCAGAACATGCCCTCTTTAATACCCATCACCAGGCTAACCCACCCTCCAACCCACTCCCCTCTAGAACCCTCAGTTTGTTTTTCAGAGTCTATCATCTCTCATGGTTCATCTCCCCCTCTGATTTCCTCCCCCCTTCATTCTTCCCCTCCTGCTATTTTTTTTTAACATATAATGTATTATTTGTTTCAGAGGTACAGGTCTGTGATTCAACAGTCTTGCACAATTCACAGCGCTCACCATAGCACATACCCTCCTGAATGTCTATCACCCAGCTACCCCATCCCTCCCACCCCCCACCACTCCAGCAACCCTCAGTTTGTTTCCTGAGATTAAGAATTCCTCATATCAGTGAGGTCATATGATACATATCTTTCTCTGATTGACTTATTTTGCTCAGCATAACAGTCTTCAGATCCATCCAGCAGGCCAGAAAGGACTGGCATGATATATTCAGAGCACTAAATGAGAAAAATATGCAGCCAAGAATACTATATCCAGCTAGGCTGTCACTGAAAATAGAAGGAGAGATAAAAAGCTCCCAGGACAAACAAAAACTAAAGGAATTTGCAAACATGAAACCAGCCCTACAAGAAATATTGAAAGGGGTCCTCTAAGCAAAGAGAGAGCCTAAAAGTAACAGACCAGAAAGGAACACAGACAATATCTTTTATTCTTTGTTTGTTCACTTATTTTGTTTCATAAATTCCACATGAGTGAAATCACATGGTATTTGTCTTTCTCTGACATATTTAACTTAGCATAATACCTTCTAGGTCTGACCATGTTGCTGCAAATGGCAAGATTTCATTCTTTCCTATGGCTGAGTAGTAATTTCCATTTTTTATGAGTTTTTATTTCTCCCTAGAAAATCACCATTTTTTACCTATTATTTCCATCTGCCTTTAAGTTGGTAGACATAATAGTTTTTTTAAATTTTTTAAAAGATTTTACTTATTTACTTGAGAGAGAAAGAGCGTGTGTGCACACATGTGCATGTGATCAAGGGGAGGAGGAGAGGTGGTGGGAGAGGGACTGCAGACCATGGTGAGTGCAGAGCCTGATGCAGGGATCAATCTTAAGATCCTGAAATAATGACCTGAGCCAAAACCAAGAGTCAGAAGCTCAACTGACTGAGCCACCCAGGCACCCCTAAACATAATAGTTTAAAATCCTTATCTGCTAATATCAGTATCTGGATTATGTCTGTGTCTGCTTCCTGTTTTTCTCTTCATAATTGATTACATTTTCCGTTTTTTCCTTAAATGTGTATCAACAGTTTTTAGGTTTTATTCTGGATGTTGTGTTTTAAGGAACAGTTTAGACTGAAGTGTGATTTTTTATTTGTTTGTTTTTATTTTGCTTTGTTTTTCCTAGAGAGTACAACTGTGTTCTCTGACTACTAGGGTAAGAGGCTGCTTATTAAGATTCCAAAAAGGATCAAGTTTAGCTGGTACTGTCCACAGATTTAATATATTTGATTCAACTCTGGTTAGCACAGTTTCCAACCTCTCACACCACAGCCATCAGGTTTTGATCTTTTTATTCTCAAGAGTATTTGAGCTATAAGGGGATTGTGCTGCAGTTTCAGATAGGTTGAATTAACTTTTGGATTCAACCCCAGCAGAATTCTAGAACTTAAGCACATTAGAGCCACTCATTCTCAATCCTTTCTGCCACCTTCTTTATTGTTGCCTTCTCAGTAAAGTTTTGTAGATGAATGAGAATTAACAAGTTGAGTGATTTATTTTTTTGCATTTAGCAGTCTTCTAGATGTCAATCTGTTCTTCTATCTTACCCTTATTTTCAAAGTTCTATATGTTTTATTTTTTTCTTGCAATGGTACCTATTGTAGGTTTGTTTCTTTACTTGCTCAGACCAGGTGATCGATCCCATGTATGGTACTCACACAGCTCTCTGCTCACTTATGAAGTGCTCTTCCTTCTCAAGAATTCAGTTCACCAACATTTCCTCAAGCCCTCAGTTGTCTGACAACCTAATACAAAGTATGATGTTTATTTTACTTGTTTTTTTTTTCTTATTGTTCCCATAGGAGCAAAGATGTTCTGCATTCTTCAAAATCCTAACTAGAAGCTAATGAAAAGTATCATTCATTTGCACAATTGGTTTAAATGAAGGTGAAGCTGAGGTAAAGAGACTCTCATTCATTGTTGAGGTTATATAAACTGGTGAAATCTAGCTTCTACTAAATTACTATATATCAAGAACTTCTAAAATTTTCATGCCTTTTGATTATTTCTCCCTTTAAGCATAAGTATTAGGGAAATAATCAAAATTACAGCCAATTATTTACGTTCAAAACTGGTAATCACAGTAGTATTTATAATAAAGAAAAATTGTAAACCCTCCAAATCTTCAACAGAGAAGGAATGATTAAATAATAGTGAAGCTACATGAAAAAATATTCAGTTCTTAAAATTATTTTTAAGCGTTTTTAATAATGTAGCAAGTTATGATATGCTAATAAAATTAAATAAGTACACAATACAGACATCTACATTCAGTTGAATCTCAATTATGTAAAAATACATATTCATAGAAGATACACTAATATATCAAAACACTATCTTTAGTATTGTCATATGTTTCTGTAATTTTACTAATTTTTTTTTTTACTGTGGCAATTGTGAGAATAAATGTTTGACATCCTAAATTGTAATCACTTAGAGAAAAAGTAAAAACAGGTAGATGATTATTAGTAGTGGAAAGGAACAGACTTGAAAACTGGGGAAGAAGACAGAGTAAAATAATAGATGCTTTGAAAAGCTAATATAATTAAAATACAGCGAAGTGGGACGGTGTTCTTTTCATGAGACAGGTTACATTTTTGGGGAGAAAGCAGTCATGGATGGAAATGTGCTCAGCAAATTACTAAGTAAGGACTGCGTTAATATTAGATATATGTTAGGCCAAAGCAAGGACTGAGGAACTTGTACATTCTTCACAAACACTGTTTGCACACAGTAGACATTTGCTAGCACAAGGAAAACAGTGGTAAGTACTCCTTTTGGGTTATAGCTTGCTGCTAGGTGATTCACTCATTCATTTATTTTTCTTGAGTGGAATGCAGTGATTCATCACTTGCATATAACACCCAGTGCTCATCTGTACAAGTGCCCTCCTTAATAGGTGATACTTTTAAAATCTGAGCCACAAGAACACTAACTAAGCCACAAACTAAAAAAGAAACCTTTTACTCCTTCAAAATTTGGTCTTCAATGAGCTGCCTTTTTTTTTTTTTTAATTTTATTATGTTATGTTAGTCACCATACATCATTAGTTTTTGATGTGGTGATCCACAATCCATTGTTTTCATATAACACCCAGTGCTCCATGCAATACGTGCCCTCCCTAATACCTATCACTGGGCTAACTTATCCCCCCACCCCCCACCCCCCACCCCTCTAAAACCTGTTTGTTTCTCAAAGTCCATAGTCTCTCATGGTTCATCTCTCCAATTCCCCTCCCCTCATTTTTTCCCTTCCTTCTCTTACTGTCCTCCATGCTATTCCTTATGTTCCACAAATAAGTGAAACCATGTGATAATTGACTTTCTCTGCTTGACTTATCTCACTTAGCATAATCTCCTCTAGTCGCATCCCTGTTGATGTAAAAGTTGGGTATTCATCCTTTCTGATGGCTGAGTAATATTCCATTTATATATGGACCACATCTTTATCCATTCATATGTTAAAGGGCATCTTGGCTCTTTCCACAGTTTGACTATTTTGGACACTGCTGCTATGAACATTGGGGTACATATGGCCCTTCTTTTCACTACATCTGTATCTTTGGGGTAAATACCCAGGAGTGCAACTGCTGGGTCATAGGGTAGCTCTATTTTTAAATTTTTGAGGAACCTCCACACTGTTTTCCAAAGTGGCTGTTCCAACTTGCATTCCCACCAACAGTGTAAGAGGGTTCTCCTTTCTCCACAACTTCTCCAACATTTGTTGTTTTTTTCCCTGTCCATTTTTTGCCATTCTAACTGGTGTAAGGTGGTATCTCAATGTGGTTTTGATTTGAATTTCCCTGATGGCTAATGATGATGAACATTTTTTCATGTGTCTGTTAGCCATTTGTATGTCTTCTTCAGAGAAGTGTCTTTTCATATCTTCTGACCACTTTTTGACTTATTTGTTTTTTTGGGTGTTGAGTTTGAGAAGTTCTTTATAGATCTTGGATACCAGCCCTTTATCTGTAGTGTCATTTGCAAATATCTTCTCCCATTCTGTGGGTTGCCTCTTTGTTTTGTTGACTGTTTCCTTTGCTGTGCGGAAGCTTTTTATCTTGATGAAGTCCCAAAAGTTCATTTTTGCTTCTGTTTCACTAGCTTTTGGAGATGTATCTTGAAAGAAGTTGCTGTGGCCGATGTCAAAGAGGTTGCTACCTATGTTCTCCTCTAGGATTTTGATGGATTCCTGTCTCACACTGAGGTCTTTCATCCACTTTGAGTTTATCTTTGTGAATGGTGTTAGAGAATGGTCGAGTTTCATTCTTCTGCATGTGGCTGTCCAATTTTCCCAGCACCATTTATTGAAGAGACTGTCTTTTCTCCATTGCATGTTTTTTCCTGCTTTGTCAAAGATTATTTGACCATAGAGTTAGGGGTCCGTATCTGGCTTCTTTATTCTGTTCCATTGGTCTATATGTCTGTTTTTGTGCCAGTACCATGCTGTCTTGGTGATCACAGCTTTGTGATACAGCTTGAAATCGGGCAACGTGATGCCCCCAGCTTTGTTTTTCTTTTTCAACATTTCCTTGGCAATTCGGGGTCTTTTCTGATTCCATACAAATTTTAGGATTGTTTGTTCCAGCACTTTGAAAAATGTCATTGGAATTTTGATCGGGATGGCATTGAAGGTATAGATTGCTCTGGGTAGCATAGATATTTTAACAATGTTTATTCTTCTGATCCATGAGCATGGAATATTTTTCCATCTTTTTGTGTCTTCTTCAATTTCTTTCATGAGTGTTCTGTAGCTCCTAGAGTATAGATCCTTTACCTCTTTGGTTAGGTTTATTCCGAGGTATCTTATGGTTTTTGGTGCTATTGTAAATGGAATCATTTCTCTAATTTCTCCTTCTACAGTTGCATTGTTAGTGTATAAGAAAGCAACTGATTCCTGTGCATTGATTTTGTATCCTGCCACATTACTGAATTGCTGTATGAGTTCTAGTACTATATGCCAATAAACTGAGCAATCTGGATAAAATGGAGGCCTTCCTGGAAACTTATAAGCTGCCAAGACTGAAACAGTAAGAAATTGACAACATGAATAGGCCAATAACCAGTAATGAGATTGAAGCAGTGATCAAAAACCTCGCAAAACACAAGAGTCCAGGGCCTGATGGATTCCCTGGGGAATTCTACCAAATGTTCAAAGAAAAAATAATACCTATTCTACTGAAGCTGTTTCAAAAAAGAGAAACAGGAGGAAAACTTCCAAACTCATTCTATGAGGCCAGCATTACCTTAATCCCCAAACCAGGCAAAGACCCCATCAAAAAGGAGAATTTCAGACCGATATCCCTGATGAATATGGATTCCAAAATCTTCAACAAAATCCTCGCTAATAGGATCCAACAATACATTAAAAGGATCATCCACCACGACCAAGTGGGATTTATCCCCAGGATGCAAGGGTGGTTCAACATTCGCAAATCAATGTGATAGAACACATTAATAAGAGAAGGGAGAAGAACCATATGGTCCTCTCAATTGATGCAGAAAAAGCATTTGACAAAATACAGCATCCTCTCCTGATTAAAACTCTTCAGAGTATAGGGATAGAGGGAACATTCCTCAAGTTCATAAAATCCATCTATGAGAAACCCACAGCGAATATCATCCTCAATGGGGAAAAGCTGAGAGCCTTTCCCTTAAGATCAGGAACATGTCAAGGATGCCCACTCTCACCACTATTGTTCAACATAGTACTAGATGTCCTAGCAACAGCAATCAGACAACAAAAAGAAATAAAAGGTATTCAAATTGGCAAAGAAGAAGTCAAAACTCTCTTTTCACAGAAGACACGATACTTTATGTGGAAAACCCAAAAGAATCCACCCCCAAATTACAGGAGCTGCTTTTTAAAAGCAGCAGCACTAAGCTCCTAGACTAAGCATCATTGTAGGCTTACTGCTTGGAAAGTCTTAAGTTGGTCAAAGGTGCTTATTTGGGGTTGAACTATGTTCCCCAAAAAGATACATTAAAATCCTAACCCCCAGTATCTTTGAACATAACCTTATTTGGAAATATGGTCTTCCCAGATGTAGTCAGATTAAGATGAGATCATACTGGATCAGAGTAGGGCCTAGTCCAATGATTGGTACCCTTATAAGAAGAAAGAAATTTGGACATAGAGGTACACACAGAGAGAACACATGTGAAGACAGAGGCAATGACTGGAGTGATGTGCCTACCACCAAAGAACACTAAAGATTGCTGTTAACCATCAGAAGCTCCATGAGACACATGGAACTGATTCTGCCTCAGAACCTCTAGAAAGAACCAATCCTGCCAACACCTTGATTTTGGACTTTGTCCCTTCAGAACCATGAGGAAATAAAATTTCTGTTGTTTTATGCCACCCAGTGTGTGATTTTAATATTTATTTGTTTGAGAGAGAGAGACAGAGACAGCATACAAGTATGGGGAGGGATAGAGGGAGAGGGAGAGAAGCAGACTCAGCACTGAGCATGAGCCCAAAGCTAGGCTCTATCTCACAACCCTGAGATCATGACCTGGGCCAAAATCAAGAGTTGGATGCTTAACCAACCGAGCCACCCAAGCACCCCTGCGGTGATTTTTTATGGCAGTCCTAGCAAACTAATATAGAACCTAAACATATTATTTTCTGTTTAGTGACAGACACATAACTTAAAAATCATTCAGTTTTTTATAAAATTGTAGCTAGTCACTTAGGACAGAATGGTATGATAGATTTCATGTATATTTGTGTGTGTATTTTAAGAGAATAAAAATCTAATTATTCTGTCATGGTATGTTTCAGAAATTATATTTCTCCAAGAAATAATATATTTCATAATAATAACATAATAACAGTATAATGGACAAAGAGACACTTATTGTATAGTAATTAAACTGTGGGCTCCCGAGCCAGACTGCTAGTGTTTGAAATCCGGCTTTGTCACTCACTATCTATGTGACCCTGAACAGATCACTTAACCTCTTTTTGCCTCAGTTTCTTCATCTGTTAAATGTGAAAAGAGTGTCTGCCTTCTGAAGTTAAAGATTAAATGACATGTAGTAAGGTTTATTCTATTATTGATTCTATTATTATATGTCAATTATGGTTTTCTTTTCCTTTGTGTCAAGGACAGAGACTGGTCCCTGGAAATGAGTTAGGGAAGCTGATAAGCACATCAGTATCTCTGTGTCACTGATATGGTAGAGTCTTAAAAGGAAAAGTCAGTTTCCACCTTCTTGGCTCCTCAACCATGTGTGTCACCGTTCTTCCTCTCCATGGTGTGATTTTCCAAGATATAGAATTCAACCTGAGTTTGGATGCTCAGTGCAGCACATATACACACACCTGGAGCTGATGGAAAATATTCTTGTTAACATTTACAAATACAAGAAAACATTTTATTTAATTCAAAAGATGTAGGTGGAAAAGAAAAATGAATTAATTCTTTCAGAATTAAAAAGCACAAATGCAGCACATATGTCAGTCACTAACCTCCCACATTACATTTTCCTTTGCAGCCTTATTCACATTTTTGGTCTCATGCAAAATTTCTGGCCAATCTATTGTAGAAGAGCAGTAAAACTACTAAGTCATTTTTATTCCCTGTTGGCCCAGTTTGAACACATTTTTTTAAATCTTTGATTAAAAATTTTCTAGATCTTGCATACACAACTTCTATTATTTTGTGAAGAGGTTATGTTGTAATATAAAATGGGAATAGTGATTTTTGATATGGAATTTGGTCAATCTGCTAAAAATATTAATTCTGCAGCTTCTGTCAAAGTCTGTGTTCAATACTGAGGGCAACAGAGTTAAAAGGCATAACTCCTTCTCCAAGGAAGCTGACAGAATTTTTAGGAAATAAAAATTAGAGGAGATACGCGACAAATAAAGATGTGATAAAATGCGTAATTGTTTGGTGGAGACCATAAATATCATCTTGGTTAAGAAAGGGAGCTAGAGAAGGATCTCCTGGGATTCAGGTGGTCAGGGCAGATTTCACAAAAGAAGTAGAAATGAGCTAAGACTTAAAGGGTGAATGCGTTGTAGAGAGAAGATGATATTAGGGAGGAGATGTTGCAGATAGAAAACCTTTTCATCAAGGGCTTGAAGAGGTCAATGAATTATATGTGCAAATAAGAAATGAATACTCATTGGAGCACAGAATGAAAAATGGAGAACATCGGTTGAGAAAGTCAGGTAGGCCTTCCATGTCAGTGTAAATAATTTTGGCCATTCATAAGACAAACTAAACTGGAAATTTATCATTTTAATTCACGTAAAATAAATAAAGACCTAAATAAATAAAACTAAATAAAGTCTTCAATGCCAAGGATGCTGACTTTTCATACTTCACTACAGAAGGGCCCAGGATATCTTGTGGGCTATGTAGTTTGGGTTCCTAGGTAAAGAAGAGGAGCAAACTAATGAGTTAATAGATATATATGTATATTTTTATGTATGTGTATATATATATGTATGTGTGTGTAGATAGATAGATAACTGGGAAGCCAGTGAAGAGAGAAGCCTGAGGAAGGCATTGAAGATTTTGCTTGTGTGGATGAAAAATATCAATGATTTCTGGCAGAGGAATACCCTTCCATCTTAAACTTTCTGTGTAAAGGCTACAATACAGATACAGATAATCAAAATGAAAATACCTGGTGCCAAGCATACAGTAGATTCAAGAATGAATGAATGTCATGAAAAAATATTTAGCACAATATTACTTAAGAAATAGAAGTGATGAAATATGTAATGAAAATACGTACCATGAGGCAGGCAATGGTACAGTGAATAGTAACAACTAAATCTATTAAATGCTTTGATATGTCAGGAATTTAACAAGCATTATCTTAGGTAATTCTCAAAACAGTCTAATGAATAAATCATATTATTTCCATTCTACAGTTTAGGGAGCTGAGACTAGTAAACATTAAAGCTGGGGGTATGCACCTAGGTGTGGCTAACTCCAAAGATTACTTTCACCACCAGCCTCTACTCTATTCACAATAGTTCAGGTCTAGTTCATGTCACCCTATGTTATGCTTCAAACTGATGAGTATAACAATTTTTTAATCTCTTCCTATACCAGCCTCCTGGAAATCAGGACTGTGACCCAAGGGATGTGCCAAAGCACCTGACTTCCAGGATTATGATCATGTACCAGGAAATAACACTATCCCCTTTGTTTAGCAGGAACATTGAAATATCTATCCTCAAATGGGACTTTTTGTGTTTGTACATATATGCTTCCTCGTAATTTAAGACCATTTGTAAACACATGATTTGCAATAAAAAATAATGTCAGAAAGATTTCCTATTTTAGCAAAGACCAAAATAGCCTCCTCCCTTTCCAGTATGCTCTCCACACTGCCCCTGGCTATTTTTAAAAGCACAGTTCTGTTGTTGACACCACATCAAAAACTAATGATGTACTATGCTGGCTAACTGAACATAATAAAAAAAATAAAAGCAAAATTCTGATTATGGAGCTCCTCTACTGTAAAAGACCAAAAGGCTGTCTATTGAAAGGTCATTTGGCTCACATGGGTAGTCAAGATCTTTTATAGTCTGTATCCAAACTAATTTTCTAATTTCTTACTCAATAACATCTTCTATTTGCCACAAACTATGCCATTTCCCAAACATTCCACATAAATTCAGACATCAAAGACTCTGTCCCTGCTGTTTCTTCAATATAGAATGTACTTTCCACCCCTATTATACACCTGTTCAGTAATCCTAGTCTTCAGCACTCAGTTAAATTTTACACTCTCTGCAAGCCTTCTGTAACTCCCGATTCTCCCAATCAGAAATTACTTTCTGTTCTTGGCTTGGTTCTTATGCCCTTGTTTAATATTTATCTCTCATGTGATAATTGCCCATATCCCTGTTTTTCCCACTAGATTATAATCTTGTGCACAAAAATAATGGTTTATTGATGTTGGTATCTTGTTGCATGGCCCAGTACCTTTAGTTAACAAAGAAAAAACATTAGTTAGTTGATTTTAATCAATTGTTGATCACAGTTTTATGCACAAGACTCTTGAAGTCTACAGAATGAAAGTTCTGAGATTAAATTTTCAACTGGTCTTATTTTAACAGAATTCCTTTTTCTAAAGATATATAAACAATGTAGAGCCCTCACATTATTTAGTTTGAGTGCCCCTTTCACCTTCCAATTAATTATTTCCAGCCAACATCAGGAACTTGTTTGTAATTTAGAGAAAAGACACTGGAGGGTCAAAAGAAACATTCCAAATGCAATACTTTACTGTGAGACACACTGGCTTAAATAAAGAGAAGATAAACATACTGAACAGACATCCTGGTGTTTAGACCAGTTAAGGAAAAATTTAATCAAGAGGCCAAGATACAGCTCATGACTCATGAATATTTAACATGAATTTCATTAAGTCTAAGAACATTGAGAAATGCTGTCATACTTGAGACATACCTGTGAAAATGATCTATAATATCCAAATGCCAACTTACTGGATAGCTCTTTAATATAGGTCATATATCTGAATGTTAATTCAGATTATACTAGAATTAACAATCATTAGTGGAGCCAAGTTAGGTACCTGATAAATATAATCTTGTGCCTGGCTAAAACTGCCATTTTGCAGTTTAAGGAATGAGTATTGAATATAGACAAATACAGGGTAGTATTTTGAGAATTATGGTGTGGTTGTAGTAACAGCAACAAAGAAAGAACAACTTGTGGGCTCTAGACATTACTCAAACTTTCCCAAATGACTTAATCTGGGAGTCAGGCAATAGGATAGGAGAAAGGGGAAGTATGTTTTTTCTCCCAGTTGTCATGTACCAAATGTGGTACAAGTTAGTAGGTTTGGTTTACTTTCCTCCTTGCTTCATGTGGCTAGACATTCAGCAGTGTTTGAAGTGAGGGATGAGATACCATTTGCAGCTTACACATATTCATGATCTTTAGACTGATTTCTCCTTTTTCTTTACTATATTCCATCTTGGTTTCAAAAACTTCTATCTTGATCATACTAAGGAGATTCCTGAAATATCTCCTATAGACCAACCTTAGTGAAGTGAAGTGTTGGAGGTAAGAATCATGTGGCTGTAACAGGTGTCATCTCAGCTACTAAAGATTATTTGATGGGTCATTAAGGTGACTTCTCCTTCATTCACTCTTCTATATGCCTCCTTCAAAGGCCAGGTGATTGGTAGAAGAGAATGATCTACCCAGAGAGAGGCGAGCCAGTTTTTGGTGATGTGTATGGTACATGAGGGAAATGGTGCATGAGGAAGCTTAGTTAGTAAATAAAGGAGTTGGTGCCCAAGTTATATCTTTGTGTTCTCCTAGTTTGAGAATTACCTTCAAAAATTTGATTTTTTTTTGTTCTATCTGATATTCAGACCCAAACACTGAATTCCATCCTAACACCCATCTATACTGAATCAATAGCAGATTTTACACATTTTATTTAATGGTAAATACAGTAGAAGCTTGAGTAAAGTTTTAAAGTGCTTTGTGATAAAGAATTGTAAAACAGAATATTTTAAATAGCGGAGAAATATTGATAATAATACCACTAAAACAGCTTTTCTTTATACAGTTAACTGGTAGTAGACAAGAAGACAGGAATCTACTCTGGTCATTGGTGTATTTCTGAACAAGATAGTTTCCTCTCCTGCTTCCATTTCTGATGATGATGTTCATTAAGACCCTCTTGATTCCAAGTAATTTAAACCCAGGCTAACTTAAGCTGAAAAAGGAAACTTTTTGGAATGATGCCAGGCATCCCAACTGCATTTCATGAAGAAAACCACTACTTGGAGCATTGTGGGAAATAATTGGAAATCTTCTGAACCATCGTATCAGCCCTGCTCCTCTCTGAGGGATCTGCTGCCATTCTCTAGGCATAGATCACCCTGTTTCCCAGTCTTAACGGCACAAAGTGGTTGCTGTTCACAGAGTCAAAGTTTACATTAGTTCTAGTTACCCTGAAGGATGCTGCTTCCTCCCTCTCCTCCTTCCTTCCACCCTCTTCCCTCCATCCCCTGCTTCTACCACCTCTGCCACAGTTTTCACAATTACCAAGAAAAGGACAAGAGTAAATGGATTTGTCCAAACAAGTCCTGATATATCTTAAATCTTTTCAGGTAAAGTAGCTATTTCCTAAGAATAAGCTATCATTTAGAAGTATCTGAACTACAGACTCATTTATTAAATTGTGCCCTAATTATACTCATTAACTTCCTCCAAGTATTCCCATTAAGTTAAGGTGCCTACCAGACAGTGTACCTGGCATTTTTTGGAGTTTACTCACTTGAGAGAACCTATTTGAGATCTGTGAGTTGGAAGTATCTTAAAAAGAGCCAGAAGGAACCCTTCTAGGACAGTGTTATTACTTATACCTTTAGAAGCAGCAATATAATTTCTTGGCAGGAGATTCTCTCTGCCTTGGGAGGGTATTACTGCTATCCTTAGAGGCAGTAAATAAGTTAAGGTGCCTTCTGCATTCACTTCACTTTCAGATTTCCAAAATAATTTATTTAATATGAATTGAGGAGGTTTGTTCCTTATATATGTATTATAGGTAATACTACCACAATGACTTTCTCTTAATTTAAAATGAAATTAAATACTCTTCTCTTAGAAAAGAAAGTGAAGTAACACGAGCTGAAAAAACAGTTGGTGACTGAATTCTCATCATGAATTCATCTGGGCTTCTTTGAAATAAGCATAGCATTAAAGAGGAAAGAAAAAAATGTACCCTACAAACTTAGTGATATAATTTATTTGTGTTTATAAGCACCTTCCTCTAGAGATACTAAAATCTTTAACCCCCAAGATGCTAAATATGATTAGTGGTAAGTATAGTCAAATCTTAACATTTCTCTGGATGTGGTAGTACTTTAAAAAATAAAACTAAGGAATAAAGCAGTTGATTTGTATTTAATTTTTTGTTTTGCCTGAAAACTGAAGGAACTCTAAAGTAAGGTTTAGTGTTCAAGTTCCTTGCTTAAGGAAGCCCTTTCCCATGACAGACTCAGTGTCAATTCACAGGACTCCAGCATGTCTGTTGCTTCTGTGCTGAGTATTAGAACATCTGGACCAAGAGCTGAAGGTGACCAAATGCATATTTAAAGGAGACACTGATTCTGAGTCAAATAATAACTTCCATCTATTTACTGATAATGTGTATGTGGTTTTCTCCCAAAGCACTTTCCTGACTTAATAGGAGAATGTCAAGTTCATAGTGATGTCATTGCCACCTGAGATAATGGTCCTTAGGAAAACCAGAAATAGGCAGGGGAAAAAAAATCTCTGTGAATATTAGGTTGAGGAGTTGACAAGGAGTCTGTTCCAAGCCAACATATTAGGGACTGATACTGTTTGGTTAAATATATCTAGAAGGTCATGCTTCATTCCAAAGGTGCATACACCACTCACGGCTCATTATGTAACTCTTTGTTTTATAAAAATGACTTAAATTTATACTCAGATCTAGATTAGCATCTCTATTTTTCATGAAAGGAAGCTCTAACAGAGAGACAGATGTCAGGGCTGCACATGAGCAGCAAAGTCAATGTCAGCACCCAATTAACATTTTCTAATGCCTACCGGGTGTCTAAAATTTTATCATAAGCTTGATGGTTTTTATACAAAGAGAAAAGGCAGTTTCTATCTTGCAGGGGTATGAAGAACAGTTTGGTTTACATTTTGCATGCAGTACTGGGACCAAGTTATTAGTATGTATATGTGTGTGTGTGTGTGTGTGTATATATATGTATATATGTATGTATATATATATACACACACACACACACAATATCATCCAACTATATATGGTTGAGAAAGATTCAACCCAAACAAAAGTTAGATGTCTTAGCCAGCTGTTTCCAAACTTCAAGCTATGAAAATCTTTTTAAAATTGATTCTTCTGAAAATTTTACTTTAACTCATTTTTTAAAAAAGGATATATCCATATCAAAGATTTATATTTAAAACTATGTATTAAGTGCATATTATGTGATAGGCATGATACTTAATAAACGTAGTCTTTCCTCTCAAGAGGTTTATAGATAAACTATTACTTTAATGCAACAAATTTTCATTTTAATAATCATAGCAACATCTACTTATACTTTAAAATACAAATTCATAGGGGTGTGAGATTATTTACTGTCTAAAAAATGTAGCTGATATATACCATTGGCAGATCCTGGCATGAAATTATGTCCCGCACTTCTTACATCCACCCAAATTCTGTGACCGTTGTGTGGTCCTGGGGGACACATGAATGTTGAAGCCTCTTAGGTCCCAGAGCTAGGTGAGATGAGAGCCAGTCCTTTGGGTGGCAGCCATAACAATTACGGTACTAGATGTGTGCACAAGCTCCTTCTATGGACAATCTGGAGACTTGATGTTACTACTGGATGGAGCCATGGGGAGACAGTGGGGGATGTGACCATCAGCTCTATCAGGCAACCAGTAGGATCCCTGTCAGCTTCCATATGCAGGCTGATAAAGACCAGAACCTCAGGCAGCAGCTGGGAAAGTATGAATTCAAATCTTTCCCAGGGAGAAACTAAGAAATAGGTGCTTTTGTCTGCTCCCTCTACTGAGCCCAAGAGGTTAGATGCAGGATGGGCTTGCATGCCCATTTGAAACTGGGTTTTTGTTTGTTCAGTTGATCCTTAGGGACTCCTGAATGCCAAGCTCCACTGGATATCATAAATGTGTGATTTAAGATAGCAGCCACAAAAGTTGACATACAAGATGTGTGTACAATCTTCTTCCAGGGAGCAGTTAGAGATTTGGCTTTAGGGTTGGAGTAAGCCAGTAAGAGAACGTGGTTGGGGCGGGGCTGGGGGCAGGGAGTGCCACTGGCTCTTATGGAGGGTTGCAGTCAGCAGCTTGATGCAGGCTGATCAGAAGCTTGGACGCTTAAGCAGTAGCTGGAAAAGCATGCAGTCAACACCCTTCCAAAGAGAAACTGGGAGGTCTTTTTGTTTATTCCCGCTGCACTGAGCTCAGGGGCATAGCCACAGGGAATGATTGCACATCCATTTAAAAACTGCTTCTGTATTTGCTAAACTCCTGTGGAACTCAAGAATACAAGCCCCATTGGCTTTCAAAGCCTGGTGATTTGAGGGCTCTACCTCAGGTGGCAGCCTTAGAAGTTGGGTCCTAAATATGAGGTCCAAACCCTTCACTCCTCTCAGAGAAGCTGGGGGTTGGGAGTTCCCTTCCTGAGTGTAAGGTGCTGTGGGGGTATGGGGTTTATGGTGACAATATATCTCAGCCTTTCCTACCTTCAATATAGGTATTTTCTCAGTTGTCTGATGTATAGGAGCTACCCACTTAATTTCTGGATTTTTCTCATAGGAAATTGATCACGTGCAGCTACATATATATTTTCTGTACCTGTGGGAGGAGGGAAATTCAGGAACTTCCTATATCACCATCTTGGTGATGTCTCTATTTCTTTCTTTAAAATAGAGATTACAGTAATGGTACCTATATTACAGCATTGTTGTGAGGATTAAACAAGTTAATAGATACGCAACATTTAGAAATTATTACTTATTACTATTATTACCTATTACTCATTATTATTACTATATAAATGTTACCACAGCTGCTATTCAATGTTGTCAAGTTAGGTACTGCATGAGTGCCTGCTTGAACTCTAGCACTGACCAAGGAGCACAACTTACTAGGCAGTCACGCATGAGGATATGTCAAGATTTGTGTATGATGATTAAAACTTCCATTTCACATGATCTAAACTTTGGTTCATTTTGAGGGGATGCAGATGATTCAAGACTATTCATTGTTTGCCAAGCTGGTACACTTATCCTTGTTTAATGCTTTATTGATCAGGAAAATGTGTAGGCACTCTGCTTGGGAAGCTTTCTTGGAGGAGGTCTAGTATTGATGTCTGATTGCCAAGGAGACTCTGCAGGTTATTTCTTTTCTTCATAGGAGCTGCTTAATAGCATCAGGTTATTGATCCATTTACTGTATTTGGCCCCCCTAGCAATGGTTAATGCTAGAAAGACTATGTAATAAAGTATTTTGCTTAGAGGGTTCGAAAATGAATTTCCTTGACTGAGGGAGGCATGGAATAGCTTTTAGATATCTCTCTACTGCTCTTAAGCAAGCTCTGGCCACTGACTGTGCCCTTAAACATGTTCCTTTATTATATGTTTAGAGAATCTCCCCTTTCAGAGGATTGTATGAAATGCAATAAGGAGATGTATTTCATTTCTGTTAGAGGAATAGAAAAGGGTCATATTTTAGATTAGAGACAAGAAAGAATTTTGGGTGTATAGGTAGAAGTCTCACTCCAAAAACCTGCATATTCCTCTTTCTGATGCCATTACATATAGGGAAAAAGCTATTTTATAATAATAGTTCCCTATTGATTACAATGCAGTGTGATGTAGAAAGCATGGCTTCTGATTCTGGTAGATAGAGTTTCAAATGTTAGCTCTAACACTTACTGCTCTCTGGCCTTGAATAAGTTACATAAAATTCTTGACTATGAAAAAGTATTATAAGAGCTGTATTTATTGGCTACTGTAAGAAGTAAATGAAATAAATAAGAGAAGTGAAACACAGTGGGCATGCCGTAAATGTTAGCTTCTGTCTATCTGTCTGCATTGTTGTGGGTGGTTGATAAGGCAGAGGCATTAGGCTCCAGTCTGAGCCCTCAAATAAAACTAGTGACAAGGCCTCCTTCTAGCCTCAGTGCAAAAATAATTTTGGGGATGTTCACTCCTTTGGAGGGCACCACAGTAAGCAGATTTTTGCTTGGCTGATGGTTCTGCTAAAAGAAAGCCCTACCTGGGGACAAATGGATGGATTCTCTTTATCTCTTGATTTTTTCATCTACTCTTAAGGTCCTCAAAAATAACGCTATGTAAATAAATGCAAGTGATAAGGTAGAAGAAAAGTTTGGAAAAAACATACTTCTATGGCAAATCTTTATTAAATAAGTTAACCTATGTAGAAGGACTTCGGCAAATTATAAAGCATTAGACAAATGTTAGCTCTGATTTCAGGGGTATTTAGCCTGAGATATAGCCCCTTTACATTTGCTAGCACACAAACCAATTTCCCTGGGCTAGGAACATCTCAGTGAGCACAGTGTGGTAAAAGATGTCCTATCCAGCAGGGCTTTGCAGTGATGGGAAGGACAGCCATAACTAGCATTTACCAAGGCAGCTCCTGGTGAGAGCCTGCATCTCACAACATCTGAAAAGTACAAAGGAAGATTTTTGCAACTGTGCACTCCCACATTAGCAACTCTCCCCCCTTGAAGACACACAAACACAAAAGTCCATGTACATGCATACAGAAACACATATACACATACTCACATTGCTGCCGGGTTATCAGGGGAAGGAGAGAGTGAATCACAGCTCTGGCTTCTCATTAGTCTAATGAGAAGACATGGGGATGAGAGAGTTTGTCTAGGTAATTTGTTCTCTATTTGCAAATTAAAATTAAAGCAAGAAGTGATTGAGATTCTGGCTCTGCAATGGTACATTTGAGGACCTAATCTCAGGATATTTCACCCTTCCTTCAGTCGTTTTGGAAACAAAAGGAATTCACAGCTCTTTGTACTGAGAGTCATTTTATACAGGTGCATACTCCAGAAAGCTGTGATTTTGCAGCGTTGGGGGGACAGGTCAGTGTGCAAGGGGGAGAGAAAGAAAAAGCACATATTGTTCATCCTGTATGGTTCCTGCCTCTTGGAAACAACTTTATGAGTGATCTAACACCACTCATACACACAGGTTCTGAATCATATGTAAAGAAGCCATATGCATACTGTGCTCCTTGAAATTTGTGCTCTTATTGGGGATCTCAGTTTTTTTTTTCTTCCCAAAATATTTCAATAGAAGGAAACTGTAAATCTTGAGTGAGTCATCCTCTCCCTAGTATTACCCTGAGTTAGAATCGAGGGACTGCCAATTCTTTCTGCATGTGCAAAAACCAAAATCTATGTGAAGCAGGTCTTGCAGTTGGAAATGTCCACCTCCCTTGACTAAAATTCCCAAGAGTTCTGACTACCATGCAAGCCATAGTCAAGTAAGACATCACAGATGGCAGAGATCAGAAATGTGACTACTACTTCTTCCTTATTCTCTCCCTGTCCTCCTCTCTCTCTCCACACCCTTTCCATCTCCCTCTCCCTTCCTCTCTCCCTTCTCTCCCTCCTTCTGGATAGAACAGGGTAATTACCTGATAAAGGCCAAGTAGCTACTTGATAGGTAGTATTGGTATCAACATGATCTATCTGCACTTTCAGATAGAAGCAGCTAGCATGGGCCAGGCTGAAGCATGGTCTTTCTCTAACTGGAAACTTCAGTGGGAATCAGACAACATTTGAATTTGCTATTCTGCAATAACCCATATATAGGTAAAAGGTAAACAATAAATACTTTAAAATAAAAGGGACTCCTTGTAATCAGAAACCCTTTTTAGTAAATAACATTCTATATGTAAGAGGTGACTTGAATTATATAGGAATAGAAAGTTGAAAAAGTGTGACTTTAAGAACCCTGCTCCTTAAGGTTGGGGCCCCAAATAACTCAATATTAATAGTCTCCTTTTAAGTTTTCCTCAGCAATTTTAGCTGTTGCATTTTTACTAATAGACATGCTCACTTGTATTTGGGTGCATTCTTAAGTTTTTATCTTTATTTCTTTTTTCCTTGATCATGAGAATTAAAAAAAAATTAGAAATTTACCAAAGTAATATGTCAAAGACACATGTAATCAACACCTGTATGTGTATGATTTTTATGTATGTTCTTCAATTTATAAATGAAGAAAATGAATTTAAGGGCACTTTTTCTCCTGCACCTGCCTTCTCCCACAGAGACATCCACTATGGTAAATTCAATGTGAATCTTTCCCTGTTCATTGTTTTATATTTTTAAAATACAGATACCCCTAGTCATTTTTAGCATATGTGAAACTTTATATGCAACCTGCTTTTTTCATTCAACGTATTTTCCAGACCTGTGCATGTTGGTATAGTATATATCCACCATATATTTGGCATATGGTATATCTCATTCTCTTCAACTGTTTCATTGTCTAATTTGAATATACCATATTTCATGCATCCATTCCCCCAATTTAAATTGTTACAATTTTTTCATTATTATGAGTAATGCTCACTAAACTATTGCATATCTTCTTTGTGATATGGGTCTAATTTGCTCCAGGGGAGTGCCCAAAAGTGGAAATGGTAATAATTACACCAAATTTACTCACATCAATACTATATGCAAGTTTGTGTTTTTCTCATGGTCACTAGTGAATACCACTGTAAATATTTTTTATTCATTCTAGTAAAATGGGTGTAATAGGATTTAAAAATATTGTTTCCCAATTTATAATTTCCTGATAATTGAAGTAGGTGTCTTTTCAGATGTTTATTAGCCATGCTGTTTCCCTCCTCTGTGGATTTCATCTTCTTTTCCTTGCCCACTTAAACTCTCTTTTTCTATAGATCAATCTTACCTTTTGTATGTGGTAGACATTGACTTCCAGTCTTTCCTTTGTCTTTTAACTTTATTTATGATGCTGCTGTTAAGCTAAAATCTTATCTTTAATGGCATCAAATTAATCTTTTCCTTTATGTGTTGTGCTTTTAGTGACCTGAATAAATAATATCTTCAAATTCCAAAGACACAAAGGTTTTTCCTACATTTCTTTCTTATAGTATAACATTCTTCTAATTTAGGTCTTCACACACTCTAGAATTCACTTTTGTCTTTGATGAGAGATAGGGATCCTGTTTGACTGTTTTCTAAGTAGAGAGAATATGGAGAGTATTCTCACACTACTTATGATATTAACTTTGTATCACCTTTCACAACACTTGGATATATTTCTAGACTATCAGAACTAATCCCATCAAGTCTTATATTGGTATAGATATTAGTCAGCATGAGTCCTAATGCTCTCAGGACACCATCATCATCATCATCTGGAGTTCTAATCTGACCTCATCTTCAATCTTTTATTGGGTCTGCAAAGTTTGTTCTCTGAAGGTTCTCATTCTTGCTTAATGAAACATGCCTAAAATCTGTGGGCACTGCCTCTCAACATTACTAGGTGTCCTGGTTAATTAATTCTATTCTCCAGGTTATTCTCTCCTTTTCTTTAAGGCTTCTACTCTCAGATTACTTCCCGTTACTCTCAGATCTTGATTTCCTTCCATTGATAACTTTGTAAGTAATCAAAAGAAAACTGTTTCAATTCTCCACCACCACATCCATCAGCCTATATGACTACCCACAGATTCTTCCTTCTTTTCTTTTCTTTTTTTTTTTTAAAGATTCCATTTATTTATTTGACAGAGAGAGACACAGCGAGAGAGGGAACACAAGCAGGGGGAGTGGGGGAGGGAGAAGCAGACTCCCCGCTGAGCAGGGAGCCTGATGCGGGGCTTGATCCCAAGACCCTGAGATCATGACCTGAGTCGAAGGCAGAGGCTTAACGACTGAGCCACCCAGGCGCCCCTCTTCCTTCTTTTCTAATACAATGAGCAAACTGTTCCAGCCTTAATCTAATGGCAACCCCTTCATTTATACACTGAATTCATGTCCCCTTGCCTATAAAAGATACAATGCCTAACATTTTTTCCCTGCATTTTTATTATTAACATATATTATTTGTTTCAAGGGTACAGATCTGTGATTCATCAGTCTTACACAAAATTGCCTTTCAAACTTTTATGTCATTAACCTCTCTCTTTCTCTTCTGGATCATTCACAACAGTATACAAATATACTATAATAAGTAGTCATTAACCTTCCCTGGGCTCCATGTCTCCCTCCTGCCACTCCCTAGCCTCTTCCTTTATTAGCAAACCTTTTGGAGAGAGTGGTCTAGTTTCAATGTCTACACTTCCTTGCACTCATTCACTCATCTACCTATACTAGGCACAATGTTGCCCCTGAAGTCCAATGAAATCATATTTAATTATGTTACCAACTTGCCAAATCCAATAGCCAACTTTCATTTTTCATTTTATTTGAGCCACCAGCAGCATTTAACAGGAATAATCATTCATTCCTTATTGAAGAAATTTCTTTATTTGGTTTCTAACATATCAAACTCACCTAATTTTTCTCTTCCTTCTCACTGGCTTCTAATCTCAATTGCCTTTAATGGGTTCATTTCTTGCTCCTGGGCTCTATTAGATGTTCTCTGGTCTCAGTCCTTAGCCCTCTTCTTTTTTTTATTGAAGATACCATGCTTCTTATTGCATTTGGATTAGAATCTGCTACAGTTCCATTTTATTTGGGGTAAGATTGTAAGAAGAAGAATCCTAGTGACTCAGTTTTCTGAGTATCAAAAGGTCTACATTATTCATATAGTGTTCGAACAACTAATACAAGGCTGGTGATTTTATTTTCATTGTAAGCAAAAAAAATCTATATTTTTATCATGAATATATTATATAGAATAAATTAATGATATGTACTCCATGGGCATCCCAATTAAAATGGAAGGTTAAATTTCTGGGAGATATTTTTGGAAATTTGCCCTCTCTCAGTAAATGAGGCAGAGCATGATGAGATTTAAATGAGACCTTTCCTCCATATATTCTCCCACAACTCTGTTTATTGATCACCCGTGGTCCCAAGATGTTAATATTCTATGCCTTGGGGTGCCTGGGTGGCTCAGTTGGTTAAGCGACTGCCTTCGGCTCAGGTCATGATCCTGGAGTCCCTGGATCGAGTCCCGCATCGGGCTCCCTGCTCAGCAGGGAGTCTGCTTCTCCCTCTGACCCTCCCGACCCTCCCCCCTCTCATGTGCTCTCTCAGTCTCTCTCTCTCAAATAAATAAATAAAATCTTTAAAAAAAAAATTCTATGCCTTATTTTCCTTCTCTTTCTGAAAAAGCTAATCAGTAATAATATTTGGAAAATTTCTAGTACTCATATAATCAAAATTCTTTCCTTCTATGTTTTATTCTCAAAAAACTATTGTGACCTAAAATGTTTACTTTCATTTTGATGAATTGAAAACTTTTGTGGTTATAATCTTTATTTCCTTCTTGCCCACATTCACTACCTTGGCAATTAAATAAATAATAAGTAATAAGTAAAATCCTCAAAGAAAGAAATTGTTAGTGAACATAAAAATATTATAAGTAAAATGATGTAAAATTATATGCCATGCAAACAAAAACCAAAAAAGTTTAATGACTATAGTACTAGATAAAACAGGATTTTTATATATTATGTCTTGTATTTACGTTATGCCTCTTGTAAAATACACAAAGCTCTGAATATCTTTGTGTTTTCATTAGATTATTTAGTCCATTTAGATATTTTTTAAGTTTTAATTTAAGTTCCATTTAGTTAACAAACAGTGTAATATCAGTTTCAGGTATACAATATAGTATTTTAATACTTCCATATAACACCAGGTGCTCATCACAATAAGTGCCCTCCTTAATCCCCATCATCTATTTACATCCCCAACCCACCTTGCTTCTGGTAACCATCACATTGTTCTCTAATGTTAAGAGTCTGTTTCTTGGTTTGCCTCTTTTTTTTTCCCCATTTGCTCATTTGTTTTGTCTCTTAAATTCCACATATGGGTGAAATTATTTGGTATTTGTCTTTCCCTGACTGATTTATTTTGCTTAGCATAATACTCTCTACCTCTATCCATGTCATTGCAAATGGCAAGATTTCACTCTTTTTTTTATCACTGAATAATATTCTGTTGTACACATTTTCTTTACACATTCATCAGTTGATGGACACTTGGGCTGCTTCCATAATTTGGCTATTGTAGATAATGCTGTTATAAACATTTAATCTAAGTAGTGATATATTGGTGTTCTTATTTATCAAATTTGTGTACCATTTTTTCCTGCTTTTTTACCTTTCCCCCCTCTTTTCTTGTCCTATGTTTATTATTTGCATTAGTTTATTTTGCCCTTAACTTGTGAGCTATGAATTCTTTCTGTGGTTACACTAGAGACACACATATACCTGTACAATATACCTGTTTGACTTACTAAAACTAATGAAATTTTAATTTGTTATGTACCTAATAATCTAACTTCAAAATATATAAAGCAAAAAATAGAGAAATAAAAATACAGAAGTTCATAATTATAGCAGAATCTTAGGTTACAAAAGCATAAATCCCCAATATAAAATATTACAATAATTTTTAAATAAGAAAACTATTAAGAAAGGTATTTCATTTGTATCTTTGGGGTAAATACCTAGTACTGCAATTGTTGGGTCATAGGGTAGCTCTATTTTTAACTTCTTGAGGAACCTCCATGCTGTTTTCCAGAGTGGCTGCACCAGCTTGCATTCCCACCAACAATGTAGGAGGGTTCCCCTCTCTCTGCATCATTGCCAACATCTGTTGTTTCCTGACTTGTTAATTGTAGCCATTCTGACTGGTGTGAGGTGGTATCTCATTGTGGTTTTGATCTGTATTTCTCTGATGCCACATGATGTGGAGCCTTTTTTCATGTGTCTTGTTGGCCATTTGGCTGTCTTCTTTGGAGAAATGTCTGTTCATGTCTTCTGCCCATTTCTTGACTGGATTCTGTGGTTTTATGGGTGTTGAGTTTGATAAGTTCTTTATAGATCTTGGATACTAGCCCTTTATGTGATATGTCATTTGCAAATATCTTCTCACATTCCGTAGGTTGCCTTTTAGTTTTGTTGACTGTTTCCTTTGCTGTGGAGATGCTTTCTATCTTAATGAAATCTCAATAGTTCATTTTTGCTTTTGTTTCCCTTGCCTTTGGAGATGTGTCTAGCAAGAAGTTGCTATGGCTGAGGTCAAAGATGTTGCTGCTTGTGTTCTCCTCTAGGATTTTGATGGATTCCTGTCTCACATTTAGGTCTTTCATCCATTTGAGTTTATCCTTGTGTATGGTGTAAAAAGTGGTCCAGTTTCATTCTTCTACATGTGGCTGTCTAATTTTCCCAACACCATTTATTGAAGAGACTCTCTTTTTTCTACTGGATATTCTTTCCTGCTTTGTTGAAGATTAGTTGACCATAGAGTTGAGGGTCCATTTCTGGGTTCCCTGATCTAGGTGTTTGATCTAGGTGTTCCACTGATTTGGGTGTCTGTTTTTGTGCCAGTACCATACTGTCTTGATGATTACTGCTTTATAATATAGCTTGAAGTCTGGCATTGTGATCTTTTTCAATATTCCTCTGGCTATACGGGGTCTTTTCTGGTTCCATACAAATTTTAGGATTATTTGTTCCAGTTCTGTGAAAAATGTTGATGGTATTTTGATAAGGATTGCACTGAATGTGTAGATTGCTCTGGGTAGCACAGACATTTTAACAATATTTGTTCTTCTAATCCATGAGCATGAAATGTTTTTCCCTTTCTTTGTGTCTTCCTCAATTTCTTTCCTAAGTGTTCTGTAGTTTTAAGAGTATAAATCCTTTTACCTCTTTGGTTAGGTTTATTCCTAGGTATCTTATGGTTTTTGGTATAATTGTATATGGGACTGATTCCTTAATTTCTTTCTTCTGTCTCATTGTTAGTGTATAGAAATACAACTGATTTCTGTGTGTTGATTTTATATCCGGCCATGTTGCCGAATTACTGTATGAGTTCTAGCAATTTTGGGGTGGAATAGTTTGGGTTTTCCACATAAAGTATAATGTCATCTGCGAAGAGTGAGACAAATGTAGTGATCTGAAGGGGCACTTGCACTCCAATGTTTATAGCAGCATTACATAGGCATGGATGGAACTGGAGGGTATTATGCTGAGTGGAATAAGTCAATCAGAGAAAGACAATTATCATATGGTTTCATTCATGTGTGGAATATAAGAAACAGCATGGAGTATCACAGGGGAAGGGAGGGAAAACTGAATGGGAAGAAATCAGAGAGGAGATAAACCATGAGAGACTTTTACCATAGGAAACAGAGGATTGCTGGAAGGGAGGTGGGTGGGGGGATGGGATAACTGGATGATGGGCACTAAGGAGGGCACGTGATGTAATGAGCACTGGGTATTATATGCAACTGATGAATAACTGAACTCTACATCTGAAACTAATGATGTACTATATGTTGGCTAATTGAATTTAAATTAAAAAAAAGAAATGTAATTCATTTTAGGCTACAGCCTGGATTATACAGCATGTATTATAATCAGTCCCCACAGTGTCTTCAAGCTCAACTCCTTCATGTCTATTTAAGAAGTATGTCACAAAGCAAGTAATAAACTTTGGAAGACATGTTATTAGCAAAAGAAAAATCTTGACTCTGCTCTAATTGGTTTAAAAATGAAAATTATTTCCAACTTTGATTTTTTACTTCTGATAATAAATTATTTGCCATATACCAGCTGTGTGTTGTGAAATATAACAGAATTGATCACAACATAGCTTGTCATGACACTGTGGTTGATGATCACTGGTATATTCATCAATGTAAGGCAAGGCTCACAGTAAGGTCTGAAGAGAATGGCTAAAGGAGACATTTTTCAGAAAAGTTGAAAATCTTCTCACACTATCATTAAAATAACCCTGCTCTGAAGCCAACATCCTTTTGGAACTTTATTCTAAAGGTGGCATAGGCAAATATTAAAAGAAACTGTGAAGATCCTAAGGATACACAGTGATGAGGTAAGGATTATAGTACAAATCTACTCTTGTGTCTATGTGGATTTCATGATCAGTTATTTGATTCAACATTCTCTTCTGTTTCCAATTCCTATTCCCCTGAGTTCCATTTCTCTGTTTGGTTAATAATGATAAATTTTCCTATGTAACAATTTTATATGAAAGCTTCCAATGAATACTTTGAGTATAGGAAAAGGACACACTTTATGGATTACAAAAATCAGAAAAATCTTTGCAGTTTTTAACCTATGTAAAAGACTTTGTTTTATTGGATTCAAGGAATACTTGATCCAAGTGCACATGGATTTGCCTAAAATAAATGCTAGTATTCTATGATCTCTAGAAGCCTGTTCTCAAATAAATAAATGCTTTTATCACTAAAAAGTAATTAGACACTATCTTATCTAAAAGTAGTTTTCAGGTAAGTGTGTAGCAAAACTATGGAGAAGTTATGGGGAAGACATTTGTAAGCTTGAAATAACACCTAAACTTTTCAAAGAGTGTACTACCTTAGTAATCTTATTTTGATGTTTCTTACCTATTCAAGTGTACTTGAAATTGTTTAGTAGTGAAGGAGAATCAGTGTTTAAAATTATTGGGGAAAAAAATAAAGCAGAGTTTCTGAAAGATTGATCCAAAACACTTGCATTACAATTAGGTGACTGCCTATTTACAATGGCATCTCTTGGTTCCCACTGAGGAGCTCCCAGCTCAACACTTCTGGGATTCAGCCCACTAATCTCACCCCCACCTATCAAATCATTTAATTCAAGTTAAATAACAAATATGTAACCTTAGTTCCTAGAACTCCTAGAAAGGCCAAATTGGGAGGATGTTATCATAACAGAGTCTCATTTCAGATATAAGCATAATCTGTGTCTTCACAGCTGTGTGTGTGTGTGCGCACGCGTGCATGCATGCTCCTGTGTGTTGCTCACAAGGAAGAGAACACATTGGGACTGGAGCAGGGGGAAGCTGGGCAGAGTGAGCAGGGACCTATCTTGGTGAATTGAGAATTACATGCAGAGGACGCAAAGTGGGAAGCAGGTACCTTAAATTAATTGGGAGTGTTGAAGAGGAACTTAATGTTTTCTGATAATTTTAAAGCAGATAGTTAAAGATGGGGGTGTAGCTTTTCTGAGGTAAAGTGACTAGGTGGCAGGAAGCAAATGGGAACTCCAGTGAACATTTATTTTTAATCACTTAAGAAATGTAAATGTTCTCCTCAAATTAGCATAAGGAAGACTAAAGTTAAATTTAGCAGTAATTGGTAAGAACAGTGGAAAATTAATCAAAAAGTTACCAGACTATACCTAAGTACTCTACATTTTAATATCTTGTATGCATCCTTAAATGTGTGATAAAATTTCTACTTTGAGGGTTTGATTATTTGTGCTATTTTAGTAACTAATTAATAAGAGATACAAGTATAAATCTCCAAACACAACTCAGAAAAAGAAAAAAAAAGATAGTTAATTTTAGCACACACCAAACACAGGTCAGATCCCTATCAGAAGAGACTCAAGAGAATCAGAATCATATTAAAACTAATAATTATAAGAAGGTCAATAAGGGAAAAAAATAGTTTACTCATCATGATATCAAGGAACAAAGGAAATACTGTGTTTGACATTAATCCTCAAGAATCCTTAGTTAAATCAGAGGGATAAAAAAATTAAGTCAGAACACTTTTAAGACAGATTAGATGCATCTGTGCCATGTTAAGCCCTCATGTAGTAAATCAAAAATTGCCATAACAAGGAAATCAGGTGCAACCCCCAAATGTAAGTCACAAAAGTCTCAGAATGTAGCCCCCTCATTGGAAGCATTCAACAGCTACTCTAAAATGACAGTGTGTGTTGGCCAAAAAATCTTGATAGAGAACTATATGCAAGAGATGAGAGCAAGGAAGAATCAGGTACTATGTTTCCAGGCAATGAATGAAGGAAAAACTTAAAACTAAAGGGGAAGTGCTAAAGGGAATAAAAGATAAGGAAACAGAGCAGCCCCTGGGCTCTGCTCCAGCAAAACCCTCTTAGAATCTGTCCTTGAAAATGGCAAATTGAATTCAAAGATTGTTATTACTTGACAGATCAAACTTACTACATGTACATACTTCTCTCCATCATCTTATGAACCCCAGTGAATATAGCCATGTTGTTGTAATTATTAATGAAAGCTACAGAAATTCTCAGTTGTCAAACATCTAAGACAAATACCCAACTATTCTAATATATCCAATTTTTCTGTATCAAAAATGAAAAACCTATTTCTTTTTAAGTGTATGTCTCATATTTGTGGTTGCAGATGATAGAATAGGGTTATTAGCTCTGGCAGGTCGTGTGGCTAGAAAAAACTTATCCCAGCTCTCCTTTTACAAACTGTGTGAGCTTAAGCAAGTGGCTATCCTGTTTTCTGACTCTCCCAGTCCCAATGATTCTTCCTTTCTGTCGCTCAAGAATTCGAAGATAACAGTTATGTAACTAATTTTTAGAAGAGTTAAAAAGCATTATACAAATGGCATGTCCAGCATTGCCTTTGTATGAGTGAAGAGAAACTGAGAAGTTAGGAAATTTGAAATTCCCTCCCCAGGCTGAGCTATGAGAAAATCTGCCTATCCAGACCCCACTGGTCATCCAACAAGCCTTTGTCAACAGATGACCTACACCAAGACTTCGTTGAGCCTCACCTGAACCCATTTCAGTGGTTCAGCTTATTCATCTGTTTTTAAAGAGAGAGAGGGAGAGAAGTGGGGGCTGGAGAAAAGACAAGAGAAGATCCTTGGTGTTCTGAGAGAGGACAGTGGTATAGACGCTTAAGTCCCAGTGCTGGTATGTGGATAACATTGGGCAGTGATGAAAATTAACCCTCATGACAATCTCAGTTTCCTGTGAATTTTAGGCCAGAAACAAAGAGAGATATTGAATAGTGATGGCAGTAAGAAGCAAAAATCAGAAATGAGAGAAATCAGTAAGTGGACAGATTATTCAGGCCCAGTTAAGTCTGTAGATTATGGGGGGGGATGGGGATAAGAGTTTTCCCAGAATGTCAGGAACATGATGTATGCACAAAAATTCACTTAAGCCAGAGTGAAGCATTTAACAATAAAGTCTGTCATGGCTCCTAGACATTGCCCTGGATAATAGAGAGCCAAGTGTCTTCCACAAATGGCAGACTGCTCTAATTCAGCAAATAGAGCAGAAGACTTACAATGAGAGACAAAATAAATGAGTGTTAAAGTGCTTCTTTAGAAGAACTCTTAGTTCTCATTTGGCCCTCTGCTGTAAGGCTGACTTTAATGGAGATAGACCAGCCAACCAATTTAATTACCGAGGATTAAAAGGTCAAAATAATGAAGGTGGCTGGTTTGACTAAGTGAATGAGGAATCAAGAACATGATTTTGCTACCTGTAAAAAAAAAAAAGCAGCAGACACCCAATTCTAAAAGCAACAATCCAAGGATGGACCCTAGGTCATCCTGCATTGTGGACAGATGGGCACTGTTTGGGGTCTCCATGTAAACTCAGATTGATGGGCTTTCTTTGAATGTATTTCAACATCTATGAAATAACAAATACTTCCACCAGTGACCCAGGCCTGGTAGTGTGAAAAGTATTTTCTTTTGGTCCTGAGGTACTTTGTAGTGGAAAACCATCACACAGACCTGAGGGTGTTCTGGACTGAAAGGAGGTTATAGGATGTCAGTCCTAGATCTTTATTACCTTGGGTAAAACACACAATCCTTCTCTTGGTCTTTCATTTCCTCCATTTGGAACTGAAACATGAGTGATCTTTTTCTTATAATATCTCAGGGAATCTAGCCCATTAATTGGTACTTCTTTTTTTTTTTTTTTTTAATTGGTACTTCTTAAAGTGCTTGGTAATTGATTAAACTTTTACTTGAGAGGGATATGTGGAGATGTGTCTTTCAGTTGGAAAGGCATAATTGAAACCTAACCACAAAGCTTTCCAGTTAACAGTGAATATGTGTTTCCCCAGATCCCCAGAAAAAGAGTAACATCTTCCATCCTCACCACTTCGCTCTGCTATTTCAGGACGTCCTCTGGGCAGGCTTATATGTTCTCTTTACTGAGGTTCTTCTGATCACCAATGACATCTTTCTCCTCTTGGATTCTTGGCAATAGACCCCTAGGTCTTGAGTTGGTTTGGATCTGTGGTGGGATGTCAGGACTCCTTTTCCCCTTTAATTTCTAGAAGTGATTTTATGAGCCCTTGGTTCATAGGCTGCCACTCCTGAAGTAGCTGGTTTCATTCTGATCCTCTTTCACTATCATTTCTGTTCAGTATCATTTCTCTGTTCTAGCATCTTGATGGATTGGAGCAAAAGCAGTTCCTCTTCCCTAGGCTCCAGATCAAATTCCCAGAGGGAAAAGTCTAGGACAAAGCTTCATTCAGATAAAAATAAATATCTGTTTACACTAAAAAGTAACTTGCCACTAGGTTTAAGGTGAAGGAGGGGACATCCCACCACCCTCCTATCCCCCAGGGGTGGAGGTGGGACTCTTGGCATTATAACAGATCTTCCAAAGACACCTCTACCAATCCTTTTCTTCACTCTGACAACCCTTTGTATAATTGATCTGGCTGGGAATTCAAACTGGGGTAATATGTGTGCATGTATGATCTAGCTTTGAAAATTCTCATTTTATTTCTATATCTTGGTTCAAATTAATTTTAACATCCTGTTACACATGCAGTGATAATACTATTTCTTTATCTTGTATATTGAACATGGTGTGAACTCTTTGGAGACATTTCTTTCTGGTGTTATCACAATAATTGTTTTTTATAGCACTTTGTTTATCTTGACACTGTAAATCGTGTAACTAACGGTATGTTCTTTTCCATGTAATATCCACAGCTTAGTTTGTACCTTGCTGATAGCACATGTACAGGACTCTATGTTGTGATATTTGTATAACCTTATACCTGGTACCATTTTCATTTAATTCCTGCCCTACTTTGATTTTTCCATTTGATTTCTGAAAGGCAATTGGGTATAAAGTTAAGAACTCAATCTTTTTTTTTTTCCTAAGATTTTATTTATTTATTTGACAGAGAGAGAATGAGAGAGAGCGCACATGAGAGTGGGGAGGGTCAGAGGGAGAAGCAGACTCCCTGCCGAGCAGGGAGCCCGATGCAGGACTCGATCCAGGGACTCCAGGATCATGACCTGAGCCGAAGGCAGTCGCTTAACCAACTGAGCCACCCAGGCGCTCCAAGAACTCCATCTTTAAAGTAGGACAGATGTGGGTTTATATTCTGACTTCACCATTGCTGTGTGATTTTTTCATTCCCTCTTACCTCAATTTCCTACTGGAAAATTATGGTAAAAATACCTGCTCCTTAGTGTTACTACGAGAATGATGTATATAAAGTATGTAGCACAGTGACTGGCACATAGTGAGTGTTCAAGAAATAGAAGCTACCACAACTATTACATATGTTTATCTTATCTTTCTACTCTTTATGTATCTGTAGGCTGTCCTGAATTCTTTCTGGCAGTAAATGCAAAGAGAATAAAGGAAAAAATAAAAGATTTGCATTTACAGAGCACTTATGTTGTGAAAATTCATTTAACATCTTATTTCTTCTCATTGACAGAAAAGATATTATTCCTCTTTTCAAGGCACAGAAGCTCCCTCAGAGAGGTTAAGTGGTTTACCCAAGATCACACAACTTGTGAGCAAGTTGCAAGCCCACACCCTCTGATTCCAAGTCTAGTGAGCCTTTCACTACATCAAATATCTTCACGGTGACTCACACTACCCAAATTCTTCAACAACTGCATGAATAACAGTGAATAAACAAACAAAAAAATCCCCATTTTTGGTGACACAAGCACCATTAAGTGTCAATCATTTTCCTACTAAACTGTTTATAGCATCAGAATCTCAAAGTAGATTGAGAAAATCTTACCAAACTGTATTTTTGCTCAGTTGCTTCTTTTCATAGGCTTTTGGTTATTTCCAAAAACAAGTTACTTTCTTTTCTCCTTTCCCAAACACCTGCTTTACCAACTTACCCTCCCCTTCTCTCCTTACAGCTAGGTATCAACTTCATCTACCCTTTCCCTTAATTATATCTAATGCAGCACTCATCCTATCAAACTTTACTGCCTCCCAGTTCTCCCCATGCACTCTGGATTTAATGATTACTTCCTCTGTGATCTACCTGCCCACTCCCACTATCCTACATGTCAGGACCAAATGCAGGATAGCCTGCATTTTTTTTCTTTTTCAATACTACCTTTATCATGTAGACTTTGGGGTTCTCTGTTAGCCTCCTTTTCAGTTGTATTTTTCTCCATCTGCCACGTGAGAACCTCCCTATCTATAGCTCTTTAGCATCAACAATACTCAACTTTGAGCCTTGTGCTCCCTGAAAATAGGAACAGTCAAGAAAACCACTCATCTTTTTGTGTTCGGGCTAACAACAAAGGACCACCTTGTCCTTGCATGTCCCAAGATAAGACCCCCCCCCGTACCCCTTCTCAATGACCCTTCTATTTTATAAAACCCTGTATTTTTCTTTCTTCCTGAAATGTTCCTCACTAAGGAGCACTGTCCCACTGCAATAGCTGGAATAAAATCTTATCTTTAATGTCCATTACATTTTGTCTTTCACCCCATCTGTTTGTTACTCCTATTAATAGGAAGCTTCAATTTTAGACAAGGCAGCCTTTCTTCTGACCATACACTCATCCTCTTAGTTTCCTCTTTTTGACCCTTGTACATGTGGTCCCTGTCTCTGTTGAATCTTAGCCCTCCTCCTCCATACCTATGAAAATCTTTCTCACTCTGCATCATCTATATATTCCAGTTTAAATTTCACTTCTTTCATGCTATGTGTTGTTGATATCCACCTCTAAATTCTTACCATTCTTATGACTTATATCTATATTATAAAACATGTTGGCATAGTGAGATATGTATTTCAAGCAAGATTTTGATTTCTTTATCTTACAGATTTTTTTTTGTCTTTTTTCATGGCTCCCTCATCTGCCTCCAAGTTTCCCTCAAAATCAAGAATAAGAGTAGGCAGCTAATTGTTACTCAACAGATATTTGCAATTAATTCCAAAATGGGCTTTTCCTTAGAAATAGAAAACCTGACAGCTTTTCATGGCTTACCTAATGAAATAAAAATAAAAGGGAATCAGATAATATAACTGGCAATATGACATTAAGGACTTGTTTTTAAATATGAAATACATTTCTTGATATACTACTTGACTGATTTAGTTCTAACTGTTTCCTTTACCTTAGCTTTGTATACTATCATTGCTATATACTTAAAGCTCCATAATTGGAGTTTCAGAATAATTTCTTGAATTAATGAGAAATAGACTGTTTTGGTATGGATACATCAAGAAAGGATGATGAGGAACCTGGGGGGCTCAGGTGGTTAAGCATCTGCCTTTGCCTCAGGTTGTGATCCCAGTGTCCTAGGATGGAGCCCACATCATCAGCCTCTCTGCTTAGCAGGGGCCTGCTTCTCCCTTTCCTGCTCCCCCCTCCCTGTGCTCTCTCTGCCAAATAAATAAATAAAATCTTTAAAAAAAGGATAATCATATTACAGCCTCCCTGCCGGAGTGGTCTCCGGATTGGAAGGGTAAAGTAGGCAATCTTTCATGGGGCAAATAATTTTAAGGAAGGTATTTAATCTCATTCTCTAAATTTGGCTTTGCAGATCTACGTAGTTAGGGGATGCTTTGTGAGCTATCCTTTGCAAACAGCCACTGAAGCCCATAAACAAACCAGAGATTAAACTCACACAAAATTAGAAGAACTCATTTGGACATAAATGACAATAACAGTGACGGAGACAGGTAACACATAGCAGGAAGTCATTAAAGTACGTGCACACAAAAGTGGCCATAAGAATCACCCCAATCCCAAATTCAAGGAGAAATGGGGGGAAAAAAAAAAGACGAGAGGGAATCCCAGATTGGGGAAGTCATCCAGCTTAATATAAAGGTTAATCCTTTTTTCACATATATACTCATGAACACACACACACACACACAATTACATTGTTTTTTTCACAAATGCACCTGGGTCATGTAACTCTAAAATTTAATATTAAAATTAGGTCTTATACCCTCAGTATTACAGTAAAAAGCCTGATTATATTACTGTTACTTCTCTTTGTTTTCTTAATTAAAACCCTACTTGGAAAAAAAACCCAAAAACCTACTTGGTCTGAATCCAAGCAAAGATTTTTTATTTTTTTAAAGATTGTATTTATTTATTTGAGAGAGAGAGAGAGAACACAAGCAGGGGGAGGGGCAGAGAGAGAGGGAGAGAATCTCAAGCATACTCCAGCCTAAACATGGAGCCTAATGCAGGGCTCGATCTAATGACCCTGAGGAGCATGACCTGAGCTGCAATCAAGAGTTAGACGCTTAACCAACTGAGCCACCCAGACACCCCAAACAAAGATTCTTTTCTTTCCCCAGGTACTGTTTTCCCAGTCATCATCAACACCACCTGGCTAGGTTTTCAGTGACTGATAGTCCCATTCCCTGCTCCATCCTATGCCTGAATGTGAATCAGTGGAGCAAACCTGACCAAAAATACCCAGCCCCTTAATGGATCTGCAGATTTGCCATGTTTCCGAAGGAAATAGCCACAGAAAAGAAAAATATATCATTCTTCCTTTGTTTCACATATATGCAAACATACAAACTACATGTACCTAGAAACAATTTTGTTTATTGGAATGATTTTGTTTAGGGGAGTCAGCACTTTTCATCTCTCTCATTCTCTTCCTCCTACTTCTAAGATATGCAACCAGTTTATCAAGCAGTGTCAACATGTTAGCATGATACATTTTTTTTTCAATGATTACATCCTGTGATTGTTAATTTTATTTGTCAATTTGGCTAGGATATAGTACCCATTTGTTTGGTCAGACATTAGTCTAATTAGAGCTGTAAAGATATTTTGTGGATGTGATCTAAATATATATATATGCACATATATCCTATTGACTCTTTTTCTGGAGAACCCTGACTGATGCACTTCCTAACATGAGAAATATCCTTTTACTTCTGATGCCAAAAGGAGCTGGGACATGGTAAAGACAAAAGAGAGTCTTTGGGTCCTAAAAGAGTGAGTCAGGACAATACAGAACCTATAGAAATAGCATGAAGTGAAGATTTTCAACTTTCACTGGTGATTTTGGTCCCATAATGGGAAGATTGTGTAGCAAGGAATGAATAATCTGATTTCACGGTCTACATTGATCTCAGTCACCAGACAATTACTTGGCATCTTCGTTTGCTTTAGTGGGAATCACCTAAGAGAAGTTTCCGGCTGACTGCCCCTTGACTGTCTTTATGTATCTTTAACATGGAGACAACCAGCTACACCACAATTAAAACCTCATGCCATGATTGGTAAATAAATAGGGCAAATAAGACGAGACAAAATGAGGCACCACACAGCAAATGTGAATATAGTAGTGTGAGAAAATAAAGTCTTGCTACTTATTCCCATTCCTTACTTCCATGAGAATCTATTTCCATAGCCAACACATTAAGTCTCCTTTCTTACATCTTTAGTCAACATCAAGTGGCATAACCAGTATCAAGTACTGAAATTCACAGGAGGTATTAACAATAACATTGCATTTAGCAAGACAACACAATAAACAGATCCACCTACTAAGTATACCTAATGCAACATCTGTTTCCAGGAAGTGCAAAATGCCTTTCAGAATCTATTCTCATTGCACTGTGGGAAATGTAAAACTCAAGTATCAGAATTATCTTTCTTTACAGGATACTGAGCGATGATTTGCCCATAGACTATGGAGGAAATCAGAATTAGAATGCTAATTTCTATCTAAATTTCTTAGTCAAAGCTTCATTCATCAATCCTCATTGCTTTTTCTGAGGAATTAATTTACCTCCCCAAGAACTGAATCAAAGAGCAGTGGAATCTCCTAGAGCTATGTTGTCTAATAGAGCAGCCATTAGTCATGTGTGGCCTTTGAGGACTTGAGATGTGGCTAACCCAATTGAGATGTGCTGCAAATATAAAATACACATCAAATTACAAGCATTTAGCACAGGAAAAATAAAGTAGCTCATTAACAAGTGTTTATATTAATTGCATACTAAAATAATATCTTGGTATAATGGGTTTCTTACTTTTTTAACATATCTACTAGAAAATTTAAAATACCACGCAGAGGTCACATCTGTGGCTTGCAACATATTTCTATTGGACAGCACTGCTCTCTCTGGGAGCTGAAAGCTTCTCCTTTCTCCACTTCTCCCCTAGACAACTCTTCTTCTCACTCTCTTCCATGTTCCTTATCCTTTCTGCTTGTTATTTTGATCTTTGTTGCTAATTTTCCCTTCTTTGTTCTATTTCTCTCCCTGAGATTTGGAATAGAGAGAAAGCTGAAGGTGGTTAATGGGGAGGAGAAAGGAAGATGAAGTGGGAAGTGCTCTGTGGTTCGTGGTCTTCATTTTGTGTATATATGTCCACCATTTTTGAAGTTGGCTCTATAGAGATGACAAAAAAGGCAATCACGGGATTCAGCAACTCCCTCATTTCCCTAGGGAATGATCTCCAACCACTGTATTCCTTGAGGAGATACATGCCTTTTTCCTTAGGAGGGAACAGTAGAGAGCTATTTCACAGATCCTCTGTACCATCACCTGTACTTGCCCCTCAGGGCAAGCAGCTAATTAGATTAGTAAGATTTGGAGAAAAGCCTGACAATCATTGGACCACAAGAAATAAGAGGTGGGGCATTACATTAAATCTCAGACAGCACCTGGCTCCTTCTCTTTTGAGTTCTTAGACCACTGTTGCAGGAAGAGCCATTTTTTGGAACCCCAAAGTCCAAGTCCTAATCCTTAGAACCTATTAATCTTATTTTACATGACAAAAGGGACTTTGAAGATGTGATTAAGATCTTTTTTTAGATTTTGAGAGAGCGAGGATAAAAGAGAAAGCACGTTGGGGCGCCCGGGTGGCTCAGTCGTTGGGCGTCTGCCTTCGGCTCAGGTCATGGTCCCCAGGGTCCTGGGATCGAGCCCCGCATCGGGCTCCCTGCTCGGCGTGAGGCCTGCTTCTCCCTCTCCCACTCCCACTCCCCCTGCTTGTGTCATCTGTCAAATAAATAAATAAAATCTAAAAAAAAAAAAAGAGAGAAAGCACGAGAGTGGGGAGGGGCAGAGGGAGAGGGAGAAGCAGACTCCCCACTGAGCAGGGAGCCCAAGGTGGGACTTGATCCCAGGATCCTGACTTGGGTGGAAGGCAGATGCCTAACCAACTGCGCCTCCTCAGGTGCCCTAAAATAAAGATCTTGAGATAGAAATTACCTAGGATCATCTGGGTAGGTACAATGTAATTACAGGGGTCTGAGAGTGAGCAAGAGATTCAAAATCAGAAAGGGATATAATGATGGTAGCAGAGGGAGACGTGGGGTGGGAAGAGATGTGGGGGGCCCCTAGGAGCTAGAAAAAAACAAGGACATGGATTCTGCCCTAGAGCTTCCAGAAGGAACTAGCCCTACCAACACCTTGATTTTAGTCCACAGAGACTGATTTTAGTTTTCTGACTTCCAGAAATACAAGATAAAAAAAATTGTGTTGTTTTAAGCCACTAAATTTGTGGTCATTTGTTACAGCAGCAAGAGGAAACTAATACATCCTAGAGGAGCCCAGATGCAGCTGATTCTTTCAGGCTGTCCTAACTGATGGGGCCAGTGAAGCTTAAGCTCAACTACATGAACCTGTGCAAATCAAAGCTGTGAGGTTTCTAAGGGTTTGGTGGGAAGGAAACCCCTCTGCATTCCCCACTTTAGTCACTCCAGAAAGCCCTGAAAAACTCATTCATTTCCCCACTTCACCCAGTTGTCTATGTTTATTTAATGTCTGCCAGAAGTCTGAAGGCAAGGGTTATTTGGCAGGACTCAGAGAGGAAAGCCAATTCTAGATGTGTTTAAACTTCCTTTCAGACTTATGAATTCAAGAACCAAAGGCTCCAGTTCCAATGCCACTTCCTGGCTTCCCCTCCTCAAATTCCTCAATCCCATTTTCATTTGCCCCATGATTCAACCCTATACCTCAATACTATATGCATTTATGGAATGCCTTCTAGGTACCCCGCTCTACTGCAGACATTGCAGTGGTGTTCTGAAATGTATATGGAAACTTGTTTTTTTCTTCAAAGAAACAATTTCAGAGAGCACAAGTTCTACATATATGAAATGGGGAATGCGCAAAGTGTTTCTGGCTATTTTAGGAAATGAATGGTTCAAAAAAAATGAATGGTTCAGATTCTAAGTGTATTGCATTTTGTTAAGACTTTATTTGTTCATGATCATGGTATTTATCATCACCCATTTGGTTACTTGAGATATTTAAAGCAACTGATCAGTATTTTAAATATGCATATAGTGTTTTGCAACTTATAGAGTGAATTTACATATATATTATTCTCACAATTCTGCGAAATCAGCAATAAAATCTTCATTTGTGATATGAAGCTAGATGAGAGTCTGAGAAGTTTATGTGCTTTCCCAAAGTTTTATAGGGAATAATGGATGGAGTCTTCAGGAGAACCCAGAGCCTGTGGAGTCCAGATCCAGCCACATCTTTTCTCAATTATATATTAGAAATTTCATGTGAATTGTCCTCTATGGTTTGGTTCCAAAGTTGGGATTTGAGCTTTGAGACCAATAAACACACCTCTTCATAACTCACACCACAAGTTACCATCAGGCTGGCAGTCTCATAGCCCCTGATGAGAGATATAAGGTCATAAGACTTCATCCATACAAAACTAAGAAACTAATCCCTCTGGGAGAGGAATGGGTTCAACAATTGGTTTGTTTTATTTTTTGTTTGTTTGTTTTTGAGCATAGTTGACACACAAGTTTCAGGTGTACAACATAGTGATTAGACAAATTTATACATGCATAGGTTGGAAGAATTAATATTGTTAAAATGTCCATATTACCCAAAGCAATCTACAAATTCAATGGAATCCCTATCAAAATACCAATGGCATTTTTCACAGAACTAGAACATTATAATACTAAAATTTGTATGGAACCACAAAGGACCCCAAATAGCCAAAACAATCTTGAGAAAGAAAAAGCTGGAGGTATCACAATTCCAGATTTTGAGATATACTACAAAGCTGTAGTAATTAAAACAGTATGACACTGGCACAAAAAAACTTAGATCAACAGTATAGAGAGCACAGAAAGAAACCCATCATTATACAATGAATCTAAAATAAGTGCGATTTTGAACTGTAATAACAGTAACAAAATTTGAGTAAAGATAAACAATACTGAAATCTAGGTCAAATTCTCAAATATCAGGAACAACAACAACAAAGTGCTAAAATAACTACAAGCATATCAAAACACAAACTGCAACAATTATTATCTAATTGAATGTCTTTTCTTATGTACTTCAGGTCCTATATATATCATCTTTTAAATAATATACACACAAATTGGAAACTTTCCAATTCCAGTGACTTTTAAAGTAAGTACTTGTGGGGGACTTTGGTAGCTACTTTTTTTTTTTTTTTTAACCTGTCCATGCATTTCTCCCAACGCAACCCCAGCAGCTTTGGAAATAGGCACTCTGGTCACCAAAGGAACATGAGCAGAGCCTGGCCAATCAGAGTTCCCCATTCATTCCTGGGAATGTGGTAGTGGTGGACACAAGATCTATGAGGGGCCATTAAGGGTCTTTTCCTTTAACAAGACCTTTGGAAAAGGAGGCTCTGTTTAAGCCGCAGTTACTTCAACAGAGAGGCAGTCAGACTGTATCTTTCCACTGACCTGGAAAAGCCTTTGTGCAGAATGAAGCTGAGCAGGGCCAAGCTGACAGGAAGCTGCATGGAAGAGAGGAAAAGTCTGGTGGTGTGAGGCCCTGTGTTCTAGACCCTGGGGCTCTAGATCCTGCCGCTCTTCCTTTGAGCTTGTGAAGCCCCAGAACAGTCAAGCTACATATGCCAATAAATTGTATCTTTCTTCAAAGTAGTTGTTTAGAAGAGATGAACGAATTTGCTGACTCTGGGACAGAGGCTGTGGCAGGCTCCCTTCCCTGTTGCAGACAGTGTGACATGTCAAACATTTGGACTTTACCTAGCAAGAGTGGAGGTACTCCAGCATGACCTTGTGCACCAGGCCTCATTTCTTCCTCTCGTTTGAGCTAGAGGGGCTTTCTAATTTGTTAGATTTTCCTTAACCTAGGAGTTGATGGCCAGGAGTGCAGTGTGGTATCAGAGATAGAACAGGGGAAAATATAGAGGGGTTGAGGAAAAGAATGCTATTAAGAAATTAATTCAATGAACCCTGAATTTTTCTAGGCACTAGAGATTCACTAGTAAATCACAACAGAAAAGTCACTGCCATCCAAACTATTTTTAAATTATCAGAAGCGATGAGTTCTATAAAGTAACTGTTGGTCAAGGAAAGCCTTTCTAAAGAGGTATTTAAGCTGCTACCTGAATGACAAGAAGGAGAAAGCCAGGTAAAAATCTGGAGATAACAAAATATTTCTGGGGGAGGAAACAGCAAGTGCCAAGGTCCTAAGAAGGGGGAAGTTGGGTATATTTGAAGAACAAAAAGAAGGCTGGTATGGATGGAAAGCAATATAGTATAGTGCAAGGGTTTTCAACATCAATGCTGCTGATACTTGGGGCTGGGTAATTTAAAGAGGATGCAGTTAGAGATAATATGAAATACTCTGCGATACTCAAGAGAATCAACTGAAAAGCAAGAAATATATAAGATCTATGGAAACAAAACTATAAAACATTCCTGAAGTTCAACAGAAGTCACGAAAAATGGAAAAGCACAGTATGTGGTTTACGAAGACTTGATATCAAAAGGGTTTAAATTCTCCAAAGTCAATCTGTAGCTCTAACATGATTCAAATAAAAATACCCACAGGATTTTGTTCTTGCACTAGATAAGGTGATTATAAAAGCATGTGAAAATATCAACAGGTCAAGAATAGTCAGAAACATTATGAAAAATAAGAGGAATGAAGAGAATTAGCTTTATTGGTTATTAAAACATGGGCAAATTAGTTATAGCAACATGAAGCAGGTTCAAGAATAGACACTGATGAACAAAACAGAATCCACTAATACAAATACAACAAATGAATGTAATTCAATAAATAATAGAAGTGGTATCTCAAATCAATGGGGAAAATATTAAGAATTACATGGCATTGGGATAATTGTATAGCCATCTAGAAAAATAGAAATTAGATTTGAACCAACAACACTTTATACAAAAATAAATTCTAAATGAATCAATGATTTAAATGTATATATAAGAAAGAAACCCTAAAATTACTAGGGGGGAAAAAAAACAAACCTTGAGAGAATTATTTATAACCGTGGAGCATGAAAGACATTTCTAATTAAAAGACAATATCCTGAAGCTTTAAAAGAATATAAAAGATTGAAAAGAGTGACTATAAAAATTAGAAATATTCATTGCAAAATCACTATAAGAAAAGCCAAAAGAAAAAAGACAAACTGAGAAAAAAGATTTGCAACCTTATCACAAAGGGCTCATTTAACTTATTAAGAGCTTCTACCAACCAATAAAGACTAGCAACCCAACAGATTTATCATTCCCCACTTGGATATTTTTTTAGAACCATCTAAATATATTTTCAAAAGACTTGATAAAACAAAAAATTTAAAAAATAGTGATTACTTGAGCTGTTTGGTTATGCTTCAAAAAAGACTATTACACATAAATACTGACTTGTGTGACTGGGTATTTTTGTACAAATTGATAAGTGTTGTGAGTTTCATAGCTGAGCTGACACAGTTTGAAAATTAATACATGAACTAATAATACAGAAAATTGACCCAAGGACTGAAGAAGCAGTTCATAACCAGGGATAATTTTAAGAACTTAAACACATTACACAACCACTCTCGTTCTTCTCCATCACCAACTGTTAAACTGACAGAAATTTTAGGAAAGGTTTTAGACTTCAAGGAGAGAAAGGGAAAGGCAAAACTGGATATTTAGGAAACCTTTTTTAGTTCTTCAGAGGCAAGGTGATCAGAGCTGACATTTGGCATATTAAATAATAAAGCACTAAACTAAAAGTCACAAAATCTAGACTCCAAATTTATCTGTGATGGCTGATAGAACACTTGAACACAAAATGAAATGATAGAATGATCTGAATATCCCCAGGATCCCAAGTATCTAGTCTGGTGGGGCCTTGGCACAAAGAGAATGACCCATTTTAGTTCTTTCATTTATCTTTCTCATTCTGGTAATGGCTTTGTTTACATGATGGTCTCAGTGTGATTGTCAACAGTATGAAGCAGGTGTATTAGTTACCATTTAATGGCAGTGCATATAACAGGGGAACAAATATCACATGGTTTAAATAAGGGAAAGTATTATTTCTCTTTCACATTAAAAAATAACCAAGTTTAAGAAGTCCTTGGCCAGGGGCGTCTGGGTGGCTCAGTCGGTTAAGTCTGTCTTTAGCTCAGGTCATGATCTCAGGGTTCTGTAACGGAGCCTCGCGTCCTAGGGCTGCCTGCACAGCAGAGAGTCTGCTTCTCCCCTTCCTCTGTCCCTTCCCACCACTTGTGTGCTCTCTCTCTCTCTCTCAAATAAATAAAATCTTAAAAAAAAAAAAAAAAAGTCCCCAGCTGGCATAGCAGCTTCATGGCTGTCATCAGAGACTCGGGCTTCTTAACATTCTGCTCACCATCCTAGTGCACGGCTTCCATTTCCAAGGCTGCATCATGGTTTTGGATGGCTGCAAGAGCTTAAGCTATCAAATCCAGTATGCATATAATTACAAATGAAAGAAAACAAACACAAAAGATCATATGTTATATGTGGCAGTTGTCAATTTATTGCCTCTCAGCTCCAAATCTGGCTTGTGATACTGGGTCTTGACCCTGTAAATATTCCCTTTTGTCAGTTCATTCAGTATTGGTCTTATCAATAAATGTTTTTGCAGGAACACTGCAAATCTATAGGAGAAAGAAGGAGCTTCCCCTCCTAGTTCCAGAACAGATTTGGGTATGCATGGTAGCTGGCAGATTGGCATGTGGGTGATCTGGTAGCACTCACCCTGACATCCCTCGAAGACTCACATAGGCCTGTGTTCTCCACTAGCAGGTAGAGTATGACTTCCAGCAAGGTTCCTAGCCACCAGCAGGCTGGCTGTTCCTGCGAGAGCCTCTCCAACCAGGTCTAAAATTCAGGGGTGAGGGTGAAGCCTTCTTTAAATTCCTACCATCTTCCCTGATCATTCTAAGGCCCAGAAGTAGTAGCTGCCATCTGTATTTGCTATTTTTGTACTAGTATTTTGTATTTTATATTGTTATGAGAATCCTTTTACCAATTTTAGTGGTTGACTACCTTTTAATCATTAATAATTCATTAAATTAAATTTTCTGTTACAATTACCATGTGGTTTCCATCTTCTGATGGGACCCTGTCTGTTGACTATGTGATTCCACTTACATGAAATTCAAAATTAGGCAAAACTAATCTATGGTGATAGTAGTTACCTCTGGGAAGTTTATTGACTAGGACAGTCATAAGGGAGCTTTCCAGGGTCCTGGGAATATTTTATATTTTAATCTGGGTAATGGTTTCATAAATGTATATACATGTAAAATTCCATTAACCTACATGATTAAGATGTGCACACCTTCCTCCATGTAAATTACTCCTCAGTCATAGCTGTGGGAAAAACCTATGTTGCAAGCTAGAAGAGGAGATAAAGGGATGGATAAATTGAACTCTTCCTAGCTGAACCAACCCCCTTTGAGCAGTTCCCTTTAATATCACACAGCGGGTACTCTGAATGCCACAGGCCTGAACAAAACAACATGGCCAGAATGAGCTGCGAAAAAAGTTAAGTGACAATGTGCTTAACTCAAAATCAGAGTTCTGTTAGCTAAGGAGGAAGGAAAGTGGGGATGCTGGAGTAGGCAACTAGTGGTCTCTGCCACAACCACTACTATATTAAATTTACAAAAAATTATTCAGTGACAGCCACTGGATTAAGCACTGGGGAGATAACCATAAACTAACTGGCCAGGCCCCCGACATCATGGAGGTTACGTTCTATCACTTGGCTCTTAGTAGATCCTCAAATAATGTTTACTGAATGAATACATGAATGATAAGGAAATGAATGAAGGAACAATATTTTTTTCAATGGGAATAAATTACTTAGGGAACCACAACCATAGCTATCATGTTGATAAGACTATATGCCTCACTAGGAAGAAGTGAGCTATCTTTGAGAGGCAGGTAGGTCTGATACATCACGCACGTAACTTTTAGAAAGCTATAAATCACCGCACAGAAATGACTTCTCAGTGGAGGCCAGGGCTGAATTCTATAATATAGGTCAACGTGTCACCTCTTCCAGAGCCCAGCTGGAATTTGTGGTCTCCCAGACACATGGTTTTAAGTGTAATGACTTAAAAAAAAAAAAAAGGCACCAACTAAAATGCCTAATAACCAAATTCCAGGGAAATACATGCTGCCCCTGAAAGAGAAGGAAACATTATAAACCAAAGACTTTTCAGGGAACAGTTCACCTTGGATGGGATCTCTGAGCCTCAAGCTTGGGTTTAGCTGCAGAAGGCCCTGCACCTTTTTTAGGGCCTCCTGGGACACTTTTGGGGCTCTTATCACTGGGCAGCGCACACACACACACACACACACACATACACACACACCAAACTTTAATTTAGAGAGCTGAATTTGACAAGACCCACTGCCTGCCTTAAGCGTGAGCCACGAAGAAGATCACAGGGTGTGGCCTTGAGGGTATCACTAGAGAGGGCGAAGAGGGACAGAATTTTGAGGGAAGAATGTTCACAGGACTATGGGAACAGAATAGAGAAGGAGCCAGAGTCATAATTGTTTCAAACAATTATTCAGAGCTCGTAATTCAAGAGAAAAACCTTCATGATGGATAATACATCAAAGGGAGTTAGAATGGGAATGCATAGACACTGGCTACCACATCCTCTTTACAATGGCACTGAAATGCTATATTGAGGCTTTTTCCTAAATTAGACAGAGAGTTTAGTGAAAAAAATAGCCCAGGAGGACAATGCTGCCATTCCCTAGCTATGGAACTATGAGCAATGACCGATCCAATCCCAATATTGTCAACCACAAAATGGAGGATTATAACACATGACAGGAGTAGAAGCCAAAAAAAGAAAGTTCCTTAGAGCATGATTAAACTTTATCTGTCAGACAGGTACTCACTCTTAAAGTTTACAAATGAATCATAAATCATAAATTGCATTGCCATTTCCTGTCTGGAAATGAGAAGTTCTAATAGGCAGTAGCTATTTAACAGGTGCCTCACATATAATGTTTATTCAAAGCAGACCTTCTGTATGTTTAGTCAATTCATTTTATAATGAGATGGAAATGTTCCTATAATGATGCCCAACTGTAATGGAAGGGTTTGTAATAGGATGCTCTGGTATAAAGAACACTGAATTATGCTTCTATGTATTTATTTATTCACTTATTTACATACACTCTGACTCATTCTAAAGAAAGAATTTGAGGGGATTTGCAACAGAAACACAATAACATGATAAAATATAAATGAAAAAGGGAAAAAACAGTTCAGGGCAAAGATAAATTAGAAGAGCAGGTCATGACATCGTGGAAAACAAAAGAAAGAAATGTATTCTGTAAGGGATTACACACTTGCTATAATTTATTTCTGAAGTTGTTTCTGAACTTTCTGAAACAAAGACAAAAGAGATGGACAGTGACATAGTTCTCATCTAAAGGGAAAAATAAAACCATTCTATTTCCTCAGAAGGACAGGGAATCCAATGATCTGAATTACAGAATGAGTTATATCATCTTGGGTAAGACATCCAACATTTCTGGGTATCTCTAATTCTTCATAGAATGAGGAGCTGAAGGACTTGACTAGGTGACTGAGTTTAGCTCATGTTGTGAGTGGAAGGGACATGTGCATGCCCCTTTCAAATCAAACCTTTTGTGGGTGACCTCCTTTGCCTTCTCTGCAGGCTGCAAGCCAGTTCTCAGAGTTTCCCAGGAGGGAATCCATAACAAGCAGACTCTGAGCTACATGTATATTAGGTTGGGACTAGGGACCAATACCTGTGGAAGGGAGGGGGACAGCAGGAGTTGGTAGGGGGAGGAGTCGAGCTATGAAGCAGGCCTGATGACAGCCATAGCTAACCCTGTGGGACCTCAGGAGTTAAACAGCCCAAGAAAGTCAGCTCATGTTGAGCTGAAATGACTAGTGTATCTACTTCAGTCATTTTCTGGATGTGGGCTACTCCAGAAAGTGGCCCTGGGTCAGGCAGCTCTCTCAAGCTGAGGCTGTCCATAAAGATGATAACATCTGAAAGCACATCCAACAGCTGGAGCAATACATCCTTCTTTGCTGGTTCTGGATGGTTCATCTCCATATCCACCACAAAGAGTGACCTTCCAATTCACAAGCTAATCTAGCCCAGCATCCCTACCTTCCACTCTATACTGAACAATTTTAACTTTAAGGTTTACTTGTTACAGCAACTACTTGTATTACTTAACACACACACACACACACACACACACACACAATCTTTAGGCATGCCTAACATTTGAATAAAAAAGTCTCCAGTGATTATGCACTGTAATGAATATTCCTACTCCATTAAACTGAGAGTTAATGCAGAGTCTGAACAGAGCTGTGAAGTTCACAGAATTTGTCTTCAACTTTTGTTCTGTGACTTTCCCATCTTCCCATGCCCACTATCAGCCACTCTCCAACCTACTTCATAAACCAAATATGTATATTCATACTCCTCGTACTTGCCACCTTTTGAAAATCTTTTATCACTGTCACATACTCAAAACTACTTCTAATAAAATTTATGGGTTTTCCCCCTAGGAAACATATATTTTTAACACCAGAAATAAAGAGAAGTAACCATTACATGGAATTTCACACATACACCGTATGAGGTAAAGGAAATTTTGAGATAATGGGAACTCAACCAATCTACCAAGAGGGAATACAGTTGTGTTTTTAAGATCAGCCCTCTTTTCAACTACATGGCTCCAAGCCTGAGCCCTAAATGGTTTTAGGCTATAGCAGATAGGAAGTAAAATGTGGTTAATTCAGAAGACTTACCCATATTTATCTCCGAGGACTCTTGTGGGAATTATCAAGTAGTCTTTTCATGCCCTTCTACTTGATTCCCCTCATCACTGGTGTTCATTGCCTGAGAACCCACATGAAGCAAGACTTACCTCTGCAGTCACAGTCTCACCGAGGAGGCTGGCATTCCTGGCAAGGATTCTGTCTTTACAAGCTGCCTGAGTGCCTTGAGGTGTCAATGTGGAATCACTAGCAGAACGTTCTCTAGGTTGGAGCTGCTGTTCCAGATAGAAGAGTGAAGAAAGACTCTCCTACTACAGGGGGCAGATTCTTGAGTGAACACCGTTGCTGCACTCTCATATCCAGAAGAATCCCCTGTAAGAACAATGCCTCATGAGAAACTACGTTGATTTAGAGTATAGCTACTTCTCTATAGATGTCAGTCCTCAGTTCTTGGAATTGACTCAGCTGGGCTTGGCCAGGCAGGGCCATGATGAAGAACCACTCTCAGGAAGAAGATGCCAATAGATCTTCCTTTACATATTTGTCATCAGGAATATATTCTCATTCTCCTTTCACCTAAAAATCCTCATTCAAATTAACCCCTGGGAGCAGCAGCCCTGCTAGGTCCTATCCAAACACAGTTAAATCCCAGTTTAGAGATAAATCAGGACTTCTACTACATATATGAAGAAGTAAATTTAAGAAACAGAGCAGTAATAATAACAGCATTATCAATATAATAACAGCTAACATTTATTGAGAGCTAACCACCTATCAACCACTGTGCTAAATGCTTTGTAAGCAATTTCTGATTTAACCACTATCAAGCACTATGCAAAAGATATTATTCTTTTTCACCATTTAAAAAAAAAGTAAAGTACAGAGAGTCAAATAACACATCCACATTCACAAATCTAGATATTTGCTGAGCCCAAATATAACCCCAAAGCTTAAGTTTACAATCGCTGTCCTCTGCAGATAGTTACAAGGCACTGACCATGTTAGCATGCCCCGATTAAAGAATTTGAGCACTCATTTCATTAGAAGTGGTTAGACAAAATGTGTACAGCTTAGTTGACCCTTCAGATTTTGTACTATCTTAGATATGAAAAAAAGACCCCATTAACCCGAAAGAATAAGGAATAATAAGTAATAAGAACTTCTACCAAGAGCAGAACATCTTTCTGGGTAGGCACCAGTATCCATCCACTGTCTTTCATAGAATCTGAACATCCTTTAGGCTCAAAGTCTCTTGGACCCCCAGGAGACCCTAATACAAAGGACAGCTATGTAAAGAAAAACATTCTGTTTCTGAGGGCTACCAGGAGACAGAAGGACAAGAAAATAACAGGGAGGGACTGGATAACCAAGAGGAGGGGTGTCTGAAATAAACTTCATTATCTAGCCAAGGTAAGCCCTGATCCTGGATACATGTCAAGTACCTTATAGTACTCATTTGGACCATACCATATACAATACCTTCTTCCAATTCCCATGCTCTGTGACATCTGTTATGGGACACCCCCCACCTTTTTTCATGCTATCTTACTATCTCTCTTCCCATAACAACTCACTTAATTTCACAGTTTTGGTCAGCTTTGGCTGCACCAACAGCCAACTGCCAAAATCAATGGCTTATAAAACATATTTATTTCTTGTTCACAGTACATAAGGGTTGCAGAGTAGGACACATGATGATTAGCTACCATCTGGTCCGAGTTGTTCTCATAGTGGAGGACAGAAACAAAATAAACAGCCATTCCATGCACAATTAATTAAAGCTTTGCTCAGATGTGGTATTTGGTATGCCTGCTAACAATCCATTGGCTTAAGCAAAGGAGCATACTTTACCCACTGTAGTCAGTTGGTGGGGGGCGTGATAAGGGTGAGGAGGAAATGAATAATTGGGAGCAAAGAAGATCTACACAAACTGGGTCACTTCCCTACCCAGTCACAAAACTGTTGTCTGTCTGACCCTCTCAAAATGCTGTGTGCTCTAGATTTCTGTCCTTGCTGCCTTTTCTTAATCCCACTATACATTTTCCTTAAGTCAACCCATCCATATCCATGGTATCAGCTACCAATACTCTCACATCAGTATCTTTAGCACCACTTCTCTCCTTGATTTCAGGTACACATTTTCCCTATGTACTGAATACCTCTACCCAAATCCTTCCAGTAGCACAAACTCAAGTTAGGCAAAAAAACTTATTAATTTATCTTGATATTCCCTAAATTTGTGCTTTTCTTTCATGCTGTGATTTATCTATTATGACCCCCAGTCCTTCTGTAGATTAATCACGAATACAAAGCCCTAACTCATCTTTCTCTTTCCCTGAATCCAAGCATCACCATAGCCTCTTTCAGTCTGCCCCACTCCTCACCCCTACTGTCCTGGTCCGTGCCCTTGCTGTCCTCTCAGCAGTGAGCCACTGTAATAGGGCTTCTAACTGGTCTCCCCTTCCCCAGCTTCTCTCTTCTAACATTCCACACTATTCCTTGAATATGACATGAGTGCTCTCATCTCAGGTCTCTGCACTTACTTACTGCTTCCTTGGTCTCTAAGGGTCTTCCTCCAATGTGCACATGGCTACTGCCCTCACTTCCCTCTAGTCTGTGATCAAATATTGTCTTATCACGATGTTTTCTCTGAATACCCCCAAATAAAATACAATACTCTCCCTACAACCTAGCACTTTTTTTTTAAAATCCTGCTTCATTCTTATTAAATGTATCAATACCTAACATATTTTATTTATATATTCATTATAGATTTGCTATTTGTTAATTACCTGTTGTCTCCCTCCCTGAGGGCAGGGGATACGTCTGTTTTGTACTTCCTCTCTCTCCAGCCCTGAGAACAGTGCTGGGCATGTGAAATACTTGTTAAATGAACAAATAATAAATTCCTTTTCTGCTTATTAATTTTAGAGTAGATTCTGTTTTATTTAAACGTACAGAGTGATAAAGGCTGTTACTCTCCTAGAAGCTTCTATATCTTGGAAGCATAAGCTGCTGTGGCTTCCAGGCCTGCTTTTGTTTGACATCCTATTTGATCCTATGTCTGGGCTCATTTTATCAGATCTATTCCTAGGTGATCTGTCTAAAATGAGTGCCCTAAAATCTCTAAATAAGGGTGAGAAGCATTTTTCAATAATAGGCCCTTATAGATTCCTTTGGAAACATTCAATATTAAAGAGAAACACTTGTGAACTATGAACAAATAATAGTAATTGAAATCAAAGCTAAATAGTTGATTTGCAAAAGTGAAAGCTAAAATGTTGATCATCATGGTATGTGAACTTTAGATGATTTTTCAGAGAAAGCTGACTGATGAGGAGGAAATGTTGGGGCACAAAAGTAAAAAGGCCAGTTTTGTAGAAAAATACTTGTAATGATCCCCTCCCATGCCCCTTTTTCTCTTTACTCCTGCCCCCTTTGTCTTTGAGTATCATCTGCTCTTGGCTCCCCACTCCAGAATCTGTATCTGGCTTCAGTCCTCCCTCTGACCTCTTTGGAAGTTATTATACCTTCCTCTAGAGATAAGCTTTACAATTGGTACCACTACCCACATGTGGCTACTTAAATTAAAATTAAACATAAATAAATTACAAATACAGTTCTTCAGTTACACTAGTCACATCACAAGGGCTCAGGAGCCACATGTGGCTGGTGACTACAGTAGTGGACAATACAGAACCTTATAGAACATTTCCATCATCTTAGAAAGTCCTACTGGCCAGCACTTCTCCAGACCCTCAGGATCCCACTTCTAGAATCCCGTTGATTTTTGTTTCTGTTTGTTTGTTTTTATTTAACAAGTCCACTCTTCAGCCTTTGCCTCAGGTTACAATTCCCACTGCAGTTCCAGCCCCTGGAACCGTAGCCCTGGGCTAGGTCAGCCCTTAGTCATAATAGGGTAACAATTAGATAATGGCAAATCTGCTTTCAGATCTTCATTTACATTAAAGGTGGTAATTGCACCCTTAATACTGCAGTTTGCTGGAGAAGAGCGAGTTGTACTGATCAGAGGAGAACCTGCTGTGTAGGAGAAAGGGCAAAACAAGAGGAAACAGGAGTTCAGTGGAGAACCCCAGGGAAACTACCACAGGTAATTAAAACCTCAGGGAAGTAGAGAGACCACTAAAGAAAACAGGCAGGACCATGGATGGAATAGTTTGCTTCCTTGTCAACACTCAGGAGTAATGAGAATCTGACTTAGGAGAGTCAGAGGTTTTGCGGACACTTGGACCGTGCAGAGTCCACTATATGTGCTATGCCAGCAAGTCCCCTTCTTTATGAAGGTAGTTTTATAACAGGGGGGAAAACAGTAACTGAAGATGGGGCCACTCCTTGGACAAAGGCTTGGAGAGCAGGTTTAAATGGGTTCATGCTCCTAACCAAGTCACAAAAGGGAAGAACATGGCCAGTATATAACAAGACAACTCCTTCCAGGCCTAGAGAGAGAGCTACTGGATCGTGTTTGGAATTCCTGCTTAGAATGAACGCTTTTACACTGTTGGTGGGAATGCAAGCTGACACAGCCACTCTGGAAAACAGCATGGAGGTTCCTCAAAAGTTAAAAATAGAGCTACCATACAACCCACCAACTGCACTAGTAGGTATATTGTACTGTGTACAAATATAGTGATCCAAAGGGGCACGTGCACCCCGATGTTTATAGCAGCAATGTCCACAATAGCCTAACTATGGAAAGGGCCCAGATGCCCATCGACAGAGGAAGGGATAAAGATGGTGTGTGTGTGTACGTACGTATACACACACACATACATACAATGGAATACTACTCAGCCACCAAAATATGAAATCTTGCCATTGGCAAAGACATGGATGGAACTAGAGGGTATTATGCTAAGCGAAATAAGTCATCCAGAGAAAGACAACTATATATGATCTCACTCATATGTGGACTTGAAGAAACAAAACAGAGGAACATGGAGGAAAGGAGGGAAAAACAAAACAAGACATAATCAAAGAGGAAGACAAATCATAAGAAACTCTTAACCATAGAAAACAAACTGTGAGGGTTGCTGGAGGGGAGGGGGATGGAAGGATGGGGTAACAGGGTGATGGGCATTAAGGAAGGCACATAACACAATGAGCACTGGGTGTTATACACAACTGATGAATCACTGAACTCTACCTCTGAAACTAATAACAGATTATATGTTAATTAATTGAATTTAAATTTTAAAAAAAGGAAAAAATAAAGTGAGTCTGTGTAGACAGCAAAAACAGAACAAAACAAAACGGAAAAACCCCAAAACCTAAGATGCTCAGGAGCCAGGCTGAGAGAATGTAGATTATTCCTTCTTCCAGAGAAATGCTGACTGTGGGTTCCAAGTGGTACAGGGAGCTGCACCCTGGAATGCACTCCATGACACTCAGTATTCACCTGTGAGGGAGCCCTTGCTTGCCAGGGCTCCGGGATGGAACTGAGGTGTCCATGGGTGGGGTAGGGGGGATTTATTTATTCATCAAGAAACAAGGTCTTAAGTAAATGAATTGGGTTTTAATTATAGAATGTCAGGCATCATGAAGGTTATGGAGGGGATGCCTTAGTGATTCTCACTCCCTGAAATCACACCACAAAGTCTACTTCTATGTTCTCAACTACCCACTTGGCTCACAACCCCCTCCACACTCCCCACCCCGCCCCAGGGAGAGAGCTAAGCAATTGTGTTGACTGTGAAATCATTCTACTCGTGGACATTCTAAAAAAGCAAGTTGACAGAGTCTATAAATGCTCCAGTATGCTTTCAATTCAAACAAGTTTCAAAAAAGTTAAGTTTTTATATCATTTCCAGCATCAAATCAGTAGATTAAGTGCTACAAAAGGAATTCAAACTATTAAAAAACTTGTAGCTAAGTCTTTGTGTAAAATAAATTAGAAATTTATTTCAACATAATGTACAAGCCATTCTTGCTCTGGGCTGATATCTCTAATCTGCAGAATTTCTTTTTGAGACATAGGGATACAAAGGCAGAAGAATAAAAAAGAAAAACAAAACAAAACAAAACAAAACAGCCCTTAAAATCTTCAATGCTCTGGAAACCTAAGTTCCCTCACTTCAGAAACCTGGCAAGAAAGTATTGATTTTCTCAGAAACAAGCAAGGATCAGCTAATTCCTTGAGGCAATTAATGGTTTTGTTATTTAACATAACAGTTGTTATTCAACAATTGTTTAACATTGAAAGGCTTATCATGCATTTGTTGTGAAGAACCCTTCCAGGGGGAGAGCACTGGATCAAGCCCAAAACACAGAAGGGAGGTGGAAATGTTAGCATGAACTGAAGACATGTCTGGACTGGTTTGTGTGGATGAGGTTAAGGTATTATCATTTCAACCCCTGTCCTTATCTGCTTTCAGGGTGGACCCCCTGTGCTTTGAGGAACCTTTTGAGTGAAAATGCACCGCATAAATCTGCCATTAATGAAGCATTTACTAAGAAAACTAGTTTAGGAAGCCACTTTTTTTTTTTAATTTTATTCTTATGTTAATCCCCATACATTACATCATTAGTTTTAGATGAAGTGTTCCATGATTCATTGTTTGTGCACAACACCCAGTGCTCCATGCAGAATGTGCCCTCCTCAATACCCACCACCAGGCTAACCCATCTTCCCACCCCCCTCCCCTCTAGAACCCTCAGTTTGTTTTTCAGAGTCTATCGTCTCTCATGGTTCGTCTACCCCTCCGATTTCCCCCGCTTCATTCTTCCCCTCCCGCTACCTTCTTCTTCTTCTTTTTTTTTTTTTAAGAAAACTAGTTTAACGGTGCTTCTTTCATGAACTGCATGATTTTATAAATACTTTACAGCAATCTTGAGGGGCAGGTATTAATAGTCCACATTTTCAGATGCAGAGAATTTAGGTAACTTGTCCACACTTGCACAGTGTTATGGAGTGGAGGTAAAGTCAAACCCAAGTTTTTAATTCTAAGTCCACATTATTTCATGGGAACTAGAATTGTCCTCATTGTAAACAACATATGGGAACATATTCCTTAACTACAAATCTTTTCTGAATTCTGATTTCCAAAACATTTTACTCAGAAGAGCTCTATAGTTAAAGAACATGTTTCTATATATTTGCTTATAATGTGAACTTTTCCCAGAAATTACATAAAGAGACAAAGGAAGAATCAAATAGAATATTATACTGAACTGGATGGCAGGGACATGTTGCATTCCTGCCCGTCCCCTGCCAAGTTGCATCCAAAAGTCATAAGAATTCCTACTTAGGTTTGTAGACCTTCTGGAAGCTTAGGAATTCAACTGAAGAGGAACCTGAACATTTCTTTCCATAAAGGCATAAAAGGAAGTGAATGAAGTGAGATCGCAAATTTCAGGACCTGCAAGCATTAAGATGTGACACACTGTATTTACGAGTGTGCTTTTTGTTGATTAAAATGTACAGGGGGAAAAAAAAAAAAAGATGTGCTGCTCAATGCTTAGAATTGCAAGAGTTCCTTTCAGGCAGGCATTCTGAGAGCTATGCTGAGCCATTAGTGACATATGAGAAGAAAATGAGACATTATGCAATCTTACATTGCCAAAATGAGACCACTATATTACTTTCAGCAAGAGAACGGTTGCAAGAGCTCACATCAATTGCCTACCATTCAGCAAGTTTCCTGGGAATATCTCACAGGACTCCTGAGAAAACAGTGGGAAATACATCGTGATGTGGTGAACCATTCTCATGACTCAATAACTTTTTATCCTTTCCTCAAGCCAAATAGTTCAAAAGATTGCTTGCTATTATTCTTAGCTGCTGGGATGTAGCTTCCTGTTCTGTGTTTTCATCACAGGTGGTGATTGCCGAGAGGAAAAGTTGTTCAAGAAAATAACTTGTCACAAGCTAATGCATGACTCAAGCGTGGAAAGTTAGCTGAAGTTAAATTCTGAAAACAGAAAGTCTTCCCTTGGGAAAGGCTCAGATGTGCCGAGAGGTGACCCAATATTATCTGAATGCCTACTGTCTGTCAGGCACTTCATAAATACCATTTGATTTAACATCACAACGACCATGGCAGATCCTTTTATCTTCCCTTTTTATGTGAGAAAGGTAAGTTCAAACTTCTAAAAAATTGCTAAGATCACACAGCCAGTGAGTAGTAGAAATGATTTTTTTTTAATCTTTAAATTTTTATTGAGGTATACATTCAAATAGTAATGTGCACAAACTACACTAATCTTAAATTTGCAGCTAATGAAAAGTTACATGTATTTATGCCCATGTAACCACTATCTAACTGAGGATATAGGAAGTTGTCACACTGCAGGAAGTTCCTTCTTGCCTTCTTCCATTCAATATGCAACCCAGAAGTGACCTCTAGCCTGACTTCTATAAACATGAATTAATTATGCTTGTCCTTAAACTTCATACAAATGTAGCATGACCTGGCCATGTGATTCACTTCCACCAATGGGATATTAGCAAGTATGACATAAGCTAAAGTTTGATAAACACTTGCACACTGGGGCCTGTTCTTTTGGGACACTCACTCTGAGAGACCTGATCCACATATAAAGATGTCTGGCTAGGCTGCTAGAGAGACTGCACGGAGAGGTAGAAGGGAGGTGGGAACATTAGCATGGACTGCTCAGCTGGGTTCTGGCTCTTTCAGCCATCTCCACTGAAGTGCCAGACCTGTGAGTGAAGACGCCACACTGGAAGTTCCAATTCCAGTAAAAGCAACATGGAGCAGAATTGCCCAATGGAGTCTAGTCCAGATGAAGAATTGGGAAAAATATTATTGTTATTGTTCAGGTCACTACGTTTTGGGGTGGTTTATTTCATAACTATAGGTGATTCTAACAGGTAAGTATATATTACTAACTCTTTTTGGATTTGATAATCTCCCTGAGGAATGATGATACTGAGCACCATTTCAGATGTTTATTGTCTATGCAGATAATCATGAAATTTTATTTTACTCCATTTTATCACTTAACTTTCTCATTAGATCTTTTATCTTTTTCTGTTGTGATTATAAGTCCATTACTTTAGTCTACCACGAGTTCCTTTACTTCTTCCCAAACATTCCAAAAACCTTAAACAGTTTAATTCCATGTAGTCCTTCAACACTTTGTGTTATGACTTCCATTTTAACATGTTATAAGCTCCATACTACATTGCTGTTATTTTTGCTTTAAATAGCCATTATTCTTTTGTATTTTCCTATATATTTACTCTTTCCAGGGCTCTTCAGTTCTTCCTCCAGTTTTGTACTTCCACCCGGGCTCATTAACCTTCAGCCTAAAGAAGTCAAATTCTTTATAGGGTAGGTCTGGGAGCAGTGAATTCACTGAGATTTTGTTTGAAAAACTTCTTAAATTTCACCATTTATTTTTGACAATGGAAGCCATTTATTTAAGGTCACACTGGATCACATTAACTCAAAGATTAGGATTTACATTTCTTAATATTCACCTTAAATTTTTACAATTATCTTTCCTTCATTTTTTTTTCAGGAGGGAATGATGCCCAGTGCCATTTTTTCCTACTCCATAGAAAATACTTTTTATATTATTTTTTAGTGTTTCAAATTTCAAAATTTATATACAATAAAATTCCACTTTGTGGTGTATAGTTCTATGGTTTGTGACTCAACTACATAGAATTCGGTAGCCATAATACAATCATGATACAGAACAGTTTCATTATTCCCCAAAATTCTTTCATCCTGCCCCAATTTCTGAAGACCACTGATGAGTTCTCAGTCCCTAGTTTAGCCTTTTTTAAGAGTGCCATATAATTGAAGGATACAGTATATAGCCTTTTTTGAACCTTTAAAATTTTTCTAGTTTTATTGAGAAATAATTGACATACATCACCTTGTAAGTTTAATGATGATTAGATTTGTATGTTATGAAATCATTGTAACAAATTCAGCTAACATATATATTCTCATATAGATACAATATAAAGAAGAAAAATTTCTCCTTGTGATGAGAAGTCTTAGAATCTACTCTTAACAACTTTCCTAAAAATCATACAGCAGTGATAGCTATCATGTTGTATATCATATCCCTAATACTTACTTATTTTTTTTTTAAAGATTTTATTTATTTATTTGAGAGAGAGAATGAGAGCGAGCACACGAGAGGGGGGAGGGTCAGAGGGAGAAGCAGACTCCCTGCCGAGCAGGGAGCCCGATGAGGGACTCGATCCTGGGACTCCAGGATCATGACCTGAGCCGAAGGCAGTCGCTTAACCAACTGAGCCACCCAGGCGCCCAATACTTACTTATCTTATAACTGGAAATTTGTACCTTTTATCACCCTCCTCAAATTCCCCCTCCCTCACTCTTCATCTCTGGTAAGCACATGTCTGATCTCTTTTTCTATGAGTTTGTTTTGTTTTGGGGTTTCTATTTGTTTTTAGATTCTACATATAAAAGCAATCATACAGTATTCCTTTGATTTATTTCACTTATCATAATGCTATATATACTTATGACATCAAAACTTTATCCATTCATCAGCTGATGGACTCAGGTTGTTTCCACGTCTTGGCTATGTAAATAATGCCATTATGAACATGGGGGCATAGACAATTATATGGTCACAATTATATGGCCAATCTTCAACAAAGGAGGCAAGAACATGCAATGGGAAAAAGAAAGTCTCTTCAACAAATGGTGCTGGGAAAACTGGACAGCTAAATGCAAAAGAATAAAACTGGACCACTGTTTTATAACCTACACAGAAATAAAGTCAATATGGATTAAAGACCTAAATGGGAGACCTGAAATCATAAAACTCATAGAAGAGAAAATAGGCAGTAATTTCTCTGACATTGGCTATTATAATCTTTTCTAGATAGGTCTCCTGAGGCAAAGAAAACAAAAGCAAAAATGAACTATTGGGACTGCAACCAAATAAAAAGTTCTGCACAGCAAAGGAAACAACCAACAAAACTAAAAGACAACCCACTGAATGGGAGAGGATATTTGCAAAATGACAAAGCCAGTAAAGGGTTAGTGTCTAAAATATATAAAGAACTTATAAAACTCAATACCCCAAAACAAATTATCCAGTTAAAAAATGGGCAGAAGACATGAACAGATATTTCTTCAAAAGCGACATACAGATGGCCAACAGATACATAAAGAGAGGCTCATCCATTGGACATTCTTTCCTGCTTTGTCAAAGATTAGTTGACCATAGAGTTGAGGGTCCATTTCTGGGCTCTCTATTCTGTTCCATTGATCTATGTGTCTGTTTTTGTGCCAGTTCAACAAATGGTGTTGGGAAAATTGGACAGCCACATGCAGAAGAATGAAACTGGACCATTTCCTTACACCACACACAAAAATAGACTCAAAATAGTTAAAAGATCTAAATGTGAGACAGGAGTCCATCAGAATCCTAAAGGAGAACACAGGCAGCAACCTCTTCGACCTCAGCCACAGTAACTTCTTCCTAGAAACATTGCCAAAGGCAAGGGAAGCAAGGGCAAAGATGAACTATTGGGACTTCATCAAGATAAAAAGCTTTTGCATAGCAAAAGAAACAGTCAACAAAACCAAAAGACAACTGACAGAATGCGAGAAGATATTTGCAAATGACATATCAGATAAAGGGCTAGTATCCAAAAACTATAAAGAACTTATTAAACTCAACACCCAAAGAACAAATGATCCAATCAAGAAATGGGCGGAAGACATGAGCAGACATTTTTCCAAAGAAGACATACAAATGGCCAACAGACACATGAAAAAGTGCTCAACATCGCTCGGCATCAGGGAAATCCAAATCAAAACCTCAATGAGATACCACCTCACACCAGTCAGAATGGCTAAAATTAACAAGTCAGGAAAGGACAGATGTTGGCAGGGATGTGGAGAAAGGGGAACCCTCCTACACTGTTGGTGGGAATGCAAGCTGATGCAGCCGCTCTGGAAAACAGCATGGAGGTTCCTCAAAAAGTTGAAAATAGAGCTACCATACAATCCAGCAATTGCACTACTGGGTATTTACCCCAAAGATACAAATGTAGGGATCCAAAGGGGTACGAGCACCCTGATGTTTATAGCAGCAATGTCCACAATAGCCAAACTATGGAAAGAGCCAAGATGTCCATCAACAGATGAATGGATAAAGAAGATGTGGGGTGTGTGTGTATATATATATATATATATATATATATATACACACACACACATACATATATAATGGAATATTATGCAGCCATCAAAAGGAATGAAATCTTGCCATTTGCAACGACGTGGATGGAACTGGAGGGTATTATGCTGAGCGAAATAAGTCAATCAGACTTGTATCATGTATCATATGACCTCACTGATATGAGGAATTCTTAATCTCAGGAAACAAACTGAGGGGTGCTGGAGTGGTGGGGGGTGGGAATGATGGGGTGGCTGGGTGACAGACATTGGGGAGGGTATGGGCTATGGTGAGCGCTGTGAATTGTGTAAGACTGTTGAATCACAGACCTGTACCCCTGAAACAAATAATGTATTATATGTTAAAAAAAAAGAAAAAGAAGAAGACAGCAGGAAGGGAAAAATGAAGGGGGGGGACATCGGAGGGGGAGATGAACCATGAGAGACTATGGACTCTGAGAAACAAACTGAGGGTTTTAGAGGGGAGGGGGTGGGGGGATGGGTTAGCCTGGTGATGGGTATTAAAGAGGGCACGTACTGAATGGAGCACTGGGTGTTATATGCAAACAATGAATCATGGAACACTACATCAAAAACTAATGATGTAATGTATGGTCATTAACATAAAATAAAAAAACGCTCATCACCACTCATGATCAGGGAATGATAAATCAAAACTACAATGAAGTATCACCTCACACCTGTCAGAATGGCTCAAATCAGTAACACAAAAAACAACCAATGTAGCTGAGGATGTGGAGAAAGAGGAACCCTCTTGAACTGTTGGTGGGGATGCAAACTGGTAATGCCACTCTGGAAATCAGTATGGAGATTCCTCAAAAAGTTAAAAATAGAAGTACCCTAAAATCCAGCAATAGCACTATTGAGTATATACCCAAAGAATACAAAAATACTAATTCAAAGGGATACATGCATCTCTGTTTATAGCAGCATTATTTACAATAGTCAGATTATGGAAGCAGCCCAAGAGTCCACTGGTTGATAAATGTATAAAGTAGATGTGGTGCCTGTGTGTGTCTGTGTTTGTGTGTGTGTATGTGTGTGTGTATACATATGAATGAAATGGAATATTATTCAGCCACAAAAAATAATGAAATCTTACCAGTTGCAAGGACATGGATGCAGCTAGAGTAACATGCTAAGCAAAATAAGAAAGAAAAAAGACAAATACAAAATGATTTCACTTATATGTAGCATTTAAGAAATAAAACAAATGAGCAAAAGGTAAAGAGAGAGAGAGAGAGAGAGAGAGACAAACCAAGAAATAAGACTCTTAACTACAGAGAACAAACTAATGGTTACCAGAGAGGAGGAGTGGGGGAATGGGTCAAATAGGTGATGGGGATTAAGAAGTGTACTTGTCAAGATGAGCACTGGGTGATGTATGGAATTTTTCAATCACTATATAGTACACCTAAAACTAATATAGCACTATATTAACTGGAATTTTTTAAAAAAGAAAAAAATATATACACGTGTATTTTGACTCTAAAAAAAATAAAATAAATCTTGGGAAATCAAATTATGTTTTCCCTAAGCTTACTTTTTTTTTTCATTTTTCATTATTTTGTCTTAACTTTTTATTATTTATGCTTATTATTTTGCATTGTTCATTATTTTGCCTTAAAACTTTGTTTTAAAATTCTCAGCCTTTGTCTCTGTAAATACCTTAGCACACTTTCTCAAGCATGTACACTGTTTAAATTCTATGATAATTTTTGAAAAGAGTGAGTGGAATCAACTATTCCTTTCCCTCTGCCACTTTTCCAAGCCTTGCAGTTAAGTGGATATCATATTACTCATTCTTTCCCATGGACTGCGAACAGAAATGACATATTTATTTCCAGGTCAAGACAATTAGAGCAGATATTCTGCCTTCATCCTCTTCTTCCCTTCTGTAGTGACCTCAGAGGCTACATTTAGCACAGCTACAAGATGGTATGGCTTCCATTAGCCTTCGTCTCTGAAAGGCCATGTGCAGCAGAATCCTCTGCCCATCAACCAGCAACAAGTAATGAGTGAGAAATAAACTTTTGTTCTGACAAGCCACTGAGATTTCAAGTTAAACACAGCACCACCTCTCCTTAAACAGAAGATTCTTTGATAAATTTAATGCAATTGGGGTCAAGATGTAAACAGCATAAATGTATACAAACAAAAAATAATCTTTTCTTCCAATGACTATTCTTATTTTGCCTTGGAGTTCTTTTCTAATATCCCAGAAAACAAGGTAAAATGCCTAAATCAAGAAATCTTAAGCTTAGGCCACCATTTTCAGGTTAACTCAGCCTCATGTGATACTCGATTCAAAGTTCAAATTCCCCATCATAGCCATTTCTCCTCTCTCAATAGAATTTACATCTCTCTTCTCCCTCCTGAGACCCATGAATGGGTTCAGGATGAACCTTACTTACCCTCATGCATTTACAAAGAGTAACCTCCAAGGCACAGTTTTTCTCCTTGCTCTCCTAGTCCCCATGGTGGTGTGGTCGGTTTGCTCTGGTAGCCTGCGCTGGCATCCATCAGGATGTCCCTACTCCACCTTGGACTTCCGGGCATTCTATTGGCTCCAGACGCTGAAGTTGGCAGTGACTGAGCCCTGCCTTCATTATGAGGTCCCTATGTTCAGAGGCTGGCAAACATTTTCTGTTAAGGGCCACTGAGTGAATATTTTAGGCTTTGCAGGCCACATACAGTCTCTGTTACATATTTTTCTTCTTTTTTCTTGTTCTTCTTGTAGTGGTGATGATGGTTGGTATTCTTCTTTCCCTTCTCTTTCTCCCTCCTCTTCATCATTATTCTCTTCTTTTTGAAATTGTAAACACCATTCTTACCTCAGGGCTGTAAAAATGAATACTGGCAGGATTTGACCCATCGGCCACAAATTGCCAACCTCTGACTTAACAACCTTTTCGTTCTGACCTTGGGCCTCTTCTAGTTCCCTACACCAATTTTAACAACTCCTGGGTTCTTGGCATGCCCCACAAAGTCTGTGGGAGGTTGTGGACTATTTCAGGTCCATCTGCTGAGAAAATTCCTTCTTCCCAGAATGCTTTTTTTTAATTATTACTTCTGCACCACGCTGATCCCAGAAACAGAACGAGGGATGGCATGCTCTTTCATTCCTTCCCAACCTGCTGGGACTCTACTGGAGTGTGTTGGCCTCAGGCTCAAGAAATAGGGGGTGCAGGTCTGTTTTCAGGGACCCAGGTGGCAGCGTTCCCATCTTGTGAAGCTTCTTTAAATTATTCTTCTTTTCCCCTCAGCAAATAGCTTTCTACTTTTTTCTGTTTGGTGGAACATGTCCTCTGATCTTCTCAACTATGGTTTATAGGAAAACTCTTCCACTGTGCTGCACTAGTCTTGCATTTTACTATATAAAAGGGACATTTTGTAACTTGAAAAGGTCTCTTAGTCTCAACCAAAGTACACCAGTTTTTAATATATATTCCAACACATCCCTGAAATAAACATCATAAATCTCCATATTTTGTAATTAAATACTTCCTAATTTATCTGCTACTGATACAAGTTTGTTTGTTTTTTTATAAACAGGGGTACATATGTACATATTTCAAGCTACCAGACATCCAAACTGCTCAGCCATGGAGCATGAATTTTCCATACTTTGCAGGAAGCACTTAGCTTCAAGGGTAATGTAAAGCAAAGTATTCAAAAGTTGTATATTATAATCACCTATATATATTTTAAGCATTCATTTATTCATAAGGCCCCACTTTTTCCTTCCCAAGATACCTGGCATGATGCAGCAGCAATTAAAAGATACTCATAATCATAATCACAGCAAATATTATGTTTTCTGGCAGCTCTGTGCCACCTTACAGAGCAAGCCTCCAGAGATCTAGTTCTGCCTCTGGAATAGAGAGCATCTGTCCTTAACAGAGGTTTCAGCCTATGCTCCTGCCTGGGTCACCCATAAGAGCGTCAGCAGTGACTCAGCGGCACCCTGGGAAGCACTGTCAGTGACTCATAGCAAAAGAGAAGGCTGCTACAATACTTGGCCTTTCTGTTCCTCTTGTGAGAGTTCTTTCTGTGATAGCTGTAGGGTGAAATACAGCAGATTTAAAATTCCAAAAACATTTTGCTTTAGATGCCCTGCAATATGGTTCAGGCTTTGATTACAGAAAGGAGTGGAATGTGTAAGATGGTTTTAGAACTTTAGAGAGAAATAATTTCTAAAAAAAGGATTAGTTTCCTTCAGCAAGGTCCAAACTGCTTACCTATGCTTGTCTTCCATCTCCCTCTCCCTCTCCTCCTCATGGATGTGTTTTTAGGAGGAAGAAGGAACATCCAGTCCAGTATCACACATCATATGCCTCCTTCCAGGGAATCCCTGGAGAATATGAAGTGGGTGCCACTGGACCAGGCTGCTGAGGAACTGACCTTCCCACCTGCCTGGTCTGAATTTCAACGTTCCAACTACCACTTCTGAGAAACTTACTCCTGCCTGTGTTCAAGCGTCAGCATCTAGGCTCATAAATATCCAGCTACCTGCTGGTCACCCTCACTATATGTGAACTCCTTAAAGGCAGAAATTATGTCAAGCTTTCAAAAATTGGTTGTTCAAAGAAGGAAGGAGAGCTTGAGAGAGTAATGAATGAATGAACACATGAAACTAGTCTGGTAAGAGTATTTGTAGTTTGAGAGGTTCATTTATCATTTTTTTCTGAGAGGAAAGGATGGTACTCTTCATTCAGTAAATTTGCTCAGGTAAGTGCATCAAATCCAATCAAATATCTGGGTCACATGCTTGACTATCATGACTGAAGCAATCCTGGGATCACCACCAGGAAGGGTAAGTACTGAATGAAATCTTTCATCTGACTGTTGAAAGGGATAAAACCACCAAAGATAACAGCTCATGCTGAAGACAGGCTCTTTCTAAGAGTGAAGACAAATAAGGATCTTGTTCCTAGTCCATCTTTTTTATTGGTAAGTGAGCCCATTATATACAGTCTGTCATGTAAGAAGATCATTGGATATCCACAGCTAAATTTAATGTATTACCTTTTCCTTCCATTCAACTAAATGAGTTTTAGAGCATCCATCAGAGCACTGTGATAAGTGCCAGAGATGAGAGGGGGAGGAACACAAAGGCAAAAAATTGGCATATAAAAAGGTGGTATGAAGTCATAATTAGTGCAAAGACCCTGAGCCAGGTGGCCTGGGTTTGAACTCCACCACTCCTACCTTCTAACTCTGTGACCTTGACAAGTTATGTGGCATCACTAATCCTCAGCTGCCTCACTCATGGAATTATAACAATACCTATCTTTTAGGGTTACTGAGAAGATAAATGACATAGGAAAAACACTTGGTTCAGCATTTGACAAAGAAAGTTCTCCAAAGTCACAGTAATTATTATTGTTTTGCTACTGTTGTTTTCATTATTATTATTACGATAGAGTCCTTGACATGTAGGAGTCATGGTTTGGCTGAGAATGACAAGTATTACTTATTGATTAACTGATTTTCACAAAATAGATCATAGCAAATTGAAATATAGTCTACCAAATACACCAATAACCTTAAATATCCTTAACAATATGTATAGATTAAAAGAAGTTTTGATCATTTATCAATGGTCTCTTTCTGTTTATTAAATCATACTCTTGCATTATGTAGGTAGCTACTGGATATTTAATAGACCACAGGTAAATTTAATAACAATGATAATGAATTCTTGTTAGAGTTTCTCAAAGAATTAATCTTCCATTAACACTCCTATTGAGGTCAAAAACAATTCCTTGCACAAATACAATTACAAGTCCTCAGACCTGTAAGAACAGATTCAATCTCAAAACAGTTCCATTAGGCCTGCAAGAGCCCTATGAAATTGCTGTAATCCTAAGGACTACACAGTGGTTCAGTTCTAATGGGGATGACTCAGGATTTTCTTTCCAAATGGAGTAGTGCTCCAAAGAAGGAAGCCCACTCGCAATATACTGAAGTCTTTTAAATGCCAACCACCAGGCTAAAGATGTGAAGATAAATTACATGTAAAGCCTTTCTCAACAGCTAAAGCCTTCACACCATAGTGAGCCTGGAATAAAACAAACCAGAGCAAGCCAGTTTCATCTAATCAGGCCCTTTGCCTTTGAAAGGCCTGAAAGTCTATAGTGAAAGAGAAGATGGTTGTAGCACTTAACTTCCTTTAACATTTATGGGGGGGAAAAATAAGATAGACTATTATATCTCAGAGATCTACTTCTCAGTTTCATGCTATTCAAACCTACCTAGAGCATATATAAAAGATGTTCACAAGATTAAGCAAAGCCTCAGGGCAAACATCATGTCTTCCTAGGGCATCCATTTTTCTAGAAGCTTGGAGGGAAAGCATTAGCTTTGTATATAATCAGACACATTTACCTCATGAATTCTTACAATAAATCAGGAAACCTAAAAATATATGTGCCTCTATGAGGCTGCACTTTAGGAATATCATGTTTACTTTCCTCTTCTGAAATTTTGATGGGAAGTTTGCATATCCAATATGACAAAATGTTCCCACCAGCCAAACATAAACAAAAATTTCATGACTTTATGCTCTGAATTTGTATTCATTTCTTTTGTCTCACCAATACTTAGGCATACACAAAAGCAAACTCTAGCTATAATAAATATGGGATTCGCTTTGCCCTCTTCTCCAACCCAGGTTCCATATCCTTATATCCCCTTTATAGCAAAAGGATTTTGTCCTTCTGTTATGCTTTCCCTTGCGGATGTAGAGCTTCACAAAAATCACATACAACAGCTGGTGATACTCCTAAGATCCCTACAAGGCAAATGCAGATGGTGATAACCATCCACACACTGTCTAATGGCTCAGACGCTAACTTCAAGGGAAAAAATCTATACCAGTGAAATGGGGACATTTTCACGCCAGCAAAGTGCAGCTGTTAAAAGGTACAGTGATGATCCCACCTAGTCACCCAGGCTCTGAATTGAGAGTACTGTAGTCAACCAGGCCCCAGGATTAATTGCTAGACTATGGAAGCCACTCTGACTTTGCCAAGAGTGATTAATGATTTTGCAAGTCAGTGAGCAATAGTGGTCTAGGTGTTTGGGTTTGAGGTAGAGGACAGTGTGTGGATCATGAATTTATAGAAGACCCAGATAATCATCTTTATATATCTGTACCTTCTGTGGTTCCTAGCATGGGGGGCTGGAGGATACAAATAAACGTCTGAAAAGAACTAAATGAATAATTAGCTTTTAGAAGATTTTTAGTTCAGGCTGCCTGGGTGGCTCAGTTGTTAAACGTCTGCCTTCAGCTCAGGTCATGATCCCAGGGTCCTGGGGTGGAGCCCCGCGTCGGGCTCCCAGCTCAGTGGGAAGCCTGTTTCTCCCTCTCCCACTACGCCCTGCTTATATCCCCCCCCCTCCTCTTTCGCTCTGTCAAATAAATATAAAAAAAAAAAAGATTTTTAGTTCAAGGGAGGTTGAGGCCCAGGAAAAACTTAATACACTTAGTTTGTCACACTATCATGGTTAGAATTCCATCTCCACTAATTAACTGTCGAATCTTAGGTAAGTTATTTAAACTTTCCAAGTTTCTGGTTCCTCATGCATAAAATAATATACTCATAAAGTCATTATAAGAACTAAATTATATAAAATAGCAAAGGTATAATGATTAACTGAGTGACTGTCACAAGTAGACCCTGAATAATTTAATCTTCCTTAACAGGTAGCCAGAAAAGTTCAGCCTCTCCTTTGTTACAGAGCTCAGAGTGGAAAGCAAGGTATGAAAAATAGAACTTTCATCTGGAAAATGATGAAAAATGAACTAAACTGAAAAAGAGTACTGCTTGGAGCCAGAGATATGCATTCATTCATTTTGCCTCGATTTTGCTGTCTAGTGGCTATGTGATGTTGAGCAAGTCATTTAAACACTGATATTCCCAGTTATGTCAGCCACAAATTATGACTATAATTTTTGTAATTTATAAATTAAAAATTATACATTTTAAAATTTTAATAATTTTTGATCATCCCATCATATAGTTCTATTTTGAGACTTTGTGTAAGGTTAACCATGATCTGTAAATATTGACACAGTATACAAATATAAGGCACTATTATGAATCAATTTTTTGGGTTGCTAAGTATATAAATGGACTATAAATATACTTGAATAGCAGGCAAAGGGGCACATAGTAAGAATTCTCTTACTATGGGAAAGATAAAAATGCTTTCAAGGCCAAGTTATAAGTCAGAGTACCCAAAGTCCCTAATGAGCTCATAAGTCTCATCTTGCATGCTTGGAAAACTAAATTGGGACGAATTGAGAAGATGTTATTGGGCCCAATTTTAAAAAGTACCACTGTAGTTCAATGCTGGCTGCTAAGGATCCAGAAGGTAGGGGTGTCAACATGTGTGCTGTGAACTTTCCATCCTAAAATGATATGTTCTTTATGCCCAAAATATTGCTGACAACCCACTTCTTGAAACTCTGTTCTGTGAACCCTAACTTGTTTTGTTTGCCAGAGGCATATCTTGCTTCCTCCCACCATTTTTGTTTTCATCAGTTTCTGTCTAAACTCATTTCCTCAGGGACCTCTTTAATTCACATGGGAATTCCCATGTGAAACCCTAAACTTACATTTATTGCCCTAATATCTGCACATATCTTTTTAAGTCATTATCACTTCAAATATGGCTAAAAACTTATACATCATCATTCTCCTATCCCCCTTATCCTCTTTAGTTCCTCATTCCTAATATTCCATTTATCTCAGGGTGTGCAATACTTTATATGCAGAGAGCCATAAAATTTAAATGTATTCTATTATATTGGAGGAAATAGAATCTCAGTCAATTCAGAGATTTTCCTGTTTCCCTAGGTACACCTAAGCTCCAGAGCTTTCACAGAACTGTGATATCATGAAAACTGTAAGTGGACACCATGTCCTTGCTATTATCTGTTCATGCTGGCATCTTCTAAGACTTCCAGAACACTGATTTTTGGACCTTCAGCCATCAGCCTATGTGCTTAGCTTCTGAGCAAGCCCTCATTTGCATCTGCTGGGACCCTTTGAGATGCAGGGTAAAAGTAAATACAAGGGAAAATGCATGAAAACATATTTCAAAACCAAAAATGTTTTCTGACGTTACTTCCAAATACAATGGAATAATGAGGAATGATTTACCCTCATACCCAAAACAAACAAAAATGGACAAAAATATTTTTTTAAACTTTTCACATCAGCTATCAGGCAGTGAAAGGGACTGAAAAATAGGATTTCCTGGGAGACAGAAACCAAACAAGGTGGTACTTGAGCACTATAACAACTCCAGATTACTTCCTGGAGGGAATTTTCAGACTGTATGTGAGGAGGCAGAATCATTCAGAGTCTGGTGGTCTTCATGAGATGGAAAGGTGGAACTGTGAATCTTAGGAATTCAGGCATCCAGAATTGACAGGGCAGAGTAGCAGAGAGGAGAGAACTCCAAAGAGAGAAAACTCCAGAGATCTGCAGAGGGTCTACCTCAGTTATTTGTTAGAGAATTTACATATATGTGAGGAAACTGCCTAAAGCCAGAAAAAAAAAAAAAAAATACTCAAAGTGATTGATTGGAACTCACAGAGTGCCAGGAATATTTCCTGTTCTAGCCAGTTAGAATGGAAAGCTTCATTATTCAGAAGACACTGAGTATAGTACTCAAAAGGTAATTGCCTCAGTGGGGAAAAAATAACCCAAGATGAAACAATGCTCTGATCTTGCCTAACAAAATCTAAAAGAAACACCTTAAAGAATTGAACTTTTTCAAGTAACTTAATTGCATCATTTATAGGAATACAAAAATATCCAGAACCCAATAGGATAAAATTCACACTATCTGGCATTAAATAAAAATTTACTAGGCATGCAGGCAAGCAGGCAAATATAACCCATAATGAGAAGGAAAAAAAAGTCAATACAAACAGACCCAGAAATAACACAGCTAACAGAATTTGTAGTGGAGAAAAAACACAATTATAACTTAACTGGATATGTCTAAGAAACTAGAGGAAAGATTGAACGTGTTAAGTATAACATAAAAGATATAAAAGAAACCCAAAGAAGGGTGTCTGGGTGGCACAGTCAGTTAAGCATCTGACTCTTGGTTTTGGCTCAGGTCATTATCTCACGGGTCATGGGATTGAGTCCTGTGCTCAGCCAGCAGTCTGCTGAGAGATTATATCCCTATGCCCCTCCTCCCTCTCTGTCTCTCAAATAAATCAATCAATCTTAAAAAAAAAAAAAAAGAGAGAGAGACCCAGAGTGAAGATCTAATGATGAATAATAGACAAAATAAAATTAATGGCATATTGGATATTGGAGAAGAAAAGATTAGTGAACTTGAAGACACAGTAATAGACATTATACAAAAAGCAGGGGGAAAAAATGACTCCATAAAAAATGGAATATCACTGAGTTTTGGGACAGTTTAAAACAGACAAATATATGTGTAACTGTATTTTTTTTGTTGTTTTTTGTTTTTTAGATTTTATTTATTTATTTGACAGAGAAAGACACAGAGAGAGAGGGAACACAAGCAGGGGGAGTGGGAGAGGGAGAAGCAGGCTTCCCATGGAGCAGGGAGCCCAATGTGAGGCTCGATCCCAGGACCCTGGGACCATGACCTGAGCCGAAGGCAGACGCTTAACGACTGAGCCACCCAGGCGCCCCTATATGTGTAACTGTAATCACCAAATGGTAAATGCAGGAAAAAGTTGACAAAAGCAATTTTGAAGAAATAATACCCAAATTTTTTCCAAATTTAATGAAAACTAAAACCCACAGATCTTAGAAACTCAACATACTTCAAGCACAAAAAACATGAAGAAAGCTGCACTATAACTCATAATCAAATTGATTAAAACCATCAATAAAGGGAAAAATATCTAAAAAGTGACCAAAGAAAAAAGACACATTACATACAGAGGACAAAAGATAAGAATTATGGAAGATTTATGGTTGGAAACAATGCAAGCCAGAAAAACATAACATTTTTAATGTACTGAAAAAAAAAATCAACTTTATATCAACAATCTATATTCAGTGAAAATATCTTTCAAAAATGAAGATGAAATAAAGACTTTTCCTTATATACAAAAGCAGAAAGAATTTATCACTAGCAGACTTAGAGTAAAAGATGTGTTTTAAAAAATCAAGTTTTTCAGGAAGGACTATAACACCAGGTAAAAATTTGGTTTTAGAAGAAGGAATAATAACCACCACAGAGGATATTTATATGGAATATAGAAATGATTTTTTTCCTTATTATTGAAATCTTTGTCAAGGATAAGTGACTACTTAATGTAAATAATAACATTTTGTGGGGCTTATGGCATGCATAGTAGGCATTTAATAAGAACTTTATAATAATGTGAAAATATGAGGTTTCATTTGTTAACTGCTAAAGCACAATAATGATGTTATCTTGAATAAAAGTAAATAAAAAGTTGAATAAAAAAGTAAATAAATTTGGTGTATTACTTTCCTAGGGCTGTTGTAACAAGTAACACAAAGTGAGGGACTTAAAACAACAGCAATTTAGTGTCTTGCAGTTTCTAGAGGCTAGAAGCTCAAAATCAAGGTGTTGGCAGGGCCATACTCCCTCTGAAATCTGTAGAGGAATCTTTCTTGCCTCTTCACCTCTGATGGTTCGTCAGCAATATTTGGTATTCCTTGGTTTGGAGCTGCATAGCTCCATTCTCTGCCTTCATCATATGGTATTCCCCCTGTGTGTGTGTCCCATATGGCATTTTGTTTTTTAAGAGAGAAAGCACACAACTAAGGGTGAAGGAAAGAAGAGGGAGAGGAAGGAGGAGAATCTTAAGCAGGCTACATGCTCAGTGCAGAGCCCAACATGGAGCTTGATCTCATGACCCTGAGATCCTGACCTGAGCCAAAATCAAGAGTTGGACACTTAACTGACTGAGCCATCCAGGCACTCCAGCAATTTTCTTATAAGGACACCAGTCATATTGGATTAGGTGCTCATTGTCCTGAAGTATGACCGCATTCTAATTAATTATACTTACAATGACCTTATATGCTAATAAGGTCACATTCTGAGGTACTGGAGGCTAGGACTTCAACATATCTTTTTTAGAGAGACACAAGTCAACCCATAACAGTTGTTACGTCTTAAAGATATTTCTGTGACAATCTTTCTAATGATGCCTGTAAATGCACATAGGCATTTTGTGGTGTTAATAGGCAAATACACAACAGGATCAGAATTATTTATAGAACTGTCGGTTTTTATTGTCAGCCCCCTAGAGTAAGAGGATTCAATAGCAACACTAACATTTAGTTCTTCTCTGAGTTTCAAGATCCTCTGTAAATAATTTTTGACAAATCACCCTCCCCAAAATACCAACTTTAACTGACTGAGCCACCCAGGTGCCCCACGAAAATACCAACTTTAAAAAGCTGCATCCCACACAAAACTTCTCCACTCTTAGAGACAATAGACAATTAAAGTCTCAACTCTAAAGCTAATGACAATCTAGTAATAAACCACCATCTTTAAATATTAATTTTTATTCCAGGACAATATGAGGAATGTCAAAATCTAGGCACTTCACATACTACTTTTCAGGTAAATGGGTCTCTTACTCATAATTCACATTAGTAAAGAACACAATCACCAAGTGTATGGTAAGCCATTTCACAGAATGCTGATTAGGCAACTGCCTAGCTAAGAAATAAAACACATATTTTTCAAATAGAGTTTAATAGCATCTTCTCTGATAAAGATTCCTTGTTTTTAATTCAGACCTCATTGAGAAAGGAGACATTATCAACAAAGCATGAAAATTATTAGTTGGTGAGACAGGAAAGAAAGAAAGAAAAAGCAAGAAAAGAAGTGAAGCTTACATTCAGAAAACTTTCCTTTCATAGACACTGAACTACTAAGAGGACATTTTAAAAAGAATGAGATACAGGTAAAAATCAGAGCAGAGTCAAGGGACAATGAATGGACAGAAGACACTGGGAGTCCAATAAAACAAAGTTCGAATGTTGGCCAAAACACTACTAATTATCAGAAAAATGGGCAAACTACACATATTAAGCATTCAATAAATTTTGGAAGTTATTATAACAATTACAGTCATAATTATGCAAATAACACATACTGATTAATCAGTAAAAATTAGTTACCTAATTGTAACATAAATACAGATTAAATGCATAAATTATTTAAAAAATACTAAGTTTTAATATAATTATTATTATTATAGTGAAGACAGAAAAGTCCATGCTTTGCAGAGTATTAGGAGATTTATCAGGTTCTGGTCCTCTAGTGACATAAGATTCTCCTGAACTCACCTCCTCCCATGGACACATTAAATCTACAGCTATACATGGAGCAATTGCCTCTGAAATTAATCCAGAAACTAGCTAAGTGACTCCTATACATCAAGTGAATGAGAAAATATCCTTGTTAAGAGGGGTAGGACAGTCTAAGACAGACTCTTGCCTAAAATCCACCCATGCCACAGTGATCTACAGTCAGTTGGGAACTCACAACTCCTGGCTTTCTCTGAGGATTGAAGGGTTTGGACCCAACATCTAGCACCCCAACTTTTAAGACTTCCACCTGAATGATGAGCACCCAAAACACCTAGCTCTAAAGCCAATGGGGCATGCATTCATGAGACCCATAATAGCACAGCAAACAAAGAAACAGTTCTTAACAAGTCTGAAAGTACTTGCTGTACCTACCCCCTACCCACACTCCCCAGCACAGAGGGAGCAGACAGAAATGCCATCTCCAAGTCTTTCCTCAAAAGAGGGCTATTTGCAATACATTAAAAGTTCTAGACAAAGGTCAGTCTTCTAATTCAGTTCATGTCTAAGGGCACTGCGATCCTTCCTAGAGACAAATGGATGACATTTCTGCTCTCCCTTTAACCCATTAACTCATTAGGTGTCCTCCTGGAAGAAGCTTGTGTGTGCTTGTCTGGTACACTGGCATTTGCTGGCAGCCACCTAGGGGATGTACCCTTTGACTGACTGAATCTTGTGGTGATTGGGTCTTGCATTTGTGAATCCTACAGAACTATAGAAAATAAAGAGAGTTTTTAACCAGGTACCTCCCAAGGGCTAGGTGCAGAGGTAGCAGACAGAAATGCCCATCTACAGTCTTGCCCTGAAAGAGACCTATCTGCATACTTTAAAGATGCAGCCAGAGAGTCTGGCTACCAATCAGCCAGCATCAAGGTGCTAAATGACAGTCTCTTGGGACACTGACAGGTCTTGGTACACCTCAACCATGGGGGTGGGGGGGGGCAGTAAAAACAAAGAAGATGGCTTAACCACCATAAAGGTTTAAGAGACAATGAAGTATTTTAGGCTGGCTGAAAAATAAGTTTCCTCTCCGACATAAGACCATTTCATCAAGACTGGGAGAGGTGGCTGTTTTACCTAAGGCATAGAAACCACTGCAGAGAGTCAAGGAAATTGGAGAAACAGGGGAATATGTTCCAAACAAAAGAATAAGGTAGAATTCCAGAAACAGATGTTAATGAAACAGAGATAAGTTATTTACCTAAAAAATAATTCAAAGTAACAGTCAAAGATGCTCAGTTAAGTCAGGAGAACAATGCAGGAACAAAATGAGAATTTCAACAAAGAGATATAAAATATTAAAAGGTACTAAAAAGAAATCATGGATCTGAAGAATATGATAACTGCACTGAAAAAATTCAATAGAGGGGTTCAATAGCAGACTAGATCAAATGGAAGAAAGGATTAGCAAACACAAAGGCAAGGCAGTAGAATTAATCCAGTCAGAGAAGAAAAAAGACAAAAGAAAGAAAAAGAATAAAGATAGCTGAAAGGACTATGACACATCATCAAGTGGATCAATATTCCCATTACAGGTCCCCTAAAAGGAGAAGAGAAAAAGGAGCAGAAATCTTCTTAAAAACAAAACATTAAAAAAAAACAACTGATGGCTGAAAACTTGCCTAACTTAAGTAAGAAACAGACATCCAGATCCTGGAATATTAGAGAATTCCAAATAAGAAAAATATTAAGAGACCCACACCATGACACACTGTAACTGAACTGTCAAAAATTAAAGACAAGGAGAAAATCTTAAAAGCAGCAAGTATTAAGTACAAGGGAATCCCAATAAAACTATCAGCAGATTCTTCAGTAGAAATTGTAGGCCAGAAAAGAGTGGCATGATATAATCAAAGTGCTAAAAGAAAAAAAAAACTACCTTCGAAAAGGTTTTCAGCAAAGTTGTTCTTCAGAATTAGAAAGAAAAACAATTTTCCAGACAAGAAAAAGCTGAAGAAGTTGGTTACCACTAGACCAGCCATACACAAAATGCTAGAGGGACATCTTCATGCTGAAATAAAAAAGATTCTAATTAGTAATGGGAAAATAGGAAAGTCTAAATCTCACAGGTAAAGGTAAATACATAGTTAAATCCATATATTCTAATGTTGTAATGGTGATGGGTAAATCACTTATAAATCTAGTGTGAAGCTTAAAAAAACAAAACAATTGAATATATCTACAATAATTTATTAATGGATATACAATATAAAAAGATGCAAATTGTGTCAAAAATAAAATATGGGGAGGTGGGGGAGTAAAAATGTGGAGCTTTAGTATGCTTTTGAAGTTAGATTGTTAACAACTTAGAATGTTATGTTTCATGTAAACCTCACGGTAACCACAAAGCAAAAACTCATAGTAGATATATAAAAGATAAAGTAGGGGCACCTGGGTGGCTCAGTCATTAAGCATCTGCCTTTGGCTCGGGTCATGATCCCAGGGTCCTGGGATCGAGCCCCGCATTGGGCTCCCTGCTCTGCAGGAAGCCTGCTTCTCCCTCTCCCACCCCCCCTGCTTGTGTTCCCTCTCTTGCTGTGTCTCTCTCTGTCAAATAAATAAATAAAATCTTAAAAAAAAAAAAAAGGAATATAAGCATACTGCTATACTAAATCATCATATCACAAAGAAGGAACAAAGAAATTACAAAACAGCCAGAAAACAATTAACAAAATGGCAATAATAAATCTAGATGTATAATCACTCTAAATGTAAATGGACTAAATTCTTCCATCATAAGACATAGAGTGCCTGAATGGATTTTAAAAAAGAAGGAACAATGAACATTTTTAAAGGATTCAGAGAAAAAAAAAGAAGAAAAAGACCCAAATATCTGCTTCCTACAAGAGACTCACTTCAGGTAAGGACACACAGACTGAATCAAGGAGTTAGAAAAAGAAATTTCACACAAAATGGATACCAGAAGGAAGTATAGATAGCTATATTTATATCAGACAAAACAGACTTTAAGCTGAAGACTCTAACAAGAAACAAAGAAGGTCTATATATAATGATAAAGAGGTCTGTATCCAAAAAGAAAATAGCATTTTTAAGTATTTATGCACCCAACATAGGAGCATCTAAATATTAATAGAAGTGAAGGAAGAAATAAACAGTAATATGATAATAAAAAGGGATCTCAATACCCTACTTTCAAAAATGGATAGATCATTTAGACAGAAAAACAGTTAAAGAAATAATGGACTTAAAGGACACATTAGGCCAAAGAGACTTAACAGACATTTATAGAATATTTCACCCAAGAGCAGCAGAATATACAGTATATACATTCTTCCCAATGTATGGGCCTTTTCCAAGTTAGATCACATGTTAGGCCACAAAACAAGTCTTATTAATTTAAGAACATTAAAATCATATAAAGACTCTTTTACGACCATAACGGTATAAAACTAGAAATCAATTACAAGAGAAAAACTAGAAAATTCACAATTATGTGGATGTTAAACAACATGTTACTGAACAACCAATAGGTCAAAGAAGAAATCAAAAGAAGAATTGAAAAAGAAAATCATTAGACAAATAAAAATAGAAATACAACATACCAAGTCTTACAAAATGCAGCAAAAACAGTTCTAAGAGGGAAGTTCGTCGCAATAAATACTCATCTTAAGAAAATAGGAATATCTCAAATAAACAACTTTACCCCCCCAAGGAACTGGAAAAAGAACAACCCACAATTAGTAGAAGGAAGGAAATAACAAAGATCACAGTGGAAATAAATGAAGTAGAGACAAAAAAAGAAAAAAAGGGGGGAAAAAGTCAATGAAAATGGTTTTTTTTTAAGATAAAATAGACAAATTCTGGTTAGACTTACAAAGAAAAGAAGAACATTCAAATAAAATTAGAATTGAAAGAGGACACATTCAACTGATATCCCACACATAAAAAGGATAAGAGATTACTATGAACAATTATATGCCAACAAATTGGACAACCTAGGAGAAATTGATAAATTCTGAAACATAAAACCTACCAACACTGAATCATGAAGAAAAAAAATCTGAACACATGCATTACTAGTAAAGAGATTGAAACAATAAACAAAAATCTCCAACAAATATATGATGAACAGTAGGTACTGGATGGAAGTGTTGAAACACTATATTGTACACCTGAAACTAATACTATGCTGTGTGTTAACTGACCCGGAAAGTTTAAAAAAATGCCATCAAATAAAAGTTCAGAGCCAGATAGATCACTAGTGAATTCTACCAAACATTCAAAGAATATCAACCTTTCTTAAACTCTTCCAAAAAATGGAAGGGGTCAGGGTGGGGGGGGGCACATCCAAACTTATTTTACAAGGCCAGCATTACTGTGATACTAAACTCAGACAAGGACACTACAAGAAAAGAAAATTATAGGCCGATATCCACGATGAACATAAATAAAAATCCTTCACAAAATATTAGCAAGCCAAATTCAACATTAAAATGTTCATATACCATCATCATATGGGATTTATTCCAGGAATGCAAATATGGTTCCACATCTGCAAATCAATGTGATATACCACATTAACAAAATGAAGAATAAAAACTCAATAAATGCAGAAAAAGCACTTGACAAAAGTCAACATCCATTCATGATAAACTCTGAGCAAACTGGGTATACAGAAGCTCTCTTTGTGCTTTGATAGTGAAACTGGAGGAACAGAACATGGGATTTGCAACAGTCCTCTTACAGGAGTGAGCCTGCCAACAAAGTAAACATGGAGAAAAGAAGAGCCAAGAAAGAGAGAAAAACAGGTTCTTGACTGTATGTTAAGCATTATGGTGAAGACTGTAATGATCTCATCAAGTGTTTTATGAATCCCCTACATTTCCCAGACTTTCATGTGGTTATGTTGGAGCCATATACCACTTCTTATCAATAAACATAAATGATGTATTTCATTTACATGCCAAAGTATTTCAGAGCAGGTATGGATTATTCATAGTCTCTCTCTTCACGCGTCATAGCAACAAAAGAAACCACATAATAAAACGGTGGCATCACAGATGACCACCAAGAATGTGTAACAATCTATTGATCTGCATTAAACAGCATAAGAAATATTAAGCCTTCAAATTCTTAGGTCAGATTAAAAAAAAAAAAAAAGAAACCTGATCTCAGAAAGAGGTCATCTATATATTTAACAAAAAGAAAAAGAAAACATTATCTGAGCAGAGTCACCCAAGCATGACCAAGATAAATAGAAATAAAATGGAAACTGCAAATTCTAGAGCTCCAAAGAGGGAAAATAAATATATCATGCAAAATTCAAAGTACTCCTACTAGAAAAAAAAAAATTACCCCAAATCAGAAATTAATTTTTCATAATTGGAGGAACAATAGAACTATTTAGTAAGGATATTAATTAGAACAAAAGCTTAATTATGAGACCAAAGTCAATAAAATGAAAATTCAAAAGTGAGATGATAAAACAAGAAAATAAAGTTAAAAGGTAGCCTCTAAATGTAGGGAAATAAGTGAAACTAAAACATACTAGAGACAGAAATGGTGTTGAAAATGGAACTACTGGCATAAAGAAAAGTCTTACAATAGTAGGATGGAAAGTGAATACAGTTTTTTTTTTTTTAAGACAAAGGTTACTGTAACTAAAAAAAATAGGTATAGAAAAAAGTTAAAATATAATGTATTATAAGGATAATTAATGCTGCTGAAATAGAGATTAATAAATGTAATGCAAAATAAATTTAAATTATAAGAGAAAAATTCTCCCCCAAAAGAATTTTAAAAAGAGAAAAAAAATTCCCTGATTTTTAAAAAACCCTTATTCTTGTACATAAACACATTGTATTCCATGAAAAATATGACAGAGCCCTGAATACTAGACATAAACTGGATAAGCTATTGAACCTCAAGGAAAACAGAAATTATTTTAATTATTATTATAATTATTCTGGTATCCAGACATAGAAGAAAATTATCAAGGAAAAAAACAGATTAATTTCTTATTACTCTAAAGTATTATTCAATGCCAGAAGACAGTATGAAATGCATATAAATTCTGAAGGAACAGAAGTGTGACAGAAAAATATTACATACAGCAAAATGTCCATCAAATACAGTGGAAACTAGTTGATATTCCCAAATATGATAGAGCCTGAGTTTTTCTTAAAAAAAAAAAATTACTTCACACTGAATTACAGCCACTTAAGGACTAAATAAAAATTAAATTTAATTAAAGAGATATGCTAAATTTAAAAGACTTGCTAAAAGGACTGGTTATAAGCAGTGATGAATTTAAAGATTAAATTGATTTATAGAATATAAGAATTGTTAAAATTGTTTTTGAATTTCCCTTTGTATTTTGCTTATTTGAATTCATTATAATGAGCATGTGATTTTCCCAAACAGCATTTTTTCTTAAAAACAGACTAAATTGGAAAATTATTAGCAATTGTTAAGGCCATGGCAATATATCAACATTTGTTTAGTTCAATACTATATCTTAATTTTTTAAATATTATTTTTACAAAGAATCCTGAGTTAACTCTGTATCATGAGTTCATGCAATAATAAAGAGAAGCTAAGATAATCTGTAATAATGCCACAAGCATTAATAAAAAGCATGAAAATTAATGATTTATTCAGAGAATGGGGAGCAGAAAACTGGAATTTAGTTCTGGTGAGACATATCTACAATATGGAAGATGAAAATACACTTGGTAACCTAACTTGAATCTACATTATAAACCTATTAACACTTTTCAGTAGAAAATGGAAATGTTTAGAGTCACCTAGGTGGCTCAGTCGTTAAGCGTCTGCCTTTAGCTCAGGTCATGATCCCAGGTTCCTGGGATCGAGCCCCACATCGGGCTCCCTGCTCAGCGGGAAGCCTGCTTCTCCCTCCCCCACTCCCCCTGCTTGTGCTCTTACTCTCACTATTTCTCTCTGTGTCAAATAAATAAATAAAATCTTCAAAAAGAAGAAGAAAAAAAGAAAATGGGAAGGTTTAGAACAAAGAGAAACAAGGTCATAAGAGATGTAAAGGCATCATAATCTCTGAGACACTAATTTTAGGAATGCATGGTGATCATATATTCAATGAGCTCCTTGGCTATGCTGATAAAAATCAGGGGATATTTGCAAAAAAAAAAAAAAAAAAGTTCAACTCCTCTTCTAGATAGAAGATGAAGTATTTATATATGCTTTATTCATGAAAATATTTGAGTCATAAGAGAATATGAATAGGTAAGAGGTCAGGAAGAGCCTTAGGCAAGTTTTATTCATTACACTGGGAAAGCAATATGAGGTATGGAAACAAAGAAGCTTCAGTCATCACCATTTATCCCAAGACTTTCCAGTACATTATTTTCAAGTGCAATTAAGAAAATGAGAAGCACAGAGCTCAGGAAATAATAAGTAGAGACAGCTCCAATGATTCCCCCTTATTGTTGGAATGAGTCAAAGACCACTGATGTATAATGGAAGGAACACTGAGGTTAGACTCTGGAAATCAGGGCTTCAATTAGGATTCATAATTTCATGATTCATAAATTCACTATTAGTAATTAAGACTGAGAAAATCACTAGCAACTGATTTCTCTGATATTTCCTTATCAAAACAGTATTTATCCTACCTAAAGGATGTAATTCATGTAAGGATCAATAATGGATGACAAAAGACTTTTGCAATGGCAGAGTATGGAATACCCAAAATGTTCTTCTCCACAAAGCAATGAAAACACTGCCCAAAATTGTCAAAATTCAGTTGTTTAGAATTTTAGAAATTAACCAAAAGCTTGACTGAATCTCAGGGTACCTGGGTGGCTCAGTCAGGTGTCTGCCTTCAGCTGAGGTCATGATCCTGGAGTCCTGGGATCAAGTCTTGGGTCGGGCTCCCTGCTCAGTGGAGAATCTGATTCTCCCTTTCCCTCTGCCCCTCCCACTGCTCATTCTCTCTCTCTCTAATATATAAATAAAATCTTTAAAAAAAAAGAAGTGACTGAATCTCAGTAAGAGCAGTTAGATATGTGTCATTTAACTAACTCTACTCCCTTTTCCCTGTCAAAAGCTCCAATACATCCTCGAAAATGAAAAATCTTGTAAGCACTATAGCTGTGAAAACAGTCAGCCTAACAGACACTAGAGGAATGAGACAGGTTTGAAACCTTTCCAGAAAGTTCCATCCCAAGATAATTGTCATTATTTCATCTGTCTGGAAGATCCCTAAAAAAACCCATAAACAAAACTTGTCATATTTTGACTTAGAGCTTGCTCAGTGGGAAAAGCCCTATCCTAGAGCATATGTCAAAAACAATCAGTGGCCATAGATTAACATCACAGCTGCCTGAGGCAGAAAAATCAGATGGGGCAACCAAGAAAAATCACCAAAATCTAAAAGCAAAATTTGGGAATGAGATGTAGTTTGGTGCCCTTGTAAAGCTCAGACATATTCCTAGGAATATACAAGGACATACATATGTTCAGAGATATGCACATGCCCAGGAAAAACCTGAGAATGGTGTAATATCTCACCTCCAGCTCATCTTGAGGTCCTACATAAGTGGGGAGTAAAGACTAAGCAGAGATTTAAAGTGTTGGAGCACTGAGTCATGCCCAACACACAGAACTCCTTACCAAAGAGTGGGAGATTTTTTTTGGTTTAAAGCTTTTAAGAAAAAAAAAAACTTCAATCGTTAACTGAGTACTAAATAGAGACATAATTAGCCATCAATGACAGAATACAACCTTTATAGAATTACTCCAAAAAAGTCACAAAATAACAGAAACAGTAAGAATAACACTGACCAAAAAAAACCAAAAATAAAACCAACAAATATAAAACAGTGACAACAAACCCTAAAAGAGGGTGGAAGGATCTTATTTCCCATAGCTGTCATATAATATAATTTAACTGTCCAGTTTTTAAGAAAAACAACAATATCTGGCTGGTTTAGTCAGTTGGGCATGTGACTCTTGATCTCAGAGTTATAAGTTGGAACCCCAAACTGAGTGTAGATATTTAAGAAAATAAATAAAAATTAATTAAAAATACAAATAACCAAAAATGAGATACGTGAAGAAACAGGAAAATATGGCCCAAACACAGGAAAAAGTAGCAAATAAAAATCCATATTTAGGCTTACTAGAGAAAGACTATAAATTAGCTATTATAAATACATGTAAAGAAGAAAAAATAGCTAAAGAATTAAAGAAAGGTATGGGAACAAGAGTATCAAGAGAAAAAAAGATTATAAAAAAAGAACCAGTAGAAATTCTAAGGGTAAAAAGTACAGTAACTTAAATGAAAAAAAAATTGCTTAGAGTGGTTCAACAACAGATCTGAGCAGGCAAAAGAAAAAAAAAATCAGTCAACTTGAAGACTGATCCATTATGAATACCCAATTTGAGGAACTAAAAGAAAAATGAATGAAGAAATTAACAGAGCCTTAGACATCTATGGGACAATATCAAGCATATCAACATGCACATAATGGGGATTTCAGAAGAGAGGAGAAAGAGACAAGTTGGGGTAGAAAGAATATTTGAGAAATAGTGGTTGAAGACATACCAAATTGATGGAATACAGTAATACACAAGAAATCCAATAAACTTCAGGGTTGCCTGGGTGGCTCAGTCAGTTAAATGTCTGCCTTTGGCTCAGGTCATGATCTCAGGGTCCTGGGATTGAGCCCGGCATTGGGCTCCCTGCTCAGTGGGGAGCCTGCTTCTCCCTCTCCCTCTGCCGCTCCACTTGCGTGTGCTCTCTCGAGTGCTGTCAAATAAATAAAATCTTAAAAAAAATTCAATAAACTTCAAATAGGATACCCTCAAAGACAGTGGACTAGATATAGGAGTCAAACTGTTGAAAGCCAAACACAAAAAGGAAATTCTGAAAGTATCCATCATCTTAGAGGATAGAGAAATTATCATAAAGAGAATGGCGCTAGAAATGTGAACACCCATGGTGATTCTGCAGTTTGTCAGAGGGAAATGAGGAACAGGTTATTCAAAACTGGAGGAAAAGCAATCCTGGTTATAAAGCGGCAGAGAACATGTTTTCCTGTTGGGTGGGATAGAGAACTTGTAAGTGATAAACTTGGATATTTAGCTGAGGAGATTACTAAGCAAAATGTGAAAAGTGTAGTCTTGTTTCTTCTTACTGCTTATAACGAAATGTGACAGAAGAGAGATAAATAGAGGAATAAATTATTAAGCAAAAAGGAACCAACACTGGAGAACTTGGAAAATTTTAAGCCTATCCAGACATAGTATTCTGGAAACAGATCCAAGGGTATTGCTGAACAACTTAAAGAGATGAGTTGTGTGACACCTGGGTCTAATCAGCCATTTCAGCAGAAACCAGAAATACAGATGTGGTTAACTAGGAAAGAGCTGTGGAGGACTCTCTTGTTGATATCTTGGACTCCCATAAATTACATGGAAGAACAAGATTTTTGTAAGATTTATACCAGCAGAAATACTGCCAGCCTGGACTGAAAGGAATGGAGATAGGATGAAATGAAGGAAGGATAAACCTGAGGGCAGAACCACAGATGCAGAGGCCTGCCAACAAGACCTCCTAAGGCTAAGAAGGTAAGGCCACTACCCTATTGAGCTTGAAGGGTGAGACTGCTTACCTTCAGGACAAGACAAAGCATTGAGCCAAAGGGGATTATTCTCAGGTCTCGAGATCCAAAGGATATTTGCCCTCCTGAACTCTGGACTGGTTTGAGACCCCTGACTTTTTTCTTCCTTCCAATTTCTTCCTATTGGAATAGAAATGTCTACCTTATGCTGGTCCTATCATTCCGTTTTACAAATAGATAACTTGTCTGGTTTCGTAGGCTTACAGATGGAGAAGAATTTTGTCCCAGGATGAATCATACTGATTCTCACCCACAACTGATTTAGATTAAGAGTTGGGATTTTGAGCTAGTAATATTGAGATGTGATTTGGGACTTAAAGGTGATGTTGGAATGGTAAAGATGTGGGGGAATTTAGGGTTATAGTGAGTGTACTTTGCTCTTGAGAAGGACATGAATTTGGGGGTGTAGGGCTAGAGTATAGGCTGTTATGGATTGAACTGTGTCCCACCTCCCAAAAAAGATATGTTGAGATCCCAACCCCAGTCCCTCAGAATATAACTTATTTGGATGGGTAATCAGAGATGTAATTAGTGAAGGTCATACTGGAGTATGATGGGCTCTTAATCCAATATGGTAGGAGTCCCTACAGGAAGGGGAGAAACACACAGGGAAAGACAGCCATATGATGATGGAAACAGAGATTGGAGTGATATACATACAAGCCAAGAAACACCAAGGATTCCCAGCAAAGACCAGAAGCTAAAAACAGGCAATAAAGGATTTCCCCCTACAAATTTGAGAGATAACATGGCCCTTCTAATATCGGATTTCAGACTTCTCGTCTCCAGAACTGTGAGAAAATAAATTGCTATCATTTTTAGCCACTCAATTTTGGGGGCTTTGTTACAGCAGCTTTTGGAAAGTGATAGACGATTCAATCATCAAAGTATTCTTTTTTTCAAAAAATTCTGTTAATACAACTAGATACTCATTTCCAAAAGAATAAAGTTGAACCTTACCTCACTCCATCTATAAAATTTAACTCGAAATAGACCATAGACCTAAATGTAAGAGTTAAAGCTGTAAAACTCTTAAAAGAAAGCATAGGTATAAATCCTCATGACCTTAGACTAGGTGATGGTTTCTTATAAATGGCTCCAAAAGCACAAGCAACAGAAACCAAAAAGATAAACGGAACACTGAAGGCCATTAAAATTCCAAAATTTACGTCTTGTTTCAAAGACACCTTTAACAATGTAAAAAGACAATCCACAAAATGGTAGAAAATATCTGCCAATAATATATTTGATGAGGAGCCTGTATTCAGTATATATGGAGAACCTTTACCACTCAAAAAAAAAAAAAAAAAAAACCCAATTAAAAAAAAAAAAAGAATAAGGTGTTGCTCTATGACTAATTTCACTCCGAAGTACATACCAAAAAGAACTGAAAATAGATGCCCACACAGAAACTTGTACGTGGATATCCACAGCAGTATTATTATAATAAACAAAAAAGGGAAACAATCCAAATGTTATCAACAGATAACCCATAGAATGGATTATCATTTGGCAATAAAAAAACATAAAGTACTGTTAATACACTACAATATGGATCAACCTTTCATTTATTATGCTAAATGAGAAACAAAACAAAAACTAAAACATATTGTATGAGTCCATTCGTGTAAAATGCATAGAAGAGGCAAATCCATAGAAAATACAAGTAGACTAGTGTTTACCAGGAACTTTGGCAAGGAAGGAATGGATACGGATTGCTAATTAGTGTGGGTTTTCCTTTGGAGGTGATTAAAATGTCCTAAAATTAGATGATAGTGATGAATTCACAGTGCAAATATACTAAAACCACTGAATTACACACTTTTAAAAGGTGAATTTTATGGTATATTGTCATATCACCTTGTAGCCATTAAAAATATGCCATAGTGAAATATATTGGTCTGCTCTGTATTTTGAATATAGTTACTATGTGTAAATCACACTGTTTATTAGTTGAGCGTAAAATAAAAGCAGTTCTGGAGAAATGAAACAAGTCATGTCTGTGTCTTTTCTAGACCTGTTTTCCATCTTTTTTCCGTGCAATAGCAGTGCTATTGGATATCGGTATTATTTAATAAATACAATGAATTAATCAAATGTCACACAGTCAAAAGTTGGGAAAAACTAATTAAGAAAACTCAGGATTTTTCTGCAGTACTTTTCGAACCCTGTATCATGATAATGTACCCAAGATTTCCAATGAAGTTACATATGCTGCACATCCCTAAATTGGTCATTCCAGGCAACAATGTTCCATGGGAGGTCTTAAATTATTCTTGGTCTCTTCATTCCCTGGGATCAAGGTAGAAGTCAAGTCACTAAAAACTCTGCTCCCTATAACTGAGCAGTCAAGTTTATAATGAAGCTTTCCTGAAATTAAGTATATATATATATATTTTCATTCTAGCAAATGTGTGAAATAACATGTATATTTTAGAACTCAAAGAATGTTAAAGTCCTGGTCTCCTGAGGCAATAACACATTAGGGGAAAGTTTCTGGAAAGATGCCACCCAGTCTGTGTCAGAGACCGTGCGAATGTGAGGATAGATCTTAATCTTGTGAGCTTCAGTTCACTCATATTTATAGATTAAAAAGGTGCCAAATTCACTGAACTGTTGTTAGGATTTGATTAGATAATTTGTACAAAGTTTAGAGTGACTGCTACATATTAAGAGCCTAATAAATATGTCTTTTTGTTGTTGATATTATTATTCTCAACTAGAAGATCCTGCAAAAAAAAAAAAAAACAACAAAAAACCTTAATATCAACCTAAGGATGTCAACTACTCTATCTCCTTATTCCATGCAGCATATAATTCCTGTCAAATTTAAAAGAGCTTCTGAGAAAACAGAAAAAAACAGGGGAATTTTAGAGCAATTAAATTATTATTCTGGGTGACACTGTAATGGTAGATTCATGTCCTTATACATTTATCCAAATCCATAGAATGTACAAAGAGTGAACGCTAATATAAGCCATGGACTTTGTGATAATGATGTGCCCATGTAGATTCATAACTTGTAACAAATATACCACACTAGAGCAAGATGCTAAAAATAGGAGAAATGGGTAGATGGGGAAGGGTAAGGGAATATTTTGGAACTCTCTGTACCTTTCACTATAATCTTTTCTGTAAATTAAAACTGCTAAAAAAAAAAAGTCTATTAATTAAAAAAGAAAAAATTGTGAAATTAAATATAGTTTGGCCATATTGCCCCAGAACAACATCATGTCTTTTATGCTGAAAATCCAATAGAGAACATCATTCTAGCACATCATGTGTTGCTCAGTAAATGATGTTAAGCAATCGATCAATCAGACATGCTTTGGGTAGACAGTTGATTCACCCTGACAGCTAAAGGACAGAACAGTCTGTATTAGAGACAAAAATTTCTTTCTGCCAATAACCATAAATATAGAATTCAAACTCTGAACTTGTTTCCTAAGTCCCTTACAGAACTTCACTTCATTGCCTACTGGTAATGCTTACAAGTAGTCTGGCAAAGATATTCTTTCTTGGATTTATACCTGCTTACTCCTCTTTCAAGAAGCATCATGAGCTTGTAGCATTCAGAGCTGCTCCCATGTCATCTTAGAATGCCCCTCTCTCACCTGAGCCTGGGGGTGATTTAATATTGCTTAAATGGCTCTCAGACACAATTATGATCACTAATATGAGCAATTTTTCTTTTGATGTTGAATTTATAGTTATCATTAGATTGTCCTAAATATTCATTAGTCACACCATTTGGTCTCAACAGCTTTGGTTTGTTTTTTTTTTTTTTTTTTTTTTGATGTTTTGTTTTCTAAATTAGGTAAATACAAAAGATTAAAACAAGATACCACATCTTTGTTGGTGAGAACATTCTTCTGAATGTTTCAAGTAAAAGCAAAACTGTTGGGGAAAAGTCAAGAATCAAGGCATTCTGGAGGTTCCTCAAGAAGTTGAAAATAGAGCTACCATACGATCCAGCAATTGCACTACTGGGTATTCACCCCAAAGACACAAATTTAGTGACCTGAAGGGGTACTTGTTTATAGCAGCAATGTTTATAGCAGCAATGTCCACAATAGCCAAACTATGGAAAGAGCCAAGATGTCCATCAACAGATGAATGGATAAAGAAGATGTGGTCCATATATACAATGGAATATTAAGCAGCCATCCAAAAAACCCGAAATCTTGCCATTTGCAATGACGTGGATGGAACTAGAGGGTAGTATGCTAAGTGAAATACGTCAATCAGAGAAAGACATGTATCATATGACCTCACTGATATGAGGAATTCTTAATCTCAGGAAACAAACTGAGGGTTGCTGGAGTGGTGGGGGGTGGGAGGGATGGGGTGGCTGGGTGATAGACATTGGGGAGGGTATGTGCTATGGTGAGCGCTGTGAACTGTGTAAGACTGTTGAATCACAGACCTGTACCCCTGAAACAAATAATACATTATATGTAAAAAAAAAAAAAAAAAAAAAAAGAGAGTAAAAAGGGAAAAATGAAGGGGGGGGGTGGAATCGGAGGGGGAGATGGACCATGAGAGACTATGGACTCTGAGAAACAAACTGAGGGTGCTAGAGGGGAGAGGGGTGGGGAGATGGGTTAGCCGGGTGATGGGTATTAAGGAGGGCACGTATTGCATGGAGCACTGGATGTTATATGCAAACAATGAATCATGGAACACTATATCAAAAACTAATGATGTAATGTATGGTGATTAACATAAAAAAAAAAAAAAAGAATCAAGGCATTCAAGATGTCAAACATTAGAAGCCATAGCCCTGAACACAAGAAAGGGATCATATGGCCCTTGGGGGGCTGCTATTGCTCCAGTGAAACTAGCTTCCAAACAATCACTGCTACTTTTGAGTCATTTGTTAAATTTTCAAAGACTCAAATCCTGGATTTGCCAATCAAGCTCCATTAGATTCCATAATAGAGACAGCGGTGGAAGGTGACAATAAGAGGCTGGCAGCAAGAACTAGCCTCATTTAAGGAAACACAAAATGGAGCATTCTCTTCAGAGGGAAATTGGCAGACTATTAGTAAAGAAGAAAAGGGTAGAGGTGAATGCCAGACGCTACCCCCCCCCCAACAAAAGGACAGTGATATTAATAATTATCTTCTTTAAGATTTTATAGCTTTTAACATAACACAATCTCATCAGTCACCCCTCCAAACCTATGGGCTACATATTGTTATGTCCATTTCGTTAAGTGAGGTAACAGATGCTCAGGTAAGGTGTCTTTCCCACAGTTATGTGGCCTTAATATGATTAAGTTAAAACTCATACCATGCAAATAATGTACTCTCTTCACTAAATACCTGTTGCATAAACAAATGAATGAATGATAACTTTCTTTATAGAATCATGTAAGCATAACACCTTGGAATTAGGTTCACAAATGGAAGGATTCTTTAAGAACATTTAGTCCAACACTGTTTTCCTAAAACTCAGGAAATACACTATGAATTAACATGATTTGCATAAGACAAAACCACCAAGACTGGAATTTAGGTTTACTGAAACTCGGTATCTTGTTCTTATCCCTACATCATACTGCCTTCCCCAGTTTCCCTCCTTGTACTCAACTGGGTATCACTGTTTTTCATTCCATGAAAGGAAATGAGAAGTGTAATGTAGACCATGCTCTCTGTGAGCTCATGTCGCAACTTGAAAGTTAATATTTCTTGTGCATCAGACCAATTTAAAGGCCTTTTGGATGTGTCAGATGCTGCTTGAGGAACTGAAGGCTAGTAAAGCTCCTATCTGCTGCCTTTCTGGAAGCCATCCCTGGAGAGCCCTCTCTCCCACATAGCTCTCTCCTCTGGAATCCTTATTATATATTCATGAAAGCCACAATGGGGCAGTAACCAAAGGGTCTTTACCCAAAGCCTCTAGCCATCAGGTCAATATAGAGTGGAAAGTCCCAGCTAAGTGAGACAGGTGTGAATAAGCTTTCTCTGTTGGTAGTGAGACATATATGCCTAAATGCAAAGAATTTCCCATATTAGCAAGCATCTAGGGTGATTCACTCTATTCAACTAGTTGATTTATAGTTAAGTACAGTACAGATAAACCTTGAAGTCCAGACCAGTGTATCAATTAGTAGGCTCTGAATTGCAACCACCAGAGTACCCAACTAAAAATGGCTTAAATCTTAGGAATTTATTATGTCCAGTGGGTGTGCTGTAAATGTTTAACAACAGATTCTCCAGAGGACTCAAAATCTCTAATTTGTACCATTTGCAATTCCCATGGTACATATACTCTTGACATGGCTGATACCATGCTACCAACACACTAATGCAGAACTTCGAAGAGATACACACAATCGACTCCTACCAGGAAAGCTGGCTCCAGCCAATCACGTGACAAGAAATCCACTGTGGAGGATTCTGGAGTTACAGCTCAGTGGGAGAACAATATAATCAAGGACCCAGCTCTCTTTGCTTTCCTCTTCTGCTATCCTCAGCACATGGGCTGTTACTCTCAGGCTCAGCAATTCGTGATTCCAAGATGGCTGCCTCCATCCAGACAGCATGTTCTTGCACAACTACAACTAAAGGCGGGACAGCAGGCTTATTTCTTTGTGTCCTTCCTTTTTCTTTTAAATAAGAGTGAAAACCTTTTCCAGAAGTGCCTCAGCCTCTTCATCGGCCAGGAATGACTCAAAAGCCACTCCCTAACCACAGGGGAGGCTGGAAAATGGTTTATTTGGCACTTTCAGCCCCTATAGTGGGAATAGGTTCCAACCATCATAGAATCAACAAACTTGGGAAAGGAAAAGGGGGTAAGGGCTATCAGTCTGACAAAAAACAGGTCTGCCACAACTGAGAAGTTCATCACCATGCATCACCCAGTTTTTATTTGAAAATGAATTATCTAACTTAGAAGACAAAGTACAATTTACATGTTATCTGGATCTCTGATTGCATTTGGGAGGGGACACAAGGGTTCACCTAGTGCTACTTTTTTTTTTTTTTGGCACTTGATTTTTATTTATTAGTAATTAATATCAAGTTTTTTTGGTTTTGCTTTGTTTTTTTTTTTTTTTTTGGTTAAGATTTGTTCCTCTTAGTTAGCCAACCATGTTCTCTTTCCCTTAGGGTACCATTAACAGTTTCTCCTGTCAGAATTTTCTAGTTTTATAAGTTATTAGGATTTTTGATAATTGTCTATAGCTTTTAAAATGGAGTTCTTATAATCTCTGATTATAATTAGAAACTGGAAAGATGTGCTTTCCTAGAGGGTAGCCATGTGCCCATTCCTAGGTACCAACATTATCAGTCATATCTTCCCTAATACCCACTGTTTGACCCTTTCCTGCTCTCATTAAGAAAAACAGCTACCTGGAGATTCTGGACCATGTCAGTTGAATGAGTGTGTGGTAGTGTAGACAGAACTATGCACTAAATGCTTGAAGACCCAAGCTCTTACTCTAGCCTTGCCACCAACTACCTATGTGGCCTTGGGCAGCTAACTTAATCTTTGCAATCTTAGCTTCTTTATCTCTGAACAGAGGGAACTTTAGGAAATAATCCCTAAATCCCTTCTAGGTCAAAAGTGCTGAGGTTCAAATTATTAGTAATGCCAAAAAGAAGTTTTCTAGGTAAATTGGGCAAGCTAATTAATCGCTGGTCTTGGTTTCTTTTCTTTTCTCTTCTTTTTTTTGGTCTTGGTGTCTTTACTCACAAATGTGCCTAATACAGTGAGTTGTATATGTACCTGCCTATAAGGATAAATTAAATAAAAGTGAGTTGATGCACTGAGAAAAAAACAGTAACCAGTTAATAAAAATAGAAACTCACTCTACTGATGATGGGTAGAGACTGTCCTCTATCTCCAAAGATAGGTTTAAGTCAGGGAAGAAGTAATCAGGTAAAGCAGAATGAAATCAGGCACAACTAATCTTTTATATATCTATTTCCAAGAGATAATATGTTTCAGTATTAAAGGGAAGGATCCAAAAAGGTTTAATAAAAACAGAAAAAAGATACAATTTATGCCCATAAAACAATTACTTCATTGCAACTTATGGATTTTTCCAAAAGCCCAGGTATGCATAAGATTTTTGGAACTCAGAAATTAATGTTATACATGGGATTGATTTCCCTGGAGAGACCATAAAATGTTTTTTTTTTTTTTTTTTTAATTTTATTATTTATTTGACAGAGCGAGAGAGGGAGAGAGAGCACAAGTAGGGGGAGCATCAGAGGGAGGGGGAGAAGCAGACTCTCGCTGAGCAGGGAGCCCAGTGCTGGGCTCAATCCCAGGACCCTGGGATCATGACCTGAGCCGAAGGCAGACGCTTAACCCATTGAGCCACCCAGGCGCCCTGCATAAAATGTTTTTAGTCACAATATACACATAGGAGAGTCTAGCACTTGTGAACAGAGGTAAGGGTGGCAGAGACAAGACTAAAGGTAGCTGGCATGGAAATCAAGCTTTGTAGCTGAGCAATAGTGAAATCAGGGACATTGCAAACAAATGCAATGTCTTGATTTTTTATTAGTGCTCCTCTTTCTAAATCACTTTATGTTCTCATTACCCATGCACTGGTTGTGTACCAGAATCTGTGCCGACCTCAGGATCCTCTTCCATCCCTGTCACTTAAGCCAAGCCTGAGTTGCCAGGTCTTCCTGGCTCTATCTTCTGCCCGGGCCCTACTCAATCATTCACTGCAGGGAGCACTTCCAAACTCCCGTCCCATCTTTCTACACCAGCTGTAGGAGAGAAAAAAGAATTCTGTGTGCAACTTATCATGCTTGTTCCCAGTAGGAGGTGACTTGTTTCCTTCTTCCCTCAGTTTCTATCCTGTGCATTCTATGCAGCTACGCCCTACTGCAAACAGAATTCCCTTCAGAGAGTAAGAAGAAAGATCTATGTGGTTGTCAAGAGGCCTGAAAATCCTTCAGTTGGTGATAAAAACCACTGGAAATAACCTGGCAAAAAAGAAAACTTGTTACATTGTAAATTGATATTCTCTCATGGAAGCCTGTCAGGGTGTAGCCACATAGAATGTTTCTGTTCACTTAGTCTCCAGTAAGAATGAATCATTCAAACAATATCAAGGGTAGACATATTTATCAACTGAATGTCATGATAGATTTAAGTTAAACAATAAAATCCTTTGTTTCATTTGGTTTTTAATTTCAACACTTGTTGTGGAAAAACATCCTTGAATTTATTGGTCTACTTTCCTTAGTGTATAGAGTATAAAAAGAAAACTGAATGTTCTTTTTTTACAGGAGAACTTGCTGGTTCCTAGGTTGTTCAAACCTTCAGTTGTTCTACTTCCCTTTACTCAATCTTAGAGATGTAGAGAAGGCTGTACGTAATCTGTATTACTTCTAGAACTTGCCTGGAATACTTTTTTTTTAAAGATTTTTATTTATTTATTTATTTGACAGAGAGAGACACAGCGAGAGAGGGAACACAAGCAGAGGGAGTGGGAGAGAGAGAAGCAGGTTTCCTGTGGAGCAGGGAGCCTGATGTGGGGCTCGATCCCAGGACCCTGGGATCATGACCTGAGCCGAAGGCAGACGCTTAACGACTGAGCCACCCAGGCGCCCCGCCTGGAATACCTTCTTAAATCTCTCCTGTGAGATTGCTCTGCAAGAGAGGGGCACAAGGTATTCCAACTGACCAAGATTTTACTGTGCGACTGGACCTCTCCAAACTGCAAATAATGATACTTGATTTAAGGAATATAACTGAACAGACCTCATAGTTCCTTCTCCAATCTCCTTTAGTGGTGACTAAGCAGAAACATTTGAGTAAAATTTTCTTCTCTGTTTCAGCACCAAATCAATATAGTGCAATTCTAGGGCAGGTTTGCTTTTTAGACTTGTCTTCATGCTTCTGGAAACTCTTTCCTGATTTAAGATCGGCAAATAAAATTCAAGGTGATGTGTGCCCTTGCTATCTAATTAAAGTCACCAGGAGAAAACAGTAATCTACCCCTGGATATCTTAATTTAGGATCTGTCAGCTACAAACAAACAGCTTAGAAATGTAATCCACTCAGTGGAGACATTTAATTTACAATGTAACTTCCTGTTTTTGATGGTAGTGTTTATGCTGCTTTTATAATCTAAACACCTAAAATGACAAGCTGATGAGTCAGAAGTTAAAATTAAAACTGAATGAGTTTAGGTACCATTTGTCCTTCCCCTCTTTCTGGCCACTATTCTGTTATCCTCACTTCCTCCTCACTGCCTCCTACTTCCCATCCCTGTCCCTATAGACTGCACCAGCCCAGGAGTTTCCTCAGATTTCTTGTTTGTTTTAAAACCACTTTATTCAGGTATGATTGAGATATAAAAAGTTGTATATATTTAATGGAAAAAACTCAATGTATTTGGAGATAAGAATATATCCATGAAACCATCACACATTTTGTGTGTGTGGTAAGAACACTTACCCTAGGATCTATCCTCTGCAAATTTTAACGATAGATAGATAGATGATAGATAGATATAGATAGCTATAGGCACTATATTGTATAGATCTCCTGAATTTATCTTACATAACTGTATCCTCTAATCATCACCTCCCTTGCCTTTCATTATCCTTCCCTCCAACCCCTGATAATCATCACTTTGCTGTTTCTATGAGTTTGACTATTTTATTTTTTAGGGGGGATCTAATTATTATTTTAATATGATTTTTTAACATTTTGTTTTATTATGTCATGTTAGTCACCATACATCATTAGTTTTTGATGTAGTGATCCACAATTCATTGTTTTCGTATAACACCCAGTGCTCCATGCAGTACGTGCCCTCCTTAATATCCATCACCGGGCTATTTTAGATTCCACATATAAATGACATCATCCAGTATTTGGCTTTCTGAATCTGGTTTACTTCATTTAGCATATTCTCCAGGTACATCCATGTTGTCTCAAGTGGCAGGTTTTGTTCTTTTCTTTTAAGTTGAAATAATATGTTTATATACCATCTTTTCCTTATCCACTTTTCTGTTGATGGTCATTTAGGTTTCCATATCATAGCTATTGTGAATAATGCTACAATGTACACAGAAGTGCAAATATCTCTTCAAGAAATATCTTCTCTTCAAGAAATATCTAATTCCAATTCTTTGGTGTAAATATCCAGAACCAGTACTGCTGAATCATATGATGGTTCTATTTAAAAATTTTTAAGGATCTTCCATATTGTTTTCCATAATGGCTGTATTAATTTATATTCCCACCAACAGTGCACCAGGATTTCCTTTACTCTGCATTCTCACCAACACTTTTTTTTTTAAATAGCCACCTTAGCAGGTGTAAGTGATAGCTCATTGTTATTTTGGTGTGCATTTCCCTTATTAGTGATGTTGTTTACTTTTCATATGCCTGTTGACCATTTGTATTTTTTTAATGTCTAACAGGTGTTTTGTCTATTTTTTTTAATTATTTGGTTTTTGCTTTCACATATATGGTTTGCAATATTTCCTCCCATTCCATAGGTTTCCTTTAACTCTGTTATTTCCATTGCTTTGCAGAAGCTTTTTAGTTTGATGTATTCCCACTTACTTATTTTTGCTTTTGTGGCCCATGCTTTCGGTATCATATCCAAAAAATCATTGCTAAGGCCGGTGTCAAGAAGCTTTCTCCCTGTATTTTCTTCCAGAATTTTATGGTTTCAGGTCTTATGTTTTTTAATTCACTTTGAGGTGGCTTTTGTGTGTAGTGTAAAAAAAAAAAAGGTCCAATTTCATCCTCCCGCATGTAGATACCCGGTTTTCCTAAAACTAGTGAACAGTAGTATCCTTTCCCCATGTGTATTCTTGGCACTGTCTTGCAGACTGTATGTGTGAATTTATTTCTTCACTCTCTCTTCTGTTCCATTGGTCTATGCTTTTATGCCAGTTTCATACTGTTTTGAATACAATAACTTTACAATATAGGGTGGAATCAAGAAGCTTGATGCCTCCAGCTTTATTCCTCTTCTTTAAGATTGCTTTGGCTATTGATGATTTTTGTGTTTCTATATGAATTATAAGATTCATATAGAATTTGTATTAAATCACTTTGAGTAGTATGGATATATTAACAATACTAATTTTTCCAATTGATGAACACAAGTTATTTTTTCATTTGTTATTTTTCTTTTTCAATTTCCTTTAACAATGTTTTATAGTTTTTAGTGTACATTTTTTTCCATTCTGGGTTAAATTTATTTTTAAGTAACTTTTGGCTGAGAGTATTGAAAACAGAATTGTTTTTCTAAATTTCTTTCTTGAATAGTTTGCTGTTAGTGTCTAGAAATACAACTAATGTATGTTGGTTTTGTATCATGCAATTTTACTGAATTCATTTATTACTTTTAACCTTTTTTTTTTTTTGGTAGAGCTTTTAGAGTTTTCTACATATAAGACCATGTCATTTGCATACAGACAGCTTTACCTCTTTTCCATTTTGGATTCATTTCTTTGTCTTTCCTAATTGTTCTGTCTAGAGCTTTCTCATGTTTATTTTTAACCTCCTAAAATGTTAAAGCTGAAGAGGTCAGACTGACTTTCTATTTTGTGTGTGTGTGTGTGTGTGTGTGTGTGTGAGAGAGAGAGAGAGAGGAAAGAGAGAGAGAGAGAGAAAGGGAGAGAACACACATACTGATATTTACTGAACATTTTCTAGGTTCCCAGGGACAAGTAAGTACTTCACCTACATCATTTCTTTTAATCCTAATACTAACCTATTTACATTTTACAGATAAAGAAAAACTTAGAAAGCTTGTGTAATTTGCCTAAAGAGCTAGAAAGTATGAGCTCATATTCAAATCCAATTTTATTTTTAAAGCATATGTCCTTAATTATTCTATGAAACTACTCACAAAGAGGAACCAACACTCAGCTAAGGTGCAGAGTGTGTAATCTCCAGGCTGGACAAGTTGAAGACTGCACACTGGACTTAACTTAATAACAGGTTTGCATTCAGAGACACATGAAAGTTACCTTTCAAACTCTCCCCATAGCTCTGACATATCTCATGTCTACTGATTCAGGCAATTCCACAATTGAGGTTTTATTTCTTTGGTTAAAGTCTTCTTGTTGCCTGCCTAAATGAAAGTTTCTCTGAGAGTATCACACTCAACTTAAAAAAAATCTATTTGCACCTCTATAGGACAAAGTTTATTAGATAATTTCCTGACTGAGGATTACAATGGGAAGAGTCAGAATGGAGAGAACATGAGGCCACTGGTCAGTGAGTAGAGGGAGAAACTGCCTGGGAAAGGATGAAGGAATGGGGAAATGAGGACTTAGTGTAAGAAGAAGGGTATGCCAGTAGGCATATGCTATTGCATTTTGGCTTTGCCCCAATTCTAAATTTGCATGCTGCACTAAAAAATAAACTGAAACACATTAATTTAGGATCCTCTCACTCTATTATTTCAATATGTAAGTGAGATATAGCTGAGGTGTCTTTGGTTTACAAAAATAACCACTTGTATAAAAAGAATACAAGACAGTTATTTCAAACTGCATATGTATCATATGCAATGTATTTGCATAAATGACTTAAATATTGCCTTTTCCAGATGTCCACATAACCACTGAATAAACTTCTTGAAATACTTAAAAAATATTGAGGGCTAAATTTAAGTATCTATGCTATTGATTCTTCGGGCTACAGAATTCATTTATGAGCCAGAAGTGGGTATTGCTGGTATCTATGCATATATGAGGAAATGGGTGAAGAATTTACCTGGCAGCTACAAGACTGCTGTTACAGCCTCATTTTATTATTACCAACATGGTAACAGAGTAATTAGAAACTTTATTGCTCAGTTATATATTCATTAATTCAGTCAACAAATGTTTATTAAGCAATTATTGGGGTCCCTTCTCAAGAAGCCCATTTGGTCATCATTAGCCTAGCAAACAGCTTTTCTTCATGATAGTGTGACTAAGAGTATAACAGGAGGTTATTTTAGCTAAGGGGCCCAAAAATATTAGAAACCCATCCTGAACCATTTTGCAAGATGGTGGTAGAGAGGATACAGACTGGTAAGACCAGTAAAGTAAGTAAATTAATTCTCAGTTTTCATAAGATAGTTATTTTCCAACTACCAACACAGAGTCATGGTCTGGACCACACAGGAGATTCATTTCTCCTATTGGTAAGTCAGACAAGGGCTCAAAAGACAAGAACCTCTGAAGCAGAGGAAACCTACTTCAGGGCTCAAAAGTGAGTCTCAGATCACATCATGCCAGCTTGATGAAAGGGAATACCACCAGGGCCAGAAGAAAGGGAGTAAGAGAACTGAGTGCTTGAAATATCTCCTTTATATCAATTAATCTCTAACTATAGAAAAAATGACCCAAACAGTGGTCAGGAGTATTCCTTTTCCTTGAAAGAAAAGAAGAAAAAAAAAAAGGGGGTGGCGGGGGGAAGGGCTCAAGCAGAAAGAAGTCCTGGGCTTACCCCAGAACACAGCACCATGCACTGGTATATGCTTTCCCATGGTACCATGGTGTGTGTTATTCACACAATGCTGGACCAGACACTCACTGAAAGCAGAGAAGAGAATGTCTTCAAAATATGTAGATGATGTCATTCTTACCCCAGTAAAAACATTAATGAGCAACTAAAACACAAGGAAACAGAATTTGGGGTCAACAAATCATTAGTAATCATTCACTCCTTCTCCAGAAAGGTGAAGAAATTTCCCCAAGATCAAAGCTCTTGAGTGACAAAGACTCAGAGAGGACCAAAGATGGCCTTTACAACAAGAGTGCTTCCACAGCAATGCCCACTGCATGAGAATGCAGGTTGGGCTGGACCTCCAAGAGGCAGCAAGAGAGTCCTCCGTGCAAGTTGATAATATGCAAGACTTTACTTAGGTTATAGAATTTTGATATTTTTATGTGTACTACATGAACCAATCCCTGAGGTAAAAATCTGTATGAGAATTTGTTACAGAGTCGACATCAGAGACTTTGTTTCAAATATAGATGAATCCTAGCATAAATCTTTTACAGACGGTTGGGATGCTTCCAAGATTCTCCCAATATTCGATATCTAAACAGTCCTAGGTCACCTATACCTTCACACTCAAGTCAAAACAAATACGTAATTTTAGATTACATAGTTAAACCCAATGAGAACTTCAATGGTTTGTCAAAATTGAAGAGTTGTGCTCGGTGAGGTAGAGGAAAGGAGCACTACAATCCTTGATTAGGGTTTAGTGGCAACCTCAGGGCTTCAAGTTTCTACATCGATTCTGAACTTTGGCTGCACATCAAAACCACCTGAGAGGCTTTTGAAAATCCCAATGCCCACACTGCACCCCAGACCAAGATCAAATTCTCTGGTGACGGGGTCCAGCTTCAATATTTTTTAAAGGCCCTCAGGTGATTCTATGTGCAACTAAGGTTCAGAACCATAGTTAAAACTAGTAGTTTTAGATGGTTACAGCTGCCTAAGCACTAGGACTCAAAGTGGGGGAAAATGGTCTAGGACCACTGTCACTGGTGATCATTTCTCTTACGAAATTGTTTCCAATATTTGAAACTTATGAATGCTTTTAAGATGCCCTCAACCATAGCACTTTACAGAGATTATGAAGGTTTATTTAACCCAAGGAAATTGGAGAAAAGTTCACATCTAAAGAAAGAAATCATAGTTCTCTTATTAAAAATGATAGTATATATCCTCATAGTCAACCTCTACTTAATTTCCATGCAGGATTAACCTGATCTTATTGTAGAACATTCCAGAACACCTGCAGTTAGTGGGCTTTTCAACAGGGTTGGGTACCTCTGTTCCCAACAGTTAAGACATGCACTTGTAAGAAGCTAGTTTTATTTGTTCTTTCCCACTAACACACGTTATAGCTATTGATTTTATATTTAATAATTATTACATAATTTATTTTATATTTAATTAATATTATTAAATTAATTTATTTTTATATTAATTTTATATTTAATAAACCAAAACCAATTTACGTGTGTGCAAAAGGAAATTTTTCTTCTGTGAAACTAAAATGATTAGAAAAACTTGATAAGAACAAATCACTAATATATATGTTATTGATTATATCTAGGAATATATTTAATATCACTACCTATATTTATATATCCTTATAATACATATATATTTGTATTGCTTATATATTATGTATATTTGTATTTATATATTATATTTGCATTTATATTTACATATATATGTACATACATACATACAAGTGTAAAACACGTATGTACATATATATGTAAATACGTAAAATATGCCAGACAAATTCAAAGGCTTTTTGAATTAATCAACTGTTAGTTGAAATCATGAATAAGAAAAAAAAAAAAAAGTCTTCTATTATAAAAGGATGAGTGCTGGCCAAGGATTTTGTCAGAAATCATGCTTTCCGGGGTGCCTATGTGGCTCAGTCATTAAGTGTCTGCCTTCGGCTCGGGTCATGATCCCAGGGTTCTGGGATCGAGTCCTGCATCGGGCTCCCTGCTCAGTAGGGAGCCTGCTTCTCCCTCTCCCGCTTACCCTGCTTGTGTTCTCTCACTGTCTCCGTCAAATAAATAAATAAAATCTTAAAAAAAAATTATGCTTTCCTTTCTAGTGTGAGTAAGGATATTTTTACTGAAGCTCTGTTCTAAACAGATAGGCATAGGCATAAGAGCACAGTCTTGGGAATCAGACAATTTAATTTCCAATGACTACTCTGACACTGACTAGCTCTGTCATTTGGGAAAGTTATTTGCCCTCCCCACACCTCATTCACCTTACTTTAACATAAGCTTAGTAAGAGGACAATCAGTGGTTAACAAATAAGATATGTGGAGAGGAGTGTATGACACAGTTAACAGCTTTGATCCTGGACTCAGAGATTTTAGTTTAAATCCCTGTGATGCCATTTATTAGTTTTGTAACCCCGAGCAAATTTCTAAAATTTTCTGAGCCTTCATTTCCTCTTGGTTAAAGAAGAACAACTAGAAAAACCATAATATATATTTTATAAAGTTTTTCAGGATTAAATAAAAGAATGCATATAAAGCACTTAGAATACTGTCAGGACTTATTAAACACTAGACAAATATTAATTATTATCACTGCTAATAACATCAGGCACTTAGTAAGTGCTTAGGGTGTTACATAATTAGTAGCTACTGCAATTATTAACATTATTAAAATTATTTTTGCCCTGGTTTTAAGATACTCTATAGTAATTTGGAATACACTGTAGAAATTCCATTTGCTTTGACTCATCTCCTCCATAGAGGGAAATGCTAAGGTCCTACACCAAATAGGAGTTTAAGCAATTAATAGCTGTGTGGCCTTTTGAGTTCTGTGACGACAATCCTATTACAGTATTTAAGATGAACTTGCTGAGTAATGGCTGAAGAATTTTTATCTAGCTAAATGCTCTGTGATTAAAGCCATTATATCTTTGAACTAAATTGACAGTAAGGAGATTCTGATTTAAAGTCATGGTTTTGTGATAACTGGATGCCAGAGTTTAGAAAAAACAATGGAAAGGGCGCCTGGGTGGCTCAGTTGGTTGAGCGACTGCCTTCGGCTCAGGTCATGATCCTGGAGTCCCTGGATCGAGTCCCGCATCGGGCTCCCTGCTGGCAGGGAGCCCGCTTCTCCCTCTGACCTTCCCCCCTCTCATGTGCTCTCTCTCTCTCTTTCTCTCTGCCTCAAATAAATAAATAAAATCTTTAAAAAAAAAATTAAAAAAAGAAAAAGAAAAAACAATGGAAAGTAATTGCAAGGGAAGTAGTATGGAAGAGAGAACTTGACTACACCTATTTCTTTTCAAAAGTGTGACAAAGTTTTTAATTCCCACCTATAACAAAATTTAAAGGTTACGTAAGTTTTCCATCTCCCTTAAATCTCCTCCTTCTCCCCCAACCTTAGTGAATTCTTACTCATCCATCAAGACCCAGCTTTCATTTTACTTGGCTCCCTTTCTGTCATAGTATGAACTAATGAGAACTCCCTTTTCCCAAGAAATAAATTTATTCAAAATTAATTAGATTTAATAAGAAAATCCAACATAGGTTTAGAAATCATTTCTTAAAGATGAATTATCAAAAAACTTGACACGGATGAAAATACAAAGCATAACGCTAAACAAAATAAGTCAGTCAGAGAAAGACAAATACATATGATTGCACTTGTATGTGGAATTTAAGAAACAAAACAAGCAAAGAAAAAGACACAGAGAGACAAACCAAGAAACAGACTTAACTATAGAGAACTGATGGTTACCAGAAGGGAGGTGGGTAGGGGGATGGGTGACATAGGTGATGGGGATTGAGGAGAGCACTTGTGATGAGCACCAAGTGATGTATGGAGTTGTTGACTCACTATATTGTATACCTAAAACTAATATAACATGGTATGTGAACTACAGTGGAAATTAAAATAAAATTAAAAATTAAAAAAAATGAAAGAACAACATAATGCTAAACAACAAATGGGTCAATGAAACACTCAAAGAGGAAATAAAAAAAAAATCGGTGGAGATAAATGAGAATACAATTGTCCAAAATCTCTGGGATGCAGTGAAAGCACTGCCAATACAGGCCTACTTCAAAAAAACAACAAAAAGCACAAATAATCTAACCGTACACTTAAAGGAACTAGAAAAGATCAATCAAAGCCCAAGGTAAGTAAGAAAGAAGAGACTAGTATCCGACCAGAAATAAACGGCATAATGACAAAAAAAAAAAAAAAAGAAAGAAAAAAAATCAGTAAATCCAAGAGCTGATTCTTTGAAGAAATAAACAAAATTTATAAACCCTTAGCCAGACTCATCAAGGAAAAAAAAACAACAAATAAAATCAGAAATGAGAGATGAAATAAAAATGAATCAGGAAGAAACAGAAAATCTGAATAGACTGATTGCTCATAACAAAATAGAACTGGTAATCAAAACACTACCAAAAAATAAAAGTCCAGGACCAGATGGATACACATGTGAATTTTACCTATATTTTAAATTTGCTAGGCTTAGAGACTTCAGAAAAGGATAACAGAGTAGGAGGACTGTAAGCTTACTTGTCCCACAGACACACCTAGGTAACCCATTAGTGTAAATAACCCAGAAAATCACCCAAAGACTGGCAGAATAGTCTCCTTATAGCTAATCAGAGAGAAAAGGCCCCATTAAAAATGGTAGGAAGGGCAGAGACACAGTCAGGAACCAAGGTGACCTGTGAGACTGTCTGCAGTGGGGAGGGACACTGCAACCATGGACAAGGGAGAGGAACAGACCCGACAACAGGCACCAGAGGTATGGGGGACCTGCACTGGGAAGATGAATCCTATAACATTCAGCTTTGAAACCCAGACAGACTTAACATGGTAAGTTTTTACAACCAGCAGGGCTTAACAACTGGAACATTAAAAATTGGTTAGCTCTGCTCTGGGGTAGCCTGGAGGGTAATAGGAAACTGAGTCCCTGCCCTTAAAGAAACAGCATAACAAACAGCCCCACTGAGATACAGCACAGAACAGAAACAGCAGTTTGAAAAACACCTGGAGTATATAGGAAGGACATTTATTTACTCATCTCAGATGTGTGCTGGAAGGGCAGGGCTCCTTTAGGAGACTTCTCCAAAAACAAAAGAGCTGACAGGCACCATTTCCATCCTCTGCCCCCCACCCTACATAGGCAGACACTTGTAGGAACCAGCATAGTGTGAACACCTACCTTGCCTACAGTGAAACCTGCCTCTATATACTCCTATGGACTCATGCCTCCAACCCACCCTCAGCAATTCTCCAAGCTGTGACATGTCTCCTCCCACAGCAGACCAGGGCAAACTTTGCAAACACCAAGTGCCCTACCCCCACGTTCTTCTTCAGACTTCTCCCTCCAACCTGCCCTAGGCAGGAGTCCATCCAAAGCAGTGCCACAAGTCTGGCATTGTGCAAGCAGCCCCAACAAGGGCCAGCACCACTCCAAAGTGACTCATGCCACAGGGAGTGGGGAAAATAACCACACACACCAATTCAACTGCAGCCCCAGCAGTGGCCTGGGTGAACACATCTGGTCTAACTATAGGCCCCAAATTCCAACAAGATTCCAAGAGGACAGCACAGGGAGACTGCCCTGCAGTTTGGTGCTACCACAGCTCTGGCCAATCCTTGGTCTGCCCCAACTCAAGCCCAAAGAAGCCCCAGACTGGACCACTTACAAAACAGGGAACAAATCCTGTCCACAACAGGCAAAAAAAATGATTACAGATGATTGGACTGAAGGCAAAAATGACTCGACCACTACAGCAGGGCACACACAACACAAATAGTACAAACATAGAAGACAATCCTGAAGAAGCAGGTTCTGGTAAACAGGGGATATTGCACTGCAGGGCACCAAAGGACCTCTTCTTCATAGGCCACTACTTTCAAGAGTAGGAAATGTAGCTGACTTTCCGAACACACAGCAACAGACAGAGAGTCACAAAAAATGAGGAGACCAAAGAATATGTTCCATATGAAAGAATAGGACAAAAATCACAGCAAGAGAGCTAAATGATATAGGTAAGTAATATGCTTGATAGAGAATTTAAATGGTCATAAAAATACCCAAAGGACTGGAGAAAAGAGAGGAGGACCTCAGTGAGACTCTCAACGAAGAGACAGAAAACATAAAAAAAGAACCAGAGACAAAGAACTCAATAACTAAAATTAAAAACACATGGGATGTAATAACTAGTGGAATAGAGGAAACAGATCAGATCAGACACCAGGAGGGCAGAGTAATGGAAACCAATTAAAATGAACAGAAGAAAGAAAAAAGGTTAATAAAAATGAGAATAGATTAAGGGAACTTAGCAACATCATCAATCATAACATCATTCACAGTATAGGGATCCCAGAAGAAGGAGAAAAAGAAAAGGGGGAAGAAAATTTATTTGAATCAATAACAGCTGAATCCTTACCCAATCTGGGGAAGCAAACAGATATCCAGATCCGGGATCCACAGAGAGACCCCAATGAAACCAACCCAAAGAGGTCCACATTAAGACACATAGTAATTAAAATAGCAAAAAGTAGTCATAAAGAGAGAATTCTGAAAGCATCAAGAGAAAAGAAAATAGTTACATAAAAGGTGATCAGCTAAATTTTAGCAGAAACTGTGCAGGCCAGAAGAGAGTGGCATGATAAATTAAAAGTGCTGAAAGAAAAAAAATCTGCAGCTAAGAATACACCTTACAGCAAGGCTATCATTTAGAATAGAAGGAGAGAGAAAGAGCTTCCCAGACAAAGTTAAAGGAATTTATGATGAATAATGTAGTCCTACAAGAAATGTTAAAGGGGACTCCTTGAATAGAAAGGAAAGACTGTAAGTAGGAATAAGTAGGAAACACAAAATAGTAAAAATAAGTATATGTATAAAAATCAGTCAAGGGATTCACAAAATAAAAGGATGTAAAATGTTACACCATATATCTAAAATGTGGAAGGAAGAAGAGTAAAGAATGGGTTTAAATTTAAGCAACCATCAGCTTCCTATAGACTGCTATAAGCATAAGATGTTATATACAAACCTAATGGTAACCACAAATCCCAAACAGCAATAGATAGGTAAAAAATAAAGAGCAAGAAATCCAAGTATATCACTAAAGAAAGCCAACAAACCATGAGAGAAGAGAGCAAGAGAAGGAACAGAAGAGAACTACAAAAACAACCATAAAAAAAGTAACAAAATGACAATAAGCAAATCCTATCAATAATTACTTTGAATGAAAATGGAATAAATGCTCCAATCCACATAGTGTGAAGGAATGGATAAAAAGCAAGACCTCTTTATATGCTGCCTACAAAAACTCCTTTCAGACCTAAAGACACAAGTGGATTGAAAGTGAAGGAATGGAAAAGCATTTATCATGAGAATCAAGTGAAAAGAAAGCCAAAGTAGCAATACCTATATCAGACAAAATAGACTATAACAAAGACTGTAACAAGAAACAAAGAAGGACACTATATGATCATAAAGGGAACAATCCAACAATGATTATAACAACTGTAAATATTTATGCACCCAACATGGGAGCAGCCAAATACACAAAGCAGCTAATAACAAACATAAAGGAAGTAATCGATAGTAAAACAATAATAGTAGAGAATTTAAACACCTCACTTACATCAATGGATAGATCATCCAAACAGAAAATCAGCAAGGAAGCAATGACTCTGAATGACACACTGGGCCAGATGGATCTAACAGATGTATGCAAAACATTCCATCATAAAAGCAGAATACATATTCTTCTTAAGTGCACAAGGAACATGCTCCAGGATGGATCACAGACTATAAAACAAGTCTCAACAAATTCAAAAAAACTGAAGACATGCTATGTATCTATCTGACCACAACACTATGAAGCTAGAAATCAACCACAAGAAAAAATCTGGAAAGAGCACAAATTCATAGAGGTTAAATAACATGCTACTAAACAATGAATGGGTCAACCAAGAAATCAAAGAGAAAATTAAAAAAAAAAAATACATAGAGACAGATGAAAATGAAAACATAGCAGTTCCAAATCTTTGGGATGCAGCAAAAGCAGTCCTAGGAGGGAAGTTTATTGCAACACAGGACTGCCTTAAAAAGCATGAAAAATCTCGCACAACCTAACCTCATACCTAAAATATCTAGAAAGAGAACAAACAAAATCTAAAACCACAAGAAGGAAGGAAATAATATATTAGAGCAGAAATAAATGAAATAGGAAAAAAATACAATAGAACAGGTTAATCAAACTAGGAGCTGATTCTTTGAAAAGATCAACAAAATTAATAAACTTTTAGTTAGGTTCATCGGAGAGAGAGAGAGAAGGGGAGGGGCTCAAAATCAAAAATAGAACACTGACAACACAGAAATACAAAGGATTATAAAGGATTATGAAAAATTATATGCTAACAAGCTGGACAAACTAAAATAACTAGAAACATACAACCATGCAAAACTGAATCAGGGAGAAATAGAACATTTGAACAGACTGATGACCAACAATGAATCTGAATCAGGAATCAAAAAACTCCCAACAAACAAAAATCCAGGACTAGACATTTTCACAGGTAAATTCCACCAAAAATTTAAAGAAGGGTTAATCTATTCTCAAACTATCTCCAAAAAATGGAAGAGGAAGGAATACTTACAAATTCACTCTATGAGGGCAGCATTACCCTGATACCAAAATCAGACAAAGGCATCACAAAAAAAAAAGATAACTACAGGCCAATATCCCTGATAAACATAGATGCAAAAATCCTCAACAAAATACTAGCAAACCAAATCCAACAATACATTTAAAAAATCATTCACCATGATCAAGTGGGATTCCTGGGAGGCAAGTGTTGTTCAATATTTATAAATCAGTCAACATGATACAGCACACCAATAAGAGAAAGGATAAAAAACATACCATCATTTCAGTAGACACAGAAAAAGTGTATGACTAAATACAACATCCATTCATGATAAAAACCCTTAACAAGGTAGGTTTAGAGGGAATATACCTCAATATAAAGGCCATAGGTGAAAAACCCACAAGCTATCATCATACTTAATAGTGAAAATCTGAGAGCTTTCCCCTAAGATCAGAAAGAAGACAAGGATATCCACTCTCACCACTTTTATTCAACATAGTACTGGAAGTCCCAGCCATAGCAATCAGTTAACACAAAGAAATAAAAAGCGTCCAAATTGGTAAGGAAGAAGTAAAACTTCTACTATTCATAGAAGACATGATACTACATATAGACCTGAAAAACTCCACCAAAAAACAGCTAGAACTGATAAATGAATTCAGTAAGTTCTCAAGATACAAAATATACAGAAATCTGCATTTCTATACAGTAATAATGAAGTAAAAGAGAAATTAATAAAACAGTTCCATTTATAATTGCATCAAAAATAAGATATCTAGAAAAAAATAAGATACCTAGGAATAAATCTAACCATAGAGGGGAAAGACCTGTACTCTGAAAACCAGAAAACATTGATAAAAGAAATTGAGGATGACACAAGCAAATGGAAAGATATTCCATGCTCATAGATTGGGAAAACAAATGTTAAAATGTCAATAATACACAAAGCAATCTACCAATTTAATGCAGTCCCTATCAAAATTCCCAATGCATTTTTCACAGAACTAGAACAAATAATACTAAAATTTGTGTGAAACCACAAAAGACACCAAACAGCCAAACCTATCTTGAAAAAGAAGAACAAAACTGGAAGTATCACAATCCCAGATTTCAAGATATACTACAAGGCTATAATAACGAAAACAGTATGGTACTGGCACAAAAATAGACACAAAGATCAAGAGAACAGAATAGAGATCCCAGAAATAAATCCACGTTTATATGGTGAATTAATCTTTGGCAAAGGAGACAAAAATATGCAATGGGAGAGAGTCCAACAAATAGTGTTGGAAAAACTGGACAGCTACATGCAAAATAACAAAACTGGACTACTTTCTCACAGGATATGCAAAAATAAACTAAAAATGCCTTAAAGACCTAAATATGAGACCTGAAATCATAAAAATCCTTGAAGAGAGCACAGGTAGTAATTTCTCTGACATCAACTATAGCAACATTTTTCTAGTTATGTCTCTTGAGACAAAGAAAACAAAAGCAATAATAAACTACTGGGACCACATCAAAATAAAAAGCTTCTGAAGAGCAAAGTAAATAATCAACAAAACTAAAAGATGACCTGAGTGGGAGAAGATATTTGCAAATGCCATATCCAATAAAGAGTTAGCATCCAAAACATATAAAGAACTTAACTCAACACCCATAAAACAAATAATCCAATTAAAAAATGGGCAGAAGACATGAACAGACATTTCTCCAAAGAAGACATCCATATGGCCAAGAGACACAGGAAAAGATGTTCAACATCACTCATAATCAGGGAAATGCAAATCAAAACCACAATGAGATATTACCTCACATCGATCAGAAAAGCTTAAATAAAAAACACAAGAAACAAGTGTTTGCAAGGATGTGGAGAAAAAGGAACCCTTATGCATTGTTGATGGCAATGCAAAGTGGTGCAGCCACTGGAAAACAGTGTGGAAAGTCCTCAAAATTAAAAATAGAATTACAACATGATCCAGTATTTCCTCTACTGACTATTTACCCAGGAAAACACAAAAACACTGATTCAAAAAGATATATGTACCCCTATGTTTATTACAGTATTATTTATAATAGCCAAATTATGGAAGTAACCCTGTATTCACTGATATAGATGAATGAATAAAGAAGTTTATTCATATATTATTCATATATATTCATATATATTACTGAGCCATAAAAAAAAGAATGAAATTGCCATTTGCAACAATGCGGCTGGATCTAGAGGGTATAATGCTAAGTGAAATAAGTCAAAGAAGGACAAATACCATATTATTTTACTCATGTGAACTTTAAGAAACAAAACAAAAAAACAAAAAAGAGACTCTTAACTACAGAGAACAAACAGATGCTTACCAGAGGAGTGGTGGGGGAAATAGGTAAAGTGAATTATGAGTACACTTACCATGATGAGCACTAAGGAATGTATGGAATTGTTGAATCATTATATTATACATCTGACACTATTATAACACTCTACATTAATTTTATTGGAATTTAAATAATATTGAAATATAAATTTGCTAGGCTTTCTTGTGTGATCAATTAGAGAAAATTTTTTTTTAGTTTTTTTGTGTTCTTGAAGAATGTGCTCTGTAATTGCAGAATTCTATTTCCTTTAGCTTCCAGCTTGTTTTTTTTTTTAATTTAAGAGACATGTTGAAAGTCTCACTAAGGGCGCCTGGGTGGCTCAGTCATTAAGCGTCTGCCTTTGGCTCAGGTCATGATCCTGGGGTCCCGGGATCAAGTCCCACATCGGGCTCCCTGCTCGGCGGGAGGCCTGCTTCTCCCTCTCCCACTCCCCCTGCTTGTGTTCCTGCTCTCGCTGTCTCTGTCAAATAAATAAAATCTTTAAAAAAAAAAAAAAAAAAAAAAAGAAAGTCTCACTAAAATGGATTTGTCAGTTCTCTATTACCATCATTTTTTTCCTTTATATATTTTGAGTAGATTTATTAGGTGCATACCAAATTTTTATTATTCTTGCCAAATTGAATATTTTCTCATCATGACATCATCTACCAATGGGTTCATTTTTGCCTTAAAATCTATTTTGTCTGATAATTATATAGGTGAACTAGTTTTCTTTGGGTTAGTATTTTCTTGATTCATTTTTTTCCATCAATTTATTTTCAACTAAAGATTTTATGTATCCTTATGCTTTAGAATTCATCACTTCCTAAATGCATGTATTAGTCTCCTTTAAACAGCATATATGTGAAATTATTTTTCAATCTAGTACAAATGGGCAAGTTTAACCAATTCATGTTTAACAATTCACAAAATATTTGAACATTTTCCTACCCTTTTTATTATTTGTCCTACTTTTTACACGCATTTCCTATTTTTTCTTATCTTTATTGGGGTAAAATTCATATAAAATTCACAATTTCAACTGTTTTAAGTTGTACATTGTGGCTTTTAGTATATTCACAATGTTGTGCCACCATCAACAGTTTCCAGATTATTTTCATCCACAAAAGGAAACCCTGTACTCATGAGGCAGTCATATCTCACTGACACCCATTCCCCAGCTTTGGTAACCACTAATCTGGCAGCCATTAAGTGTCATAATTTCCATAGAGACCACTTTCTGACTCTATAGATTTTCCTATTTTGAGTATTTCATATAAATGGAATCATACAATATGTGGCCTTATGTGTCTGATTTCATTTAGCAGAATGCTTTCAAGGTTTGTCCATGTTGTACCATATACCTATCAGTACCTTCATTCCTAAATTCCATTTTTTGTGTGCATGTATCACATTTTTTTAATCCAGGCAACAGTTGATGGACATTTGAATTATTTCCAGCTGTTCACTGTTGTGAGTGGTGTGACTCTGACACTTCATGAACAAGTTTTTATTTGAACATCCATTTTCAATTTATTTGGCTCTAAACCTAAGAGTGGAATTGCTGAGTCATACAAGAATTCTATGCTTAATGAGTTTAGCAGACCTGTCAACTGTTTTTCAAAGTGGTTATACCATTTTACACTCTTACCAACAATGTATGAGAGTTCTGATTGCTCCACATCCTTAACCAACACTAGCAATTTTCTATTTTCTTTTTAAATTATATTTAGTATAGCTATTTTAGAGTGTGTGAAATAGTGTCTCAATGTAGCTTTAATTTGAAATTCCCTAATGAGTAATGATGATGAACATTTTTTTTTGTGAATCAAAGGACACAATCAAGAAAGTAAGACAACTCACAGGATGGGAGAAAATATTTGCTAACCATATACCTGACAAAGACCTAGTAACCACAATAAACTCATACAAATTAACAGAGATAAATAATCCTATTAAAAATAGGTCATTTGTATAACTTGCTTCAGAGAAAAGTCAAATTATTTGCCCATTTTTTGATAGGGTTGTTTGTCTCTTTGTTAATTTGTATGCATTTATTTATATTCTGGATGCTAGGCCTTTATCAGATATAGGATCAGCAAATATTTTCTCCCCTTCTGCGGGCTGCCTTTTTACTTTCTCAATAATGCCCTTTGATTCACAAAAGTTTTTAATTTTGAGTAAGTCCAATTTATTTCTTTTTATTTATTGCTAATGTTTTGGTGTTATATCTAAGAAATCATTGCCAAATACAAGATCATGAAAATTTATTCTTGTATTCCCTTCTAAGAATTGTTACGGTTTTACTTCTTACATTTAGGATTCTGATTATTTTTGAGTTAAATTTTATATATGGTATAAAATAAGAGGTCCATTTTATTCTTCTGCATATGGGTATCTGGTTACATCAGCACCATTTGTTGAAGAGACTATTTTTTACCTATTAAATAATATCTTACTAAAAAAAATCACTTAACCATAAAAGCTTTTGCACAACCAAGGAAACCATGAACAAAATGACAGGGTGACCTACTTAATGGGAAAAATATTTGCAAATGATATATCTGATGAGGGGTTAATATCCCAAATATATAAAGAATTTATAAGACTTAACACCAAAAAAAACAAATAATCTGACTTAAAAAAGGGTAGAGGACCAGAATAGACATTTTTCCAAAGAAGACATATAGATGGCCAACAGACACATGAAAAAATGTTCAATATCACTAATAAATCATGGAAATGCAAATCAGAACCACAATGAGATATCACCTTACACCTGTCAGAATGGCTAGAATCAAAAAGACAAGAAATAAAAAGAGTTGGCAAGGATACGAAGAGAAAAAGAATCCTCCTGCACTGCTGGTGGGAATGTAAATTGGTGTAGTTACTATGGAAAACAGTATGGAGATTGCTCAAAAAATTAAAAATAAAACTACCATATAATCCAGCAATTCCACTTCTAGGTATTTATCCCAAGAAAATGAAAATACTAGCCCCAAAAGATGTATTGCAGCTTTACAATAGCCAAAATATGAAAATGACCTAAGCATCCATCAATACATGAATAGCTAAAGAAAATGTGGTATGTATATGTAATGAAGGGTTATTCACACATAAACAAGAAATGTTAACAGGTAGGCAAGCAGGGGCTGGGATAGAATGGCCAAGGACCAGGAGACTTAAAAGCAGAGGAAATCACCTATAAAAAGGCCAGGAGGCATGAAAATGGAAAAGAAGTAACCTGTGTGCTTGGAAGCCTTTGAGCAACTTAATGTTGCCAGCTACTGGACTTCTTCCCTTTAGAGACTTATTTGCCATTCTTGCTGTTGAAAATAACAATAATAACCCTCTCCTTTTCCTAAACCCATATAATGGAGAAAATAAAAGCAATGGCTTAAGATCATGTACCAATGAATCAAGACACAATCAATTTTGAGTTGAGAAGGATTATCAGATAGTTGATAAGGCCTAAGGAAGGAAGATTTAGTGGACTTGTGGTTCACATTCTACAAGTGAACCTGAACAAGAATGCGTCACCTGGGAGGGAAACTTGACCTTCTTCTCTTAATCTCACTAGTGTATAAGTAATAATAATAAATAGCATACAATAAAGGCTTACTATATATTAGGCAATTAAGTAAGTACCTCTCATATATTCTCTCTTTTTGACTTTGGATTTTTGGCTTCCTCACTAATAAGACAGTCAATCATGAGGGGTTGACATCTGTATAACAAATACAAAGGTGTTAAGAACAAAGGTGTTTATAAAGTTATTTCCATCTCCACCCTTAGCCCCTAGGAGAGTTTGCTTTTACAAATAGGAAGGCAAGGATCAGGCAACATATAACATGTAAGACTTGACTAGGTAGTGGGTGAAAAAATATATGTAGGCAGGTGGACATCTTATACTTCTTAGATTATGCCATACAGGTGACTACTGAGGATAAATAATTGGCCCTACTTCTTGATATAGTACAGTGGTAAATATTAAAATCCTTATGGTTGGGCTGCTTGGGTTCAAAGCTGAGCCCTATCTCTTTTTTACTGTGAGGATTTGGACTTAATCTCTCTGAGCCTCCATTTCCTCTCCTGCAAAACTAGGACATAATAGCACTTCCCTTGTAAGACTGTCAGGAGAATGAAATTAAATAATTTAAAATAAATGTTTAGTACAGTGCCTGACACATAGGATGCACTCAAAAAAATTAGTTATTATTCTTCCTACTATGCTTTAAACTAATTGAACTGAGTAAGGCTTTCTGTCTCATGTCCACTACTTCACATAAGAGGTTTGTGGAAATAAAAGGAAACCTAGGCACACAGCAAGGTGATTTAATTTTATAATTCCACATGACCCTATCCATCCCTTCTGATTTACTTGGTCATAGTTTTTCCCTGCGTCACTGGGTAGTTCATTGGTTGACATTCTTTCACTCTTGTTTGATGGAATCACAGTTCTTGTAAGGTATTATAAATGTTCAGAATATCATGAAACAACATCTGACTGGGAAAATTTTTATTTCTATGGATCTTTACTGTGATTTCTCTGCCTAGTTAGAATATTTCTAAGGCCAGAAGGGTATGTTTTGCTAGGTCACCCCCAAACCAATGAAACATTGGATACTAAATAGGCAGTAACATCAATGCATAGAATAACCATACCTTTGGCAGCAGTTCAAGGTAGGAGGTGGGCACATGGGAATATGAGAATCTCAAGGAGGAGGCTGTTTTACTGGCATACAAGAAAAAGTGTTCAGGTTTTTACTCTGTAAATAAAGATATCAAGAATTATCCTTGACAAATAGCAAAATGAGAGGAGCTAGAAAGCTATACCACCAAAATGTAGTCATCAAACAATCCAGGAGACCCAGAAGCAGTCCTAATGCCTGTTATAACAGCAACCTACTTTACTTCCTATCCCAACATAATTTTTTTTCCTATTATTTGTTTCCTTTCCCTGTTGACTTGCTTTCCAAAGAGGATTTCTAAGAAGTCAAAATGCTAACAGGTTCAATAATTGGCTCTGAGGAGCTTTGGGAATTTCATCCCTCAAAGAGATTTATCTCCACCAGCAGACCCACACTGCAGATGGGAACATGAATATGAAGATTAGGGAAGAGACATCTGCCTCTGGAGATTCTCAAAGAGTTTGCACACACAAAATCTCAATATGCCACTCTAAATTCCACAAACCATGAAAGCTTCCAGTATTGTTTGTAGGTTTTCCAGGACTGTATGGTTTTTGAATAAACTGTGATATTAATGTAAGTCATGTTGTGCTATCATGCATCAAACATACCTTGCCAAAGCATAAATGCTATATGCTTGGCCTTCTGGAGGAGATAAAACATTAGGAACACGCTTATGTATGGAAAGGGTAGAGAAGGAGGTCTGGTTTTTGGCCTGACATCTCAAGAGCTTGGAAGTCACACAACATCCTCACAACAGCAATAACAAAAGCTAAATCAACTGAAAATCAAATAACTCTTCTGAAAGAACTGATGTCACAGGGCAAACTTTTGTCCAGAAAACGAGAGAGACAGGTGGATACAGAGAATCACAGCTTACTGGGAGCAGGTCTCCACATGGAGCCAGTACTGTAGGAAAATTAATTTTAGTGGCTCAGTGTAGACTAACTTGAGAGTTAAATACTCCAGAGGGGCCCCCAAGTTTCATGAGCTTTAGAGTTCCATTAGGTTAGCACTAGGAAGATCAAAGAAAAATTACCTCTTGCTTCTAGCCAGGGGAAGGGGAAAGTAACCATTTAAAATATACCTAGAGCTTGCTGTTCTCCTTAACAAAGACCTACCCTCAAAGGAAACTATTTTCCAAAGGCTAACTGACCTAGGGGAAATACTCATTTCCATAGTCCATTACCTTCAATGTTGGGTAAGGGTAATACCCAAATCCAACCCCTCTAGCTTATTTCTCTTACCTAAGGGCAGTGAAGATGAGAAGCACTTATGAAGGTCACAGCCCAGAGACATGAGCTCATTAAGAGACTGAGGTCTAATCATGAGATTATAAAATGCTTCCCCTCCCTCAAGCCCTTACCACCATATTAATAAGGTTCCTGTATAATAAGAGAGTATAGCTAAAAGAACTGCAAGTCTCAAACCTGAAAATGAAAAAATCTCTGGTGAAATCAAAGACAAGAGGGAAGAAAACACAAGAATGTTAGAAAAAAAATTAGTCTGTATTCTCTGGTATTATAGGCAGATCAATAAACAGAGTCCAAACCCTAGCCAGATAAACATAAAATTTCACACTAAAGGCCTGTTACCTCAGTTCCTTTTACTAGAAGTCATGGCTGGATTGCAATAAAAAATTACAAGGTATGATAATGCTACAAGCCATGTCTGAAGAGACAAAGCAAGCATCATAACAAGACTCAATTATAGGACAGGTACTGGATTTATCAGAGTGAGGATTTTAAATAATTATGGTTAATATGCTAAGAGCTCTAATGGAAAAAGTTGCATAGGTGAACAAAGAAGCTCTAAGAATCAAAAGGAACTGTTAAAAAAGTTTTTTAAAATTTTAACAAATTAAAAAGGTCTTCAATGATCCATTAGTAAATGGAACACAATTGAGGAAATAATCAGTAAATCTGAGTATGTATCAATAGAAACTTCCAAACTGAAAAGATAATAGGAAAAAAAATAAAGGAAGAAAATTGCTTGTGGGACAATTACAAAAGATAGAACAAATGCATTATGGGAATACCAGAAAGAGAAATGAATAGGAAAAAAATATTTGAAATAATAATGTCTGAAACCTTCCCAAAATTAATAACACACATCGAACCACAGATTCAAGAAGTGCAGAGAACATCAAACAGGATGAAAAAGGAGGAGGAAGAGGAGGTGGAGGAGGAGGAGAAATCTGACACCTAACACCACCATATTCAAACCGCAGATAATCAAAAACAAAGATGAAAACTTGAAAGAACTCAGAGGTGGGGCACCTGAATGGCACAGTTGGTTAAGTGTCCAAATCTTGATTTCTGCTTGGGTTGTGATATCAGGGTCATGGGATCAAGCCCCACACTGGGCTCTGCACAGAGTCTGCTTGTCCCTCTCCCTCTGCTCCTCCTCCCATGTGATCTCTCTCTCTCTAAAATACATACATAAAATTAGAAAAAAAAAAAAAAAAAAACTCAGAGAGAAAACAAACATCTTACCCAGAAAGAAACAAATATAAGAATTATATTGAAGATTTCTTCAGAAACCAATGAAACAAGAACATAGTGGAGTGAATTCTAGGTCAAGCACTAAAATGAGTGTTAAAAGGTATAATCGATATGTGAAGTGAAGAGGGACAATGGAATAATAAAATGCTGAATTAGAATTGGCAGGGAAAAAAGGAAAACAACAAACAAAAAAAACAAAGAATAAGGTCAATCAACAGAAAACAGTTACAAATATGTTATCTATTAAACCAACTATGTCCAAAATCACTTTAAACGTGAATGGTCTAAGTGTACCAATTAACAGATTGAGTTGGTTAAAAAAAAACAAACCAGACCCAACTACATGTTGTCTTCAAGAAACCCACTTTTCTTTTTTTGTTTATTTTTTTTATTATGTTCGGTTAGCCACTGTATAGTACATGGTTTTTGATGTAGTGTTCAGTGATTCATTAGTTATTTATAACACCCAGTGCTCATCACAGCACATGCCCTCCTCAATACCCATCACTCTGTTACCCCTTCCCCCACTCTCCTCCCCTCTGAAACCCCCAGATTGTTTCTAGGGGTCCATAGTCTCTCATGGTTCATCTCCCTCTCTGATTTCTCCCCCTTGGATTTCCCTCCCTTCCCCTGTGGTCCTCGGTGCTAATTGCTTATGTTCCACATATGAGTGAAACCATATGATAATTGTCTTTCTCTGCTTGACTTACTTCACTTAACATAATCCCCTCCAGTTCCATTCATGTCGATGTAAATGGTGGGTATTCATCGAAGAAACCCACTTTAAATATAAAGACATAGACAAATTAAAAGTAGAGGAATGGAGAAAGCTATATTATGCTGACATGAATCAAAAGAAATCTGAAGTATATTAATTTCAGACAAAGCATACCTCAAAGTAAGGAAAATTACCAGAGATAAAATGGGGTATTACATAATGATAAAGGCATCAAATCTCTAAGAGGACAATAATGTTGTATGTGAATGTGCCTAACAACAGAGTGTCAAATTACATGGGTCAAAACTAATAAAACTGTAAGGAGAAATAGACAAATCCACTATTATAGATGAAGATTTTAACAGCTCATCATCAGTAATTGACAAATCTAGCAGCACAAAATAAGAATACAGATGAATTGAATAGCACCATCAACCAACTGGATCTTATTGACATTTACAGAATACTTGATGAAATCATAGAATACAAATTCTTCTCCAGCTCACATGGAACATTCACCAAGACAGATGATATTCTGGGCTACAAAGCATATTTTAACAAATTTAAAAGAAATCTTGCAATGTATATTCTCAGATCACAGGGGAATTAAACTAGAAATCAGTAACAGAAAAAAAGCAAGAAAATGGCAATGTATGTGGAAATTAAACAACGATGTCTAAATAACACATGAATCAAAGATGTCTCAGAAAAATACTTTTATCTAAATAAAAATACACTTATCAAAATGTGTGAGATGCAGCAAAAACAATGCTTAAAGGGAAATTTGTAGTACTGAATGCATTTGTTAGAAATGAAGATCTAAATTCAACAATCTATCACCTTAGAAAACTAGAAAAATAAGGGCAATATAAATTCAAAGTAAGCAGAAGAAAACCAACACTAAAATGAGAACAAAAATCTAATTTGATAACAGGAAAACCATAGAGAAAATTAATGAAAACCAAAGCTGGTTCTCTGAAGAGATCGATAAAATTGATAAACTATAGCTAGGTTATCCAAGAAAAACTAAATAGAAGACAAAAATTACTAACATCAGAAATTAAAGAGTGACCATCACTACTGATCCAATGGACATTAAAAGGATAATAAATAATATGAATAACTCTATGCCCTTGAATTTGATAACTTAGGTGAAGTAGGCCTATTCCTTAAAAGACATAACAATACGGACACCAATATGAATAAATAATCCATACAAGCCCAAATCTATTACAGATATTTAATAAATAATTAACAATCTGCCAAAACCAGAAAGCATCAGGGCCAGACAATTTCACTGTGAATTCTAACATTTAAATGATACCAATTTTCTACAATCTCTTCCAGAAAATTGAAGTAGAGAGAAAACCTCCTAATTCATTCTATGAGGCAAAATGACCTAAGTACCAAAACCAGACCAAGCCATTGCCAAAAAAAGGGAAATTACAGACCAGTAACTTTCATGTGTAAGTAAAAATCCTCAACAATATATCAGCAAATTGAATCCAAAAATATATAAAAAGAATTATTTTTGTCAATTATACCTTAATAAAAAAAATATACATCATGACCAAGTAAAATTTATCCCAGGTACGTAAAGCTTATTCAACAACTAAAAATCAATTAATGCAAACCATCACATCAACAGGCTAAAGAAAAATAATCATATACTGTTATTAATAGATGCAGAAAAGGCATTTGACAAAACAACAGACATTTAAGGTAAAACTCTTAGCGAACCAGAAGTAAAAGAGAACTTTCTCAATTTGGTAAAGAATATCCACAAAAAAACATAGCTGACATCATTCTTGATAGGAAGAAATTAGATCTTAAGAGGTGGAACAAGACAAGGATGGCCCTTCTCACCACACTATTTAACATTATACCACAAGTCCTAACTAATGCGGACAGATGAGATAAGTAAAAGATACACAGATTGGAAATCAAGAAATCAAATTATCTTTGTTTGCAATGAAGTGGTTGTCTATGTAGAATATCTGAATGAATTGACAAAAAAAAATCCTAGAAATAATGATTATAGCAACTTTGCTGGACACAAAGTTAATATACAAAATGCAACTTCTCTTCTATAAACCAGCAGTGAATGATGGAATTTGAAATTAAAAAGAACACCATTTACATTAACACCAAAAAAATAAATACTTTCATGTAAACCTACAAAATATGTATAAAGTATATACGGGAAAAACTACAAACATGAAAAAATTAAAGATCCAAATAAATGGAGAGATGTTCTATGTTCAATAGATAGGAAGGATGCATTTTTAAGATGTCAGTTCTTCCCAAATTGATCCATAGATTCAAGACAATCTCAATCAAAACCCAAGCAAGTTATTTGGTGGATATTGACAAACTGATTCCAAAGTTAATACAAGCCCAAAAATATAAAAACACTTAAAACACAATATGGAAACAATCCATTTTAAAAATGAACAAGCTATGGAACAGACCTCTTACCAAAGACGACATACAGAAGGGAAATAAGTATATGAAAAGAAACTCAACATTATATGTCATTAGGGCAATGACAATAAAACAATGAGATACCATAACGTACCTATTAGAATGACTAAAATCCAAAACACTGACAGCACTATGTACTGGTGAGAATGCAGAGCAAAAGGAACTTTCACTCATGCATGGAAGTGCAAAATTGTACAGCCACTTTGGAGAACAGTTTGACAGTTTCTTATAAAGGTGAATACAGTCTTACCTTAGTCTTGCCTTCTAGGTATTTAAGCAATTGAATTAAAAACGTATGTCTACATAAAGACCCGCACATAAATTTTTATAGATTCATAAATGCACCCAACCTGGAAGCAACCAAGACATACTTCAATAGGTGAAAGGATAAACCAAGGTACATCCATAGAATGTGATATAAAGAAAGGCGTCTCAAGCCACAGAAAGACATGGAAGAATTTTAAATGTATAGTACTAAGTGAAAGAAGTCTGAAAAGGCTACACACTGTATGACACCAAATACAGAACATGCCAGAAAAGGCAAAGGTTTAGAAATAGTAAAAATAATAATAATAATAATAAGAAGAAGAAGAAGAAGAAGAAGAAGAAGAAGTGGTTGCCAGGAATTTGGGGCCAGGAGGGATGAAAAGGAGAGCAATAGGATTTTAGGGTAGTGAAACTATTCTTTACAATACATGACGCTATGCATTTTTCAAAACCCATAGAACTACATAGCACAGTGATCCTTAACATAAAGTATAGAATCTATATAGTAATAACTTATCAACATTAGTTCATGAATTATAATAGACATAATACCAATTCAGGATATTAATAAAGGAAATTGTGGGCAGGTATAGGTACAGGGGGGAGGAAGAGACACGGTATATGGGAAGTCTCTGTACTTTCTGCTTAACTTTTCTGTAAATCTAAAACTGTTCTAAAAAATAAAGTCCATTAAAAAAAAAAGTGGGGAGGGAGGCAGGAAAGGTTGTAGAATACCTCTCCTTGCCACAGCCCAAATAGTTGCTTTGCATGTTCTATGTGGTGGTTGTCAGAGCTCAAGTCAGTGTGGTAGGCTGAATAGTATTTTCAGCAAGGTTATTGATTTTTGCCTCCCTAGAAAACAGTATGACTGAGGACACCTTGTAACTAGTTGTTGACTAATCCTGATATATCTTAAGCAGACAGAACAGTGAATGGAGATATGAGAAGGGAATTATAAAGAATCCTATATTTCTAATAATTCTCAACATTTGTGCCGATGTGACATATCCAGATATAAAAATTCACATAGGCACATAAACATATTAGTATAAGCTATTCATTAAGTATTGCTATGTAGTAAGATGTTGCACTGTGATATGTGCATTGTGTGCAAGATGGAGAGTAAGGAGGGAAAATTTAAATATTATAGTCAAGGTAGGTCACTTTGAGGAGGTTAAAGCTTAGTCAAGTATGAAAAGTAGTTATCTTCTTTTTTTAAATTTAAAAAAATTTTTTTATTATGTTATGTTAATTAGCATACACTACATCATTAGTTTTTGATGTAGTGTTCCATGATTCATTGTTTGCGTATAACACCCAGTGCTCCATGCAGAACGTGCCCTCTTTAATACCCATCACCGGGCTAAACCATCCTCCCACCCCTCTCCCCTCTAGAACCCTCAGTTTGTTTTTCAGAGTCCCTAGTCTCTCATGGTTCGTCTCCCTCTCCGATTCCCTCCCCTCTCATTCTTCATGAATTGTGTAAGACTTGCGAATCACAGACCTGTACCTCTGAAACAAATAATACGTTATATGTTAAAAAAAAAAAAAAATGAAAAGTAGTTAGCTTCTTGAAGAGATCAAGAGAAGCATTCCAGATAGACGGTATAGCAAGTGCAAAGGCTCTGAGATCGAAAGGAGCTTAGTGTTGTGGTGTTTTATTTTTTGTGGGTTTTTTTTTTTTTTTGAAGAAAGGTACCCCATGCAACTTACATGCATATGCTCAAATTATTCTCTATTTAATATACATAATATATAATTGTTACATCATGCAATATCTTTGCTTTTGTGAGTTCCTCAGCCTGGAAGAGTTCTCATCTTATATAGCTGTTAAAATTTAAAACCCAACTCAAATGCTTCCTACTCCATGGCATTTCTTATTGCACCATTTTGACCTCCCAGACAAAATTAGTTACTATTATCCATTTATTAAAATTAGCTATTTGCGTGTTTTCTTTCTTCAATGGGTAAATAACATGGGATTGGATAAAAAAATGCTTACTGGATTTAATTGAAATGTCCTACTCTTACTGATTTGTCAGGAAACTTTCATAAGACCCAAAGGATCAAAAGAGACACTCTCTTTCTTCTTTGGTTTATTAGGAACAGTAGCCTAACTAATTTATCAAGAATGTCAAGTACAAGAGATCTGCTGTACAACACTGTGCCATGGTCAACAATATTGTACACTAAAAAATTTGTTAAAAGGGTATATCTCAATGAATCATGGAACACTACATCAAAAACTAATGATGTAATGTATGGTGATTAACATAATAAAATTTTTAAAAATTGCAAAAAAAAAAGGGTATATCTCATCTGAACTGTTTTTACCACAATAAAGTAAAACTTTAAAAAAAACATTTACAGCACATGTATTAAAAGAAAAAGGAGGTAACTTCCTGGCAACACCCAAATAAAAAAATTTCATCAAAAAATGGTATCTGGTCAATAATCTCTACTAAGGCATATCTGAACTTCTCACTAAGATACTTAGAGAAAGAGGAGGAGAACTCATAAGGCTACCAAATATTGCAATGAAAGAAAGCTACAGAATTTAGGAGGCCTTGGCTTTAATTTTAAGGTAGATGGACATCGGACTAAGAAAAACCTATTTTTTAGTTCATGGGAGATACAGAATTTGGTTATTGAAATAGAAGCTGCTGCAGAAAAGTTAGGAAGACTCTCGACCTTCACAATATGGAAAGCTGGAACACCATTCTCCCCTTCCCTCCTCGGTGCTTCACAGTAAGGTAGAAAAAATGCATTCTGCCTTTTTCATCCCACTGTATTTCCTATTGTCATCATTCTTTTTTTTTTTTAATTGAAGTATAATTGACGTGCAATATCTTATTAGTTTCAGGCATACATCATTAATGATGTGACATTATTATATATTACAAAATGATCCCCCCAATATATCTAGTTACCATCTGTCACCAAAGTTATTACAAGATTACTGACTCTATTCCCTATGCTGCACATCATTCTTTAAAAGTGTTCATTATGAAATATACATATATATACAAATACATTTGAAGAAAAATAATAAAAATAAAATACTACCACCCAGCCTAGACATCAGTTCTTCAGATCTAAGGACTCCTTCATCTACTACCTCTGAAAAGGAGATGGAATTTCTCTTGCCTAGGGAGGAGGGACTTGAAAGCTTAGGCCACTCTGAATGGTTGGTTGAAGGATATTCCATAGGGATAATTAATTTTGAATCAGGTCTGACAGATAGAGGGGGTCTGGCAGCCTGGAAAAGTTCAGATCTTTCCAAGTCTATGGCTTTCTTTCATTTCACACACAATACTGAGCTAGGTAAAGCAGGGACTGCCATTAAAAAAAATAATAATAGTAAATGAAGGAAAGAAAGATTAAATCTTGGTACATAGTAAGTTGTTTCATGTGTGTTTGTTAAATGAATTCATGATGGCTTGCTGTAATTCACAATGCAGTTTTGTGGGAAAGGATTTTGGTGATTCTTACAACTGCCCTAGGAATTACTGTGTGGTTTTTTTTTTCCTCTATATAACTTTTTAAATAGTAGCCACATTTGGTCATCAATTGATTTTATGCAATAACAAGTCTTAGAAAAGTGAGCAGTTAAAGTAACTTTATAGGGAAAGGTTAATTTTTTTCATTTTTTGTAACTATGATAAAACTAAGATATTTGGTAGTCAAATAATAGAACTCTGTTACTAAAATTTTATAAAATTCATTCCTTTAGTTTGACTTTTAAACTTTTGTAGTCTTGCACTTTTATATGCCATCTTTTATGAAGCTGCTGGTGTCATTATTTTATTTCACCATGAAGTGGCATTTACAAAAGATCAGGAACAGAAATATTCAGGGCTTATGATGCTGAAGAAATAGTTCAGCATTTCTAAAACCTGGCTCTAGAAAGATATCCACATAATAAATTTTGTAAAGTAAACAATTACCCTATAAAGATAGTTTGTAATTGATGTGATGGTATATTTTAGAAGTCTCAGCAATGGCAAAGGAGAAACTTCACTCAAAAGCTCAAGCTATTCCTTCCTATCCTTATGTTGGGAAATTAATAATTAAAAAAAAAAAACCTAGTATTTATTCAGGTCTGTAATGTTCATGCCTTTCAGGAGATGTCAGTTTTGTGGAGGACACAAGATAGGCACATATAGATAACAATACAAGTATTGCTGTGTAATTAAGTGCTGAAGAGATGCACTCAGTGAATATTATAATAATCAGGGAAAAGAGAGATCACTGATTGAAGAAAAGACTAAGGAAGGCAAGTTTTAACTGATCCTTAAGGGATGGAAATGATTTGAACAGATGGGTGGATAAGGGAGGGTATGACAGTTTGGAAGAACAGCTAAAGTTGAATATGAACATATCAAAGCAGGGTTATTTGAGAAAAATAAAATGCAGTGATAGGCAAATTGTCTTAAGTTACAAATTTAGGTTAATAGAATCTCAAAATTAGAAGATATGAATTTTCTTCTGGCTCAGTCTTTACTATGCTCATTAATCCCCTCTACCGCATTCTTAGCCAACAGCCACCCAACTTTTGCATTGATACCTTCCATATTACTCCTTCTGTTGCAGTGCTGAATTGCCCTAGGTTACAAAATTACTCTTCACATCAGGCCAAAATCTTACCCCTGTAATTTCTACTCATAAGTTCTTATTTTGTCCTCCAGAGATAAGTCTTCACAGAATTGCTTATAAGTCCTTCCAGTGCTTATAGTACAAATATCTAGTTCTGCCACTTACTCTATAACTCAAATTAAGTATCAGGGAGAAGAACGTAGAGCTGACCTACAAGCCACTGTGAAGAGAACAGTCATATTCTTCAGTGGAAAATAAATGCAAAGAACTAGAGATTAATTTGTGATGGACCATAAGCCAAGCAAATGATGCGAAATTACTCCAAAATAAACTAAAAGTGTCCATCACTTCCATGAAAGGGACCAAGGGAAATAATTTAAATAATGCTCTAGTAAGAATTCAGAACAGTCAGAAATGTTTTTTCTCCCTCCATCCCTTTTCCTTCTCCTCATTTACAGACAAGGCTTAGAAGCCACTAAATTCTCTGCTCATTGAATAAAAACGCCAATTGCAAATGAACAAGACTCTGATCCTCAGTTCTCAATTAATACAGTTCTCACTGGACAAGTGAACTCTGTAGCCATTCCAAACCCTACTCTGTCAGTAATTTTCACCTTCGCCTCACATAGACCTTGTGTGATAGCTGCTGACAAGTAGGAAAATTGATTTATATAACTTACGTTTTCCCCTTTCTCTTTGCAAATCTTCCACCAATGAAGGTGCTAATGAACTGGACAAAGGGTAGCAGGAAGATAGTGGGAAGTTGAGGGATAGAAGGAAAGGAAAGGAAAGAAGGTCAAATAGTCAAGCTGGTGGCTTCTCAGATCTATGAGTGTGGTCATTTCCAGTATCCACACGGCCCCAGAGGCTTTCATCATTTGCCAAAGTCTCTGGGGTTCTCCATGTGCTTGTCATTCTCACCACTGCCGTGAAACAACCTAGATGTACAATCAAATTAGTGGCCTCTAGTTTATGCAAACCTATATGTTGGACTAAAAGCAGTTTTCTATAAACATAGACCTCAGGGCAAAAAAAACAAAACCAAAAAACCCCCAGACTTCAGACCATTAATTTAAGGATCTCTAAGAATATATAACACAAATTCCTTAGGACATCAGCAAGGGGGTATCATAAAGTCACTTTAATAAGAAGAACTCACATGTTGCCTGGGCATTACCTCTTACCAGTGTAGGATTCCAAGGGATGTTTCCCACAAACTTGCCAACTTGTTCACTTCTATTTCTGCTGCTCCACTGGGCACAGTGGTCTATACTTCTCTACATCGTTTCAGCTTATCCAGCAAAGCAATCCCTTTCATATACCTCTATCTCTTAAGTAGAGAAGTACATTAACCATCAGACACGGGTCCAGTGAGAACAAAGCTAAGAGACAAAGCTGTCAGAAACCAAGCTGTCTTCAGAGGTATCCATCCAAATGAGAACTAGTTCCCTGTTGCCACTCTAAAAGACTATCACAAACTTGTAACTTAAAACACAAGATTATGATAGTGTGGAGGCCAGAATTCTGAACTGAGTCTTAGAGGGCTAAAGTAAAGGCATCAGCTGGGCTGGTTCCCTCTGGAGGCTCCAGGGAAGAACCTATTTCTTGCCCATTCTAGCTCCTAAGGTTGCCCATGTTCCTTGGCTTGTGGCCACATCACTCCAATATCTGCTTTTGTCTCCACAGTGCTCTTTCCTCTTCTGTAGCCAAATCTCCCTCTGCCTCCCTCTTGTAAAGACATATATGATTACATTTAGGACCACCTGCATAACCAGGATAATCTCCCCCATCTCAAGATCCTTAATCATATCTGCAAAAGCCCTTTTGCCACAGAAGCTAACATTCACAGGCACTAGGAACTAAGGCCTGAATATCATTGGGGGCCATTATTCATCCTACCATAGCTCCACCAGATCAGACTGAAAGTAACTGGCTTCTCCTTTAGCATTAGTTTTATGCCAAGGTCTTGAATGCAACTAGTGAACATAGCCTTGACTTGAGCTGAAAGCATGTATTACCGACTTTGGTCAGACATTTTTTCAGGTATTTCCTCACTTAACTGAAACCTATAAGCCAGTATTATCATCCTATTTTATAGATGACGTTGTATACTGCTCAGAGAGATGGAAGTGCTTTGCCTAAGGTAACTCAACCAGTAATGGACGAAACCAGCGCTGGAATACAAAGTCCTTACTTTCCTCATCAATCTAAAACTCCTCTGTTAACATCACAAAGATTATAACCTGAACTTACCTCAGTCTCCCCAACTTATTTCTACCCTGGCTGGAGAATGCTCTTTCCTCATGAGGAGTCTGGCACCAGTCCAGGTCCTATGTGTGAACTTTCAGGCCTGACCCTTGGCAATTCCAAGACTTTGGCTATCGGAAGGCTACCCACCCCACACCAGACTTGATGCACTACCAATATATTGCAGTTTTCTGCAGGGAATTGCAGTCAAGGGCTTTATCTCCAACCCACGACTCCCTTGGCAAGCCATACACATGGGCATATCTACATTCCTAGCCTAGGTGTTTCCATTCAGAGACCTCATTATTGGGGACCTTGATGGAGGTACCTTTCTCCACTTTGACTCAGTACTTTTCCACTCTTAGCCCTCCCCACCCCATGGGTCCATCAAAAGGTGAAAGCCTTTGTGGGGTGCTCTTCAGGAGTAAGATGATTCCTCCTGTGTTGCATCCAATGGACTCTCATCCAGTGCTGTTCTATGGGGGAAAATGGAACACTGGAAAGCTGGAGGCTCACTTTACCTCACTGTTACAGTAAGTGATTAAAAGCTTCACTGTTACTTTTGGTGTCGCTTATTTCTCTGACTCCCTTAATACCACATGCACCACTACAAGTTCAGCCCTTTCTCGCTCCATATATTCGATGCCTACTCACTTTTCTAATCCCAATCTAATTCCCATCAGTTGTTTTCCATCACCACATTCCTCTTTTACTTTTGTTTTTTTTCCCCTATAGTTTATTGTTCATTTGTCCACTACTCTATTGTTTCTGTTCCATGAAACCTAGTCTCACTTCCCTAAAGGATTTTTGTCTAATGTAAGTATATATTATCACGTATCTTTTTTAATTATGTTCAATTACCCAACATATAGTATCTTTAATAGTAACTCAGTAGATACTTGACTAAAGAGCCAATTTCTAAGAATCTATTAGAGAATGATTAACATACTATAGCATCATTTGTCCCTTTAGACTATATACTCACTACAATCACAGTGTGTAGATCATTTATGGAGCTACTGAAGACCAGACAAAAACTATCAGTTAAGACATAGTTCTCGTCTCCCCAAGTTCCCATTGGGATGTAGGAGAAATTTATTTTTTCCTACAGCACTTACTGCATGTATGCATAAGTCTATTAAATGCCTGGGAGAAAGACTTGCAGAGGAAGAAAAAAATTTTACCAGATGGAAATCCTGGAGCTGGTATCTGAACTTCTGAGAAATAGATGTGATGCCTTAAGGATTAATAAATACACTCTCCAAAGGATTCCTTTTTAAGTATGTGCATGTGTATCTATGTATATGTATACATACCTATTTGCTAAATAAATGTTCCAAACATTTGTATCATGAATCACTTGAGTAATAATTATTCATGTTCACCTTCCTCAAAAATGGACATAATGATTCCTCAAATTTGTTTAGTTTTGCAAACTTTCAAAATGATTTCACATATAAAAGCTTTATTAGTGTCCCACCCTACAATTTGATACTGAACAGACATGCAGTAACTAAATTTAGATGACCTGGAGCCTCTGTTGTGGTGGTTAGACTGTCATCCTCATTTTACAAATGAAGTTAGTGAGGTTCTAAAAATTAAAAGGATTTGCCCAGAAGTTTTTAACCAGTAAGTTTCATCTCAACTGCTACTGGATCCCTGTATTCCTGACTCCTAATACAAAATATTCCCAATTTAAGAGACTAATTCTAAAATAGGAAGTAAGATAATCACAAAACAAGTAATTTGTGTGTTATATTTTAAAGCACAGTTAATTTCCCATTAAAAAAGGAATGTTTTGTATAATGTAATTTAAATAGATGAGCTATTTGATGAATCTGTTCTCCTTTATATTGTTTTTGAAGACATACATATGACAGATTAATCTTTCTAATAATCTCTGTAGGACTGTTTGTCAAAAATGAAAATGTCAGTCTCATTCACTTATTCTTTTTATAACAGAGTGAAATTCTTATCTTCTTTTCTACCATCTCCATCTTCTGGCTTATCAATAGCTCCCTTTAGAATACAGACTCTTCTATTCCGTCTTCAAACCAAATAATGCGAGATGTAAGGTTAATTTTCTAGCCAAATATCTTCATGTCTTCACTTGTCCTCCTACAGAGACTTTTAAATGTGGAGATTTTGTACTGTATGGTGACTAACATAATAAAATTAAATTAAAAAATATAAATGTGGAGATTTTCCTGAAAGCACCCTGCTATCCAGGAATTTCTTCTCTAACTACAAAAGCTTAAAATTAAATAAAAAACATCTCTTCAGTTTTCCACAAAAACAAGCAACACAACCCTTGAAGTGCTTATTCCTGGGTATACAATGTTATAAGACATGAGAACAGAATGTAAACTTCTGTATATACAGGTGATTCCATAGAGACTCAAACTCACAGGTTATAGTCCTAGAGGAGAGTTTAGTGTTTGATAATAAATGTAATCTCAACTCATCTGATAACTATTTAAAAAAAAACTCCAGGGGCGCCTGGGTGGCTCAGTTGGTTAAGCGACTGCCTTCGGCTCAGGTCATGATCCTGGAGTCCCTGGATCGAGTCCCGCATCGGGCTCCCTGCCCAGCAGGGAGTCTGCTTCTCCCTCTGACCCTCCCCCCTCTCATGTGCTCTCTCTCAGTCTCTCTCTCTCAAATAAATAAATAAAATATTTAAAAACAAAACAAAACAAAAAAACTCCATCTGTAGAGTTGTTCATGTCTCTAGAACCATGATATCAAGTACCACAAGACTAATTATCCATGTGATCACTGATCCTTGTTTTCTTGATCTGTAAATTGGATCACAGCCCCCAAAGTTCCATTTTATCTCTGACACTTAAGGTTATTTTTTGCCTCTGCCTTTTTGCCTCTGAATTTGGGGAGGAGTCCAGGCATGACTTTAGTGAAGTACTTTCCCTTTTATTTTGGCAAACAATGGTTTCCCACTTATTAACATACCTACTTCACTGTAGATGAGCCAAAAACACCATTCTTGAAGGATTTGGACTTCCATAGAACATTTGGTGGCTAAAGTAACTTGTTTCACTGAAAAGTTTTAGTGACAAATTATGAGTTTACTCAGAACAGAGTCCCTTAAAGCCCTCTTGACTGTTTTGTTGGAATCAGTTCTGATAGAACTAATTCCACTGCATGATAGTTAAGATACCTGGACTGTGGCAGAGTTGTGCCTTAATCGTTTCTGCTCTGGACTATTTTAAATGTTAAATTGCCTAAAATGGAAGTCTCTCCAGTACCTCAGTCACTAAAACTTTTAAAATGGTATGTCACAGACTAAGGCCCTTAAAATAAGATCATGCACACATTATCTTCACCTATAATTCTGCATCATGGAATACAACCTTATGGCAAGATTTCAATTAATCTAGTATTACAAACAATATTAATAATTAAAATATTAAAGTGTAACCATTATTATTTAGAGAGCAGAGGGCTTGTTCTATTAAAAATAACTACAAATCAGTGATCTCATAAAATACAATAAAGATGTGTCTTTTATTATGTGGTGACTAATACTGACATATCCTTTTCAGATAATGGTGATGAATTGCCAGACACTGTGCTTAACATTTTAAAACCATAATTGTCCTTAAACCTTTAAGGAATATTATTATCCCCATTCTAAGGTTGAGGACCTGAAATTTCAAGCAGTTAACAAGCATACGCCAGTTTGATTTCAAATGTCAGGTTCTTAAACACTGTACCATCCTGGCTCCCTTAGAAGAGTGGAATTTATTTTAACATCCCTGCTCCCTCCTTGCAGCCTATTAATGGCAAACCACAAAAACTGTAACTTGATGACATTGCTTCTATCCATCTCTTGCACATTCCACTGTTAGCAACAACTATGATCCTCATTATTTCTACCCTGGACAACATTCAACAGTACGTTAAAAGGATCATTCCCCATGGTCAAGTGGGACTTATAAGGATGCAGGTATGTTCAATATTTGCAAATCAATAAGCATGATACACCACATTTAAAAAAAAAGAGGGATTGAAATCATATGATCATCTCAATAGATACAGAAAAAGATTTGATAAATTTTGACATCTGTTCATGACAAAAACTCTCAACAAAGTAGGTTTAAAGAGAACATACCTCAACATTAAAAGGGCCATATATGACAAACCCACAATTAACAACATCCTCAATGGTAAAAATCTGAGAGTTTTTCCCCTAAGTAACAAGACAAGGATGTTTACTCTTCCCACTTTTATTCAACATAATATGGGAAGTCCTAGCCACAATAATCAGACAAGAAATAAAAGACATCCAAATTGTTAGAAAGAAGTAAAACTGTCACTGTTTGCAGATGACAAGATACTATACATAAAAAATCCCTGGGCGCCTGGGTGGCTCAGTTGGTTAAGCGACTGCCTTCGGCTCAGGTCATGATCCTGGAGTCCTGGGATCGAGTCCCATGTCGGGCTCCCTGCTCGGCAGGGAGTCTGCTTCTCCCTCTGACCCTCCTCCCTCTCATGCTCTCTGTCTCTCATTCTCTCTGTCTCAAATAAATAAAATCTTAAAAAAAAAAAATCCCTGAAGTCTCCAACAAAAATCTGTAGGAAATAATACATGAATTCAGTAAAGTTGCAGGATAAAAAATTAATACCCAGAAATCAATTGTGCTTCTATACATTAATAACAAAGTAGTAGAAAGAGACATTAAGAAAACAATTCCATTTACAATTGCATCAAAACAATAAAATACCTAGGGATATATTTGACCAAAAAAGTGAAAGATCTGTACCCTGGAAACTATAAAACACTGATGAAAAAAATTGTAAATGACACAATTAAATGGAAAGACATACACACTCATGGAATGGAATAATATTGTTAAAATGTCCACACTACGCAAAACAATCTACAGGTTCAATGCAATCCCTATCAAAATACCAACATTTTTCACTGAACTAGAATAAATAATCCTAAAATATGTATAGAACCACAAAAGACCCCAAATAGCCAAAGCAATCTTGAGAAAGAACAAAGCTGGGGGTACCACAATCCCGTATTTCAAGATGTATTACAAAGCTGTAGTAATCAAAATAGTATGGTCCTTACACCTGACACTAATATAACACTGTATGTTAACTATCCCAGAATTAAAATCAAAAACCTAATAAAAACAACACAGTATGGTCCTGGAACAAAAATAGACACATTTTCAATAGAACAAACATCCCAGAAATTAACCCACAATTATATGGCCAATTAATCTAAAGAACCTACAATGAGAAAAAGACCGTCTCTTCAACAAATGGTGTTGGGAAAACTGGATAGTTACATGCAAAAGAATAAAGCCAAACCACTTTCTTACAACTTACACAAAAATAAACTCAAAATGGATTAAAGACCTCAGTGTGAGACCTAAAGCCATAAAACTCCTAGAAGAAAATATAGGCAGTAATTTCTTTGACATCAGTCTTAGAAACATTTTTCTAGATATCTTCTAAGGCAGGGGAAACAAAAGCAAAAATAAACTACTGAGCCTACACCAAAATAAAAAGCTTTCACACAACAAAGAAAAGCATCAATAAAACAAAAAGCCAACTTACTGAATGGGAGAAGATATTTGCAACTCATATATCCAATAAAGGGTTAATATCCAAACTATAAAATAACTCAACACCAAAAAACCAAATGACCCAATTAACAAATAGGCAGAGGACTTGACATTTTTCCAAAGAAGACATTCAGATGGCCATCAGACACATGAAAAGATGCTCAACATTACTAATCATCAGGGAAAAGCATATCAAAATCACAAGGAGATGCCACCTTAAATTTGTCAGAGGATATTATCAGAAAGACAAGAAATAATAAGTGTTGTTAAGGATATGAAGACAAAGGAACACTTATACACTGTGGGAATATAACTGGCACAGCCACTGGAGAAAACAGTATGGAAGTTCCTTAAAAAATTAAAAATAGAAATACCATATGACCCAATAATTCCACTACTGGATGTTTACCAAAGGAAAATGAAAACGCTAAATTGAAAAGATGTATGCATGCCTATGTTTATTGCAACATTATTTACAATAGCTAAGATATGAAAACAACCAAAGTGTCCATCAATAGATGAATGAAGTGGCATATATACACGATGGAATATTAGCCATAAAAAAGAATGAGATCTTGCCATTTGCAACAATGTGGATGTACATAAAAGGTATAATAGTGAGCACTGAGTGATGTAAAGAATTGTTGAATTATAGGGCGCTTGGGTGGCTCAGTTGGTTAAGCGACCGCCTTCGGCTCAGGTCATGATCCTGGAGTCCCGGGATCGAGTCCCGCATCGGGCTCCCTGCTTGGCGGGGAGTCTGCTTCTCCCTCTGACCTTCCCCCCTCTCATGTGCTCTCTCTCTCTCCCACTCTCTCAAATAAATGAATAAAATCTTTAAAAAAAAAAAAAATTGTTGAATTATATTGTACACTCGAAACTAATATAACTCTGTATGTTAATTATACTTCAATTAAATAAAATGTTCTGGATGTCAAACACGATTATTATTTCCACCATTAAAATATTTTACCATAGGAGAAGAAAACATACTTCTTAATATTTTTAAGTCACTTTATTGAGGTGTGATTGACATAAAAAAGTCACACATATTTAATGTATACAACGTGATGAGCTTGGAGACAAGTATACACTCATAAAACTCTGACCATCATCTGTGTAATAAACATATCCAACATTTCTAAAATTTTTCTCCAGCCCCTTTTTGTAAGAACACAACATAAGATCCACCCTCCTAGCAAAATTTTAAGTATACAATGCAGTACTGTTAACTATGCTGTACAGTTAAATCTCTAGGACTTCCCTTGCATAATTGAAAATTTTTACTCTTTAATACCTTCCCAGTTTCCCATCTTGCCAGGCCCTGACAATCACCATTCTACACTCTGCTGCTACGAGTGTGACTATTTCAGATTCATCATATAAGTGGTATTATATAGTATTTGTTTATCTATCTGGCTTTCTTCACTTAGCATAATGTCTTCCAGGTTCATCCGGATTGTTACAAACGGCTCAATTTCCATCTTTTTTGTTTTTTTTTTTTTATGTTATGTTAATCACCATACATTAGTTTTTGATGTAGTGTTCCATGATTCATTGTTTGCGTATAACACCCAGTGCTCCATTCAGTACGTGCCCTTTTTAATTCCATCTTTTTAAAGGCGGAATAATATTCTATTTTATGCATATGCCACTTCTTCTTTATCCATTCTTTTGTTATTGGAAATTTAGAATACTTCCATGTCTTGGCTACTGTCGGTAATGTTGCAACTAACAGGAATTCAGATCTCTCTTCAAAATTCTCATATAAATTCCTCTGGAAATATACCCAGATTTAGGATTACTGGATCACATGGGAGTTCTACTTTATTTTTTTGAGGAACCTCTATACTGTTTTCCACAATGGCTACATCAATTGACATCCCAACAGGGTAACAGGGTTCCTTTTCTCCACATCCTCACCAAATCTTGTTAGCTTTTCATATATATGTAATTATATATACATAATATATATAATTGTATATATTTAATTATATAAAGTACTATTATATATAATATATAACATAACTTATTTTTTCTCTATATAATTATTTTTATCTCTCTTTACTATATATATATATAGTATACTATATATATATAAAATAGTCATCCTAGCAGGTGTGAGGTAATAGCTTGCTGTGGTTTTAATTTGCATCCTCTTTTTGATTGGTGATGTTGAGCATTTTTCATATGTCAATTGGCCATTTGTTTGCCTCTTCTGAGAAGTATATATTCAGTTCCTTTGCCTATTTTTTGAGTTATCTGGGTGGGTTTTTTGTAGGTTTAGGTTATTTTGTTTATTTACTATTGAGTGGTAAGAGTTCGTCACATATTTTGGGTATCAACCCTTTATCAGGTGTATGGTTTGTAAATATTCTTTGGGTTGCCTTTTCATTTTGGTGATTGTTTCCTTTGCTGTGAAGAAGCTTTATAATTTGATGTAATCCTCCATGTTTAGTTTTGCTTTCATTGCCTATGCTTTTGGTGTCATATCCAAAAATCATTGCCAAGGCCAATATCAAGAAAGTTTTTCCCTGTGTTTTCTTCAGAGTTTCTTCGAAGAGTCTTCTTCAAAGAGGTTTCAGGTATTAAAGTCATTTATCTCTTTTGGAATTGACTTCTGTGTGTCATGTAAGAAAAGGGTCCAATTTCATTCTCTTGCATGTGGATATTCAGTTTTCCCAACTACTTACTAAAAAAATATATATTTACCCATACTGTATTCAACCTTGTTGAAGATCAGTTGACTGCATATGTAGGGGATTATTTTCGAGCTCTCTACTCTATTCCATTGGTCTATGTGTATTTCTATGCCAGTCATATTGTTTTAATTATTCTAGTCCAGTAGTATAATCTCAAATCAGGAAGTATGATGCCTCCAGTTTTGTTTCTCTTGTCCAAGATTGCTTTGGCTATTGGTTTTTGTTTTTGTTTTGTTTGTTTTTTTGTGGATCCTTAGGGACTCTCAGATTTGTTTTTCTATTGGGATTTCTATAGGGATTTCATTGAATCTCTACACCACTTTGGGTATCATAGACATTTTAACAGTATTAAGTTTTCCAATTTGTGAACATAATGTCTTCCCATGTATTTGTGTATGCTTTAATTTCTTTCGTCAGCATTGTATAGTTTTCAGTGTACATCTCTTTCACCTCTCTGGTCAAGTTTATTTCTAAGTATTTTGTTTTTCTTTTTGATGCTATTATAAGTGGGGTTGTTTTAGTTCTAAGTTTGATCACCACCATTTTTTCTATTGCTTTTACATTCTTGATTTTCTCTGCTCTAACCTTATTTTTTTAAGTTTTTATTTAAATTCCAGTTACTGTTAACACAGTATAATATTAGTTTCAGGTGTACAATGTGATTCAATGGTTCTATACAACACCTGGTGCTCATCACAAGTGGACTCCTTAATCCCCATCACCTATTTAACTCAACCCCATCCCCCACCCCCTGGAACCATCAGTTTGTTTTCCATAGCTAACAGTATGTTTCTTGGTTTGCCCTTTTTTTCTCCCTTTGCTCAATTGTTTCTTAAATTCCACATGAGTGAAATCATATGGTATTTGTCTTAGACTTATTTTACTTAGTATTATACTCTAGCTCCATCCATACTAATGCAAATGGCAAGACCTCATTCTTTTTTATAGCTGAGTAATATTCCACTGTATTTATACCACATCTTCCTTATCCATTCATCAGTCAATGGACACTTGGTCTGTTTCCAAAATTTGGCTATTGTAGATAATGCTGTTATAAACATAGGGATGCATGTATCCCTTTGAATTAGTATTTTTGTATTCTTTGGGCAAATACCTAGTAGAATAATTGCTGGGTCATAGGGTAGTTCTATTTTTAACTTTCTGAGAAACCTCCATACTGTTTTCCAGAGTAGCTGCACCAGTTTGCATTCCTACCAATAGTGCAAAAGGGTTCCCCTTACTCCACATCCTCACCAACACCTGTTGTTTGTGTTGTTGATTTTAGCCATTCTGACAGATATGAGGTGATACCACATTATAGTTCTGATTTGTGTTTCTGCTCTAATCTTTATTTCCTTTCTTCCCTAACTTTGAACTTACTTTATTCTTTATTTCCTTGAGGTCTAAATTTGAGTTGGGATCCTTTTTATCATAGGCATTTATTGCAGTAAACTTCCCTCTTAGTACTGCTTATCTTGTATACTGTAAGATTTAGTGTATTTTCATTTTTATTTGTATCAATTTTTTTTTTTTTTTTTTTTACTTTTGGCTTCTTCTTTGGCCTATTGGTCTTTCAAGAGTGAGTTAACTTCCATTAGTTTGTGAATTTTTCTATTTTTCTTTTATGAATAATTTCTAGTTTCATTCCACTATGATCAGAAAAGATACTTGGAATGCTTTCAATCTCCTTAAATTTTTTAAGGCTTATGACCTAGCATGTGATTATCCTAGGGAATGTTTCATATGTACCTGAGGAGAATGTAGTCTGCTGCTCTTTAGGTGGGATATTCTGTGTATGTCTGTTGGGTCTATTTGGTCTGTAATATTGTTTAAGTCTGCTTTTTCATTACTGATTTTCTGTCTGGATGATTTATCTATTACTGAAAGAGGGGTACTGAAGTCTCCTACTGTTTTTGTATTGCTGTCTATTTTCCCCTTGAGTTCTATCAATGTTTGTTTTACATAATTAGGTGCTCTGATATTAGATATATATATAAAAGCTATACTTTCCTATTAAATTGACCACTTTATCATTATGTAATGACTTTGCTTGTCTTTTGTGACTGTTTTTCACTTAAAGTTTATTTTGTTTGATATAAACACAGACACCCTGCTCTCCTTTGGTTACCATTTGCATAGAATATTTTTTTTCCATCCATTCACTTTCACCTTATTTGTGTCTTTAAATCTAAAGTGAGTCTCTAGTAAACAGCATACAGTTTAATCTTATTTATCTATTCAACCACTCTGTACCTTTTATTAGTAAGATTAATGCATTTAAAGTAATTACTGATAAGAACTTAACCTTTGTCATTTTGTTGTTTTCTGTCTGCTTTGTAGTTCTTTTCTTCCCCCATTTCCCTTTTTGCTGTCTTGATGATTTGATGATTTTTCTATACTCTTTTCTCTTTTTTGCAGCTACTATAGGTTTTTCCTTCGTGGTTACCATGACACTTACATAAAACTTCTTTTCACAGTCTATTTAAAGCTGATAACAATTTAACTTCAACCACATACAAAACTACACTTTTACTTCTCTCACAGTTTGTTACTGATATTAGAATTTGTGCATTCATTAACCATTTTTTGTGGTTATAGTTAATTCTTAATATTTTTGTCTATGTTTATACTAGGGTTAACTGTGATTTCTGCATCACTGTATCAGTATGCTATTCTATATTTGCCTAAACATTTACTTTTTCCAATGAGATTTAGACTTTCATATGTTTTTGTGTTGCTATTTGACAGGCGTTCATTTCAACTTGAAGAACTCCCTGTAGCATTTTTTTTGTAGTGGTGATAAACTCCCCCAGTTTTGTTTTGTTTTGTTTTGTTTGTTTTTTGTTTTAAATCTGGATAAGACCATCTCTCCATTTTTAAGGGATACTTTTGTTATCTATAGCATTCTTAGCCGACAGTTTTTTTCTTTCAGCACTTTAGATCTCACTCCCTTGCCTACAAGGCTTCTGCTGAGAAATTCACTGATAGTCTTATGGGAATTCCCTTGTATATAAGGAGTAGCTTTTTTTGTTTTTATTGTTACTTTCAAAAATCTCTGATTTTTGACAATTATGATGTCTCAGTATAGACTTCTTTAACCTATTTAGTATCCTTTAGGCTTTGTTAATCTGGATGTTCGTTTCTCAGCAGAGATTTGGGTAGTTTTCAGCCATTTTTTTAAAATAAACTTTCTGCTCTTTTCCCTTTCTCTTCTTGAGATTCCCATCAGGTATAATTGAGTCTGTTATTGGTGTCTTGTAAGTCCCATAGGCTTTGTTCACCCTTTTTCATTCGGTTTTGTTTGTTCGTTTCTCTAACTGGGTAGTTTCAAATAACCTATCTTTGCATTATCTACTTTTTTTTTTCCTTCTGCTTGATCAAGCTTATTGAATTTTTTTCAGTCATTGTATTCTTCAGCTCCAAAGTTTTTTTCTTTTTTCTCATTTCCATCTCTTTGCTGAACTTCTCATTTTATTCATATATTGTTTTCATGATTTAGTTTAGTTGCCTATTTCTGTTCTCTTGAGTTTAAGACTATTATTTTGAATTCTTTGTCAGGCAGTTTGTATATCTTGTTTAGGATCTGCAGTAAAGCTTTATTTTGTTCCTTTGGTGGTATTATGTTTCCCTTATTCTTCATTATCATTATAGCCTTGTGTTAGTGTCTGAACATCTGGGGAAAGAGTCACCTCTTCCAGTCTTTGCAGCCTGGCTTTCCGCATTCAGCCTGGCCAGAGATTCTGGGTGGCCCAGCTGGTGGGGTCCATGGGCAGCCTGCTGCCATGGTCCACAGGCAAACAGGTCTGCTGCTCTGGTCCTCAGGTGGGCACGCCTGGTCCTGGGACCTGCAAGTGAGCAGACCTGCTGCTAGAGGCTGCAAGCAAGCCTGCTACCAGAACCTCAGACCAGCTATTGATCTGCACACTGGTTGCTGAGCTCTCCCTCCCCTTTCCTCCGTTCTTAGCTACCCCCAGGTGATCTAACTGTACCAAATTCCCTCAGTGTTTTGGGTGAGGAATGACAGAAGCAGGCCTCTCAGGTGGTGCCCCCAAAGGCTAAGGAAGTCAAATATTCACTTTATTTCTCTTCTTCCTGTATAGGAGGATTTATGGCTAAGGGGATCTCTTTGAGCACTATGTGATGCTTGCTTAGGGGAAGAAAATGAAGCAGGTAAAGTGTAACTGTTCTTCTTACCCTTTCAGTGTTTTTTAAAGTTGTTTCTGTTTGCTCCATGGGAGTGTTATAATCTCTCATCTGGATTCCAGAGCTCTCATGAAGAAGTTTTCATGTGTGAATAGTTGTTAAATTAGTATTTTTGTGAGGGATGAAGGCTGGAACTCCCTATTTATGCCATCTTGTTGATGTCACTCTCTTCATACGACACTCTATTACAAGTGATATTTTTCCCATACAATATATGTTCTATTTCTAATAAAAATACTGACAAGATATAAAACCATTTTTAAAAGGCCAAGTTTCAAACTATGTATTTATGTTGTGTGATATCAATTAACAATTTCAGACTTCCTGAAAAAGTAATTCAAATGGACCAATATTTTATTAGTGGGCATTTCTTAATAGTAGCTTTCTTTTAGAGAGAAGGAATTTCTACAGTAATTTCTTAGAACCTTAATAATTCAGAAAGTTCTTTGTCAATATTTATGCCTTTGACAAGAAGGCGATTTTAACTATAAGAGTGCTCATCTATAAGATGAGTTAAGCTCATCTTAACTTGGTCAGAGTGTTGACCAATCCCTTCTAGATTTAAAGTCATAGATCTCCTAAAATACAAAACTAAAATAGTCTAAAGAAAAATATTAGAAATGCCAAATTAATTACTTATTCACACTTCTGCTAAAAGAGTTTGGGGAACATTTCCAAACACTAAAGTACTGAAGTAAAGAAGGGAAAAAACAAGTAACAGAGAAGATAAATCAGAGCTACCAAATGTTCTAAGATGTCCCACAGACCCAGAAACTCTGATTCTGGTAAGTAGGATATTATGAGGTAAGAATACACTGAACATTCTTTTTCTCTTACAGAAGAATCAATGATAACAAGAAATATTTTTTGAAATAGCTATATTCAGAGCATTACCCAGAGAGAAGCTTGAGTTAAAAGCTTGGAGCTGGCTTTGCAACCAAAAGCATTACCTTGTTCAGTCTCAATTTAGATCTTACTTATAATCCTAGTAAAATGCCACTCTTGTGATAATGCCAAATCCCAAGGAAACTTTCTATAGAATTGTTTGCCTGAGTTATTCTTATTTGACCTACTTTTCACTGCCAAGAGGAAAGGCAGTTATGCCCCACTCCTCCTCAAAATGACTCTTTCCCTTCAGTGTAGTGAAGCAGAAAGAGCATGGGCTTCTCTACTAGACGTATGTCTATGGGCTTCACTTTCTTGACCTATAAAATGGAAAGAATGATTCCATGTACAGTTGTTGTGAGGTTTAAATGAGATAATATAAATCAAGCATGTGGGATGCAGAAGATGTTTAATAAATATTAGTGTTCTATGTCCAATTGGTCTAACTTTGGTGAGCAATTAAGTTCTTCCACGTGGTTGTCAAATAAGAGTTACAAATTCATCCATCAAAAGAATATTTAGAATTTAGCAAGAGGCTCTGAGGATTTATAAGACTTCTGGGCACCAACAGCACTTACAAAAGTGCAATTTTGGATGTTCTTCAACACATACTTCTTTTCTCTTTTTTTTTTTTTTTTTTTTGCCAGTACTGAAAACACAAAGATCAATAACATAGTACTTGTCCTCAATGAAAGTAGGATAGAAGGACAGACCTCTTGCTAACTCTTTTCTATTTCTCAGAGGATAGCAACAGGATAGTGCAAGGACAAGAGTAAGAGATAAATTTTTGATAGAAGGAATGTGAAAATCATACTCCTCAAAGAAGAAAAGAGAAGGGAATTTCCTTCTAGCATACCTCTTGGTTGTGGACTTTTTGGCAGGAAGATTAAGCAATCTTCTGAACCCTGCCCTGATCCTTGCAATGATGGGCTGTGAGGCTCCTAGAACCTTTAGCACAAGATTTTTCTTTTTTTAATTTGTACAAGGACTACTTCTGCACTGATGACATCTTTGACTCCAGAAAACTGAGAAGGGTTCAGTTCAGGCTCAAATAAGAGAAAACCAACTGCTAATTCCACAGAACTAGTTTTAGCACAAGCAAAGAGGTAAAGGGAATCTTCAGATGTCTTACCGTCCAGCCTAATTCATCAGGGTAGGAAAGGAGACAGTTTCTAGCAAGAATTGCTGTCTAAAGAATGTATATTTGGCTGAACTATGCCTGGTTCTGTATCTTGTGGAAACCTGAGAAAGAAAATGAGAAAATCCAGCAGTAGTAAATAGATATTGGCCTTTGTAATTTCTTATTGCTGCTGAAACAAACTGCCACAATTTGATGGCTTAAAACATCATAAATTTATTATCTTAGAGTTTTGGGGTCAAACATTAGAAATTAGTCTCAGTGGGTAAAATTAAGGTGTCAGCAGAGCTATATTACTCTGGTTCTAAGGGAGAAATTTTTCTTTTCCTCCAGCTTCTAGAGGCCACTTACATTCATTCCTTAGCCCCTTCATTTTCAAAGTCAGCAAGCTAACATATTCAAATTTCTTTCTCTCTTTAATGCTTGCTACCAGGACTATATCTCCTTCCTAGATTCTTACCATGTGTCTCTCTCTTATGAGAACCCTTGTGATTACACTGGGCCTAGATAATCAAGGATGATCACTCCATTTCAAGATCCTTAACTTGATTATATCTGCAAAACCTTTTTCTATGTATTCTAAGATCACATATTCGTAGGTTTCAGGGATTAGGGATATTTAGGAGGTCATTATTCTGCATACTAAGCCAGGATCTGAGAACGAAGGTATTATAGCATTAACAGAAGCACAAAAATAAACACTGCGATAAGCAAAACTGGGATTTCACCTTTGCCTTTTTATCATTATGTAAGCACATTTGCCTTTCACCTGATGAGTAAGCAGGTCCGCCACAATAAACTGTTTTTAGCCCCGCTGCCAAGGGGAGAGACTTATTTTGTGAGATACTATAAGATTCTATTATTTATCCAAACCCTGTCCCTTACCAGTAACCTTGACTCTGCGCATTTACTACTTAATGATTACTTGCCTTGCTTATAATGTAGTCCAGCCACTGGAGGATCATGATCAATTTCTCTGTCCATCTATTTATCCTTTGCTTTTCTTGACCCAACTTCTGATAGATCCAAGTTTGTGAGTTCAGATTTCCCTCACCTTTGCCTCTACCTAGACATGAACTAGTAGCAAATTAAGCACACTGTTTCTCTCTTTTGCCACTCACTGGAAGAGTAATGGAAGCAGCTGTCACTGCAGCCATTTCACTTCCATGTTTCATATATATAATGCCTCTCTTCTCATACATAAACATCTCATTGGAGATAATGTGCTGGAAACAGATGTTTATAGGTTGCCTAGTTATCAGAAATCTGTCCCTAGTTGGTTGCACTGTGGAAAAGCTGTGAATCTAGACCTCTGGTTGGCAAGGAAACAAAAATATCCATAGGAGGCTATTAAGGAAATTTCCTATTATCCTCAAACCTGACAAAGACAAGGAACTGAAAACAACAGATATTAACTATCCCAACTTAAAGATGTGAGAGCTGTCAGTGGATAGAGCCTGTTTCCTCCTTACAAGTTTCAGCTTGTCTTATGGTGAAAGTACATCAATTCAAATGTGTACTACACAATATAGATACTATTTTGAAAGTTGCATCAACTAAGAAGAACAACTGCATATGTCCTATAAAATAACTGTAGGTTGGGGGGGTAGATAAACATAAAGATGCAGAATTTATGTCATCAGTGAGGAGCCTGGGAAGATGGTGCAGTAGGAGGTCCCTGAGCTCATCCCATCCCACATTTACAACTAAATATCATCCACATCCAAGTAAATAAACCAGAGACTGAATTGAATAATGGCAGAACAAATTCTACTGCTAAATGTAAATAAACTGCATCTGAAAGATTAGGAAGGTCAGAGTGAGAGGGAAGCTGCCTACAGGAGGGAGGGAGCAGCACGAAAAGATAGGTCAGAGAAACAGTCCTTGTACCAGGGAACTCATTTTGTGGGGAGAAGGGGAAGAGACTAGTCCCCATAAAATTTGGCTTTGGAAACCAGAAGGCCTGAGTTCCATGAGTGTGTATAACCCACAGGACTTGGAGCCTGGGTTTTTAAGAGTCAGATGACTCAGCACTAGGAAAGCTGGGAAGGCCAGTGATAGCTGGGTCACCGCTCTTAAAGAGACAGCAACCTGCACGGAGAGGCAACATAAAAATGGCAGCCTACACAATGCCAGGGGGCAGGGGCATGGCAGGGTGGGGAGGAGGAACACAGATCTGTTCATACTAATTTCAGAGCATGTTGGGGGACTTCTCCCAAAATGAGGGAGCTGGTAAGTGACACTTTCCTCCCCGACCCCCAGCATAAACATGGGGCCATTTGTGGGAGGTGTTGCTGCACAGATACTTGCTACCTAATCCGCTAGCAGTGTGCCATGCCCATGAGTTCTTCTAAGGTCGTGCCCACTCCAGACCTGCTAGCCTCAGCCCCGGGCTCAGGGCAAATTTTGTTAAAGTTGCACTTGTGCCACACCCAGCCCTGGGGCCCCAGTAACCCTCACGCAGCTCTCAGCCACTGCAGTGCTTTGAGGGAACTGGCATGGGACTAGTGGCCCATACAAGTTTTGCCAACACTTATGTCCTGCTCTCAAGTTCCCACCCCCTCAGAGCTGGCTTGCCTGGGACCCACTAATACCACAGAAAGCAAGCATAGCCCACAACAGGTAGAGTGTCAGTGCAGACAACTGCATGGAAAGGAAAAGTGACTCAGACACAAGAGCAGAGCATAAGAAACACATAGGATATTTTCCTAAAGTGACAGGTTCTGGTGAACAGGGGATACTGCACTGCAGGGCACTCCAGGACCTCTTCTTCATAAAGTCACTACTTTCAAAAACAGAAGACATAGCTGACTTCCTTAACACAGAGAAACAGAGAGGCAGACAAAAGAAGGAGACAGAAAAATTTATCCCAAATGAAAGACCAGGACAAGGCCATGGCCAGAGATCTAAGTGAAACAGATCTAAGTAACATGCCTGATAGAGAATTTAAAGTAATGATTATAAGGATACTCACTGGACTTGAAAAAAGAGTGGAAGGCATCAGAAATAAGGAATAACATAGCAGACATAAAGGTCTTATAAATGCAACAAGAAACACTCCTGATGGAATGAACAGCAGGATGGAAGAAGCAGAGGAACAAATTAGTGACCTAGACGACAGAGTAATGGAAAATAACCAAGCTGAACAAAAGAGAGAAAAAAGAGTTATGTAAAATGAGAATAAACTTAGAGAACTCAGTGACCCTATTAAATGTAGGAACATTTGTATTTTAGGAGTCCCAAAAGCAGAAGAAGAGAGAAAAGGGGGCAGAAAAATTATTTGAAGTAGTAATAGCTGAAAACTTCCCTAATCTGGGGAAACAGATATCCAGATCTAGGAGGCACAGAGAACCTCCAACAAAACCGAAAAAATCAGACCCAGGACACCTGGATGGCTCAGTCAGTTAAGCAACTGCCTTCAGCTCAGGTCATGATCTCAGGGTCCTGGGATTGAGTCCCACATCTGGCTCCTTGCTCAGCAGGAAGCCTGTTTCTCCCTCTCCCTCTCTTTCTCTTTGACAAATAAGTAAATAAAATCTTAAAAAAAAAAAAGCAGACCATACCAAGACACATTGTAATTAAATTTACAAAATATAGTGATAAAGAAGAAAAAAATTAAAAGCATCAAGACAAATAAGTCAGTAACTTACAAGGGAAGCCCATAAGGCTAGCAGAAGATTTTTCAACAGAAGCTTTGTAAGCCAGAAGAGAGTGGCATGATAAATTCAAAGTGCTGAATGGGAACAATCTGTGGCCAAGAATACTCTATCTAGCAAGGCTATCATTCAGAAGAGAAGCAGGGATCAAAAGTTTCCCAAACAAAAAGTGAAGGAACACATGACTACTAAACCAGCCCTGCAAGAAATAAAGGGTACTCTTTGCGTGCAGAAGAGACCAAAAGTGAGAGCATGAAAAGTAAAAAACAAAAAAGTGGTAAAAAGAACTATGGCTGTAAACAGTCAGTCAAGGAACTCACAAAAAAGCATATAAAATATAATTACATATACCTAAAATGTGGGAGGAGATGAGAAAAGAATGGGTTCAAGGTTAAATAACCATCCACTTAATACAGACTGCTATATGCAGAAGACGGTAAGAACACACCTAATGATAACCATGTATAAAAATCCACTAATTCATATGGCAAAAATAAAGAGAAAGAAATCTAAATATATCACTAGGAAAATAAGCAAACCATGAGAGAAAGACTAGAGGATCAAAGAGTATCTTCAGAAATAACCACAAGCAAATAATAAAATGACAATAAGTACATATCTATCACTAATTACTTTGAATGTAAATGGAGTAAATGCTCCAAAAGACATAGGGTGACAGAATGGATAACAAACAAAAACCAACAAAACAACAAAAAACAAACAAGACCCATTCGTAGGCTACATACAAGAAACTCATTTTAGATGTAAAAACACCTGCAGATGGAAAGTGAGAAGATGGAAAAACATTTACCATGCAAATGGACATCAAAAGAAAGCTGGAGGGGTGCCTGGGTGGCTCAGTCAGTTAAGTGTCTGCCTTTCGCTCAGGTCATGATTGCAGGGTCTTGGGATCGAGCCCCACATCAGGCTCCCTGCTTAGCCTCTCCCTTGGCCTACAGTTCCCCCTGCTTGTGCTCTGTCAAATAAAGAAATAAAATCTTAAAAAAAAAAAAAAAGCTGGAGTAGCAATACTTACATTGGTCAAAATAGACTTTAAAACAAAGACTGTAACAAGAGACAAAGAAGGGCATTATATAGTAATAAAGAGGACAATCCAAGAAGAAGATATAGCAATTGGAAATATTTATGTACCCAACATAGGTGTACCCAAATACACAAAGCAGTTAATAACAAAGGAACTGATCGATAATAATATAATAATAGTAGGAGACTTTAAAACCCCACTTACATCAATGGATAGATCATTTAAACAGAATATCAACAAGGAAACAATGACTTTGAATGACATGAGGGACCAGATGGCTTTAACACATATATTCAGAAATTCCACCCTAGAACAGTAGAATGCACATTCTTTTCAAGTGCACATGGAACATTCTCCAGAATAGATCACATATTAGCTCACAAAAGAAGCCTTAACAAATTCAAGAAAATCAAAGGCATACCATGAATCTTTTCTGTCCACAATACTAGGAAACTAGAAATCAACCACAAGAAAAAATCTGGAAAGAACACAAATAGAGGTTAAATAACATGCTACTAAACAATGAATGGGTCAACTAATAAATCAAAGAGGAAATTTAAAAAAATATATGGAGACAGATGAAAATGAAAACACAACAGTCCCAAATCTATGGGATGCAGCAAAAGCAGTTCTAAGAGGGAAGTTTATAGCAATACAGGCCTACCTCAAGAAGCAAGAACAATCTCAAATGAAAAACCTAACCTTACAACTAAAGGAACTAGAAAAATAACAACAAACAAAACAAAGATTAGAGCAGAAATAAATGATATATGAACTAAAGCAATAGAATAAATCAATGAAACCAGGAGCTGTTTCTTTGAAAAAAAAAATCAGTAAAATTGATCAACAAACAAGTTTGCTGGAGGGGAGGGGTGTGGGGAATGGGTTAAATGGGTGATGGGTATTAAAGAAGGCACCTATTGGGATGAGCATTGGGTGTTATATGTAAGTGATAATCAATAAACATACTCCTGAAACCAATACTATACTATATGTTAACTAACTTTAAATTAAAAAAAAAAGAAAAAATAAAATTGATAAACCTTTAGCCAGACTTACCAAGAAAAAAAGAGAAAGGACTCAAATAAATGAAATCACAAATGATAAAGGAGTAATTACAACACCACAGAAAAAATAATCATAAGAGATTATGAAAAATTATGTGCCAACAAATTGGACAAGCTAGATGAAATGGATAAATTCCTAGAAACATATAAACTACCAAAACTGAAACAGGAAGAAATATAAAATTTGAACAGACTGATAACCAGCAAAGAAACTAAATCAGTAATCAAAAAATTCCCAGTAAACAAAAGTCCAGGACCATATGGCTTCACAGGTGAACTCTATACCAAACATTTAACTAAGAGTTAATACCTATTCTACTCAAACTACTCCAGAAATAGAAAAGGAAGGAGAAGTTCCAAATTCATTCTATGAGGCCAGCATTACCTGATACCAAACCAGATAAAGACATTACTAAAAAAGAGAACTACAGAGCAATATCCCTGAGGAACACAGATGCAAACATCCTCAAAAGAATAGCAGCAAATGGAATTCAACAATACGTTAAAAAAAAAATCATTCACCATGATCAAGTGAGATTTATTCTTGGGATGCAAGTGTGGTTCAATATTCACAAATCAATGTTATACATCACATCAATAAAAGAAAGGATAAGAACCATATGATCATTTCAATAGACACAGAAAAAGCATTTAACAAAGTACAACCTCCCTTCATGATAAAAACCCTCAATAAAGTAGGTTTGGAGGGAGCATACCTCAACATAATAAAGGCCATATATGAAAAACCCTTAGCTAACATCATCCTCAATGGGGGAAAAACTGAGAGCTGAACCTCCTGACCAGAAACAAGACAAGAATGTCCACTCTCACCACTTTTATTCAACAGAGTACTAGAAGTTCTAGCCACAGCAATCAGACAACAATAAGAACTAAAAGGCATCCAAATCAGTAAGGAAGAAGTAAAACTCTAATTGCAGATGCTATGATACTCTATAAAGAAAATGCTAAAGACTCCACCCAAATCCTGCTAGAACTGTTAAAAAAAAAAATCAGTGAATTTGCAAGATACAAAATGAATGTACAGAAATCTTTTGCATTTCTATACACTAATAATGAAGCAACAAAAAGAGAAATTAAGGAATCAATATCATTTACAATTGCACCCAAAATAATAATACACTTAGGAATAAACCTAATAAAAAAAACTAGAAAACACCATTAAAAGAAATTGATGATGATGTTCATGGATCTGAAGAACAAACACTGTTAAAATGACTATACTACCTAAAGAAATCTACACATTTAATGCAATCCCTACCAATATACCAACAGCAATTTTTTTTTTTTAAGATTTTATTTATTTGACAGAGAGACACAGTGAGAGAGGGAACACAAGCAGGGGGAGTGGGAGAGGGAGAAGCAGGCTCTCCCCTGAGCGGGGAGCCTGATGCAGAGCTTGATGCCAGGACCCTGGGATCATGACCTGAGCCGAAGGCAGACGCTTAACAACTGAGCCACCCAGGCACTCCCCAACAGCATTTTTCAAAGAACTAAAACAAACAATCCTAAAATTTGTATGGAACCACAAAAACCTGGATTAGCCAAAGCAATCCTGGGAAAGAAAAGCAAAGCTGGAGGCATCATAATTATGGACTGTAAATTATATTACAAATCTGTAGCAATCAAAACAGTATGGTACACAGAAAAACATACATTAATCAATGGAACAAAACAGAAAACCTAGAAATGAACCCACAACTATATGGTCATTTAATCTTCAACAAAGCAGTAAAGAATATTCAATGGGAAAAAGTCTCTAACAAATGGTATTAGAAAACTGGACAGCAACATGCAAAAGAATGAAACTAGAGCACTTTGTTACACCATATGTGAAAATAAATTTAAAAATGGATTAAAGACCTAAATGTGAGACCTGAAACCATAAAAATTCTCAAAGAGAACACAGGCAGTAACTTCTTTGACATTGGGTGTAGCAACATTTTTCTAGATAGGTTTCCTGAGGCAAGGGAAACAAAAGCAAAAATAAATTGGACTATATCAAAATGCAAAACTTTTGCACAGCAAAGGAAATAATCAACTAAATTAACAGGCAACCTATGGAATGGAAGAAAATATTTGCAAATGACATACCCAATAAATAGTGTCCAAAACATGTAAAGAATTTATACCCCTCAACACCCCAAAAATGAATAATCCAATTTAAAAAATGAGAAGACATGAACAGACATTTCTCCAAAGAAGACATACAGATGGCTCATCACCACTTACCGTCAGGAAAATGCAAATCAAAACTACAATGAGCTATCATTTCACACCTGTCAGAATGGCTAAAATCACCAACACAAGAAACAACAGGTGTTGGTGAGGATGTGGAGTAAAAGGAACCCTCTTGCATTGTTGGTGGGAATACAAACTGGTGCAGCCACTGTGGAAAACAGTATGGAAGCTACTCAAAAAATTAAAAAATAGAACTACCCTATGATCCATGAATTGCACTACTGGGTATTTACCCAAAGAATATGAAGACACAAATTCAAATAGCTACATGCACCCCGATATTTATTGCAGCATTATTTACAATAGCCAAAGTATGGAAGCAGCCCAAGTGTCCATTGACTGACACGGATGAACCTAGAGAGTATTATGCTAAGCAAAGTCAGTCAGTCAGAGAAAGACAAATACCATGATTTCACTCGTGTGGAATTTAAGAAACAAATAAGCAAAGGGAAAAAAAAAAAGAGAAATCAAGAATGGGACTATTATAGACAACCACCTAATGATTACTAAAGGGGAGAGTGGAGAGGGATGGGTTAAATAGGTGATGGGGATGAAGGAGTGTACTTATGATAAGCACCAGGTGAGGTAGGAAATTAATGAATCACTATATTGTGCACCTGAAACTAATATAACACTGTGTTAACTAACTTGAATTAAAATAAAAACTTAAAAGAATTTATGACAGAAGTTTCTAGAAGTCCAATTTTCTGAGGCATACTGGTACAGCACACCTATGGTTTAAAACAAGTGTTTGGGGCCTGGGTGGCTCAGTCAGTTAAACATCTGCCTTCGGTTCAGGTCATGATCCCAGGCTCCTGGAATTGAGCCCTGCATCAGGCTCCCTGCTCAGTGGAGAGTCTGCTTCTGCTTCTCCCTCTGCCACTCCCCCTGCTTGTACACTCTCTCTCTAATAAATAAATAAAACAAGTTGTTGCCTTTCCTATTACTAAGAAAAGGAAGCCTCATTGTGGTCCTTTTGGGGTTTTAGAGACAACACATACCACATTTAGTCATACTTCTGTAACTCGGAATGCTATCAGTTTTGAGTGGCACTTCTCTAAGTGACCTTGGCATGTAGACCATATGACCCAGCAGATAAAATGTTAGTAAAATTATTTGTGGTGATGCTATCTATGTGTGGCATGCCCCCAATAAAGCCAGAGTGCAGACCCCTGGACTTCTAGAACAAAGCTGTGTCCTCTGTCACAGGAAAATACTTCTCTTTGACAAGCAACGCCCGATGGGCTACTGAGCTGACTGAGCATCTAAACATAAAACATGTGATAGTACAAGATCACATGGCTATCATGAATTGATATTACCAAATCCAAGCAGGCATAAGGTTGGAGAACACAACGAATTCATGTATGCTGCAAGTGGTATGCTCAGGAATAGGTTTCCTGAGGGCCAAGGGGCACAAATTACATAAATTTGTTGTTCAATTCCTGTTACCTGCCTCAAATGTCTCTCACTCCCCTCACACCAATTCTTCCTGAGGCATTCCCTATAATCAACTGAAGGAGAAGAAAAAGTCTTGCCTGAGACTATTTGAAGTTTGGCTAATATGTCAGCTCAGGGAAAATACTCTGTGGGGTGCTTTTTTCTGGGATGCAGTATATGCACTGAACAAACTAGGGAATGTATGCCCAGTATTTAGCATGTGTAGATTTATAGTATACTGAGGAATGAAGAGGCATCAACCCCCAGCGTAACGTCACGTAAGTGACCTGCTTGAAAATTGTGTGCTTCCAGTCACAACAAAGTTAGGCTCTGTTGGATTAGAAGTCCGATTCCCAATTGGGGAATGTTTCCAGCAAAGGAATAGAGTAATGATTCCACCGAATTTAAAGCTACAATCACCACTCTGTCATTCTATCCTCCTCAGGCCAGTGAATGGTCAAAGAAAGGAATAATAAAGGAGTTACCTATGAAAAGATGCTCAACATCACTCATCATCAGGGAAATACAAATCAAAACTACAATGAGATACCACCTCACACTTGTCAGAATGGCTAAAATTAACAACACAGGAAACAACAGATGTTCATGAGGATGCAGAGAAAGGGGAACCCGCTCATACAGTTGGTGGGAGTGCAAACTGGTACAGCAACTCTGGAAAACAGTTTGGAGGTTCCTCAAAAATAAAACTACCCTACAACCCAGCAATTGCACTACTAGGTTTTTACACAAAAAAATACAAAAATACTGATTTGAAGGGGCACATGCACCCTGATATTTATAGCATTATCAACACTAGCCAAATTATGGAAAGAGCCCCCAAGTATCCACCAACTGATGAAATTAATGGATAAAGAAGATGGCGTGTGTGTGTGTGTGTGTCTGTGTGTGATGGAATATTACTAAGTCATAAAAAGAATGAAATCTTGCTACTTGCAGTGACATGGATGAAGCTAGAGTATTATGCTCAGAGAAATAAGTTCGAGAAAGGCAAATACGATGATTTCACTCATATGTGAAATTTAACAAACAAACCAAATGAACATAGGGGAAAGGAAAACAAACAACAAACAAGAGAGGGAGCAAACCATAAAAGAAATTAACTAGAGAGAACAAATGAGAGTTGCCAGAGGGGAGGTGGGTGGGGGAAGGGTTAAATGGGTGATGCCTTATCTAGATTTGTGTTTCCTATCTTGTGTACACTTTAAATGTATGAATTGTATAGTATGTAAATATAGCTCAATAGAACTTTTAGAAGGAAAGAAAAAGCAAATGTGAAGAACTGTATTCTTTTTTTATTATATTATGTTAATCACCATACATTACATCATTAGTTTTTGATGTAGTGTTCCATGATTCATTGTTTGCATATAACACCCAGTGCTCCATGCAGTACGTGCCCTCTTTCATACCCATCACCGGGCTAACCCATCCCCCCAACCCCCTCCCCTCTAGAAGCCTCAGTTTGTTTCTCACAGTCCATAGTCTCTCATGGTTCGTCTCCCCCTCCAATTTCCCCTTCATTTTTCCCTTCCTACTATCTTTTTTTTTTTTAAACATATAGTGTATTATTTGTTTCAGAGGTACAGGTCTGTGATTCAACAGTCTTACACAATTCACAGCATTCTTACAGAAGAATCTCCTTACTGTGGGCCCTTGAGAGTCACTGTTTCTATTGGCTATACCAAACTTGTGCCTGAACTCTTGCCCTTTTGAGTAAATGAGAAAATAACATTTGTATAACTGGTAGGAATGATTTTTGAATGTGAACATATTACAGGCCTTAATATCATAAACTAGATGCCCTCTGGTCGTACAGATTGGTCTTGGTTCCCTCAAATGAGCATCCATCTGAGGTAGATGGGCTTCCTCCCCTTAAAAAAAAAAAAAAAAAGAGTAGAGTAAAATTTAAGTGGAATGCCACCTCTTTAAGAGGCGTGGCATAATTTGTATCTGAGGGAAATAAATTTTTCTAGTGCTCCCTTCCTTCAACTGGTAGGGATGGGAGAAAGGACATAGTGGAATTTGAGTCCACCATGGCTGTATGGCCAAAAACAGAGACTGAATAGCAGAGCCCTTTATGTACTTAGCACATAAATGGGTCTTTGGATATGCCAAAGTGCCTTGGAGTAGAAAAGGGGAAAAGGCTAAATTACTCTATCTAATCAAACAAAGAGAATAGCAATTCTTGGGCAAAACCCTAACTCACCACTGCCACTAGAAAAGGGAACAAAGTACTGAAGTAGGGTAGATATAGATGAGCACAGTCTTGAGGAAGAGAGAACCAAGCAAAATGTCAGGAAGCTGGAGTCCTCAGAAAAGAGTAGCCAATGAGCAATTCCTAGTCACAGGAGAACCAAAACAATTTACACAAAACAGGGATGTCTAATATTCAATTTAAGGTCATTATGTATTGTTGTGATATAAACCACAAAACTTCAGTAAAGTTTGCTGCATATACAAATGTATCAGTGGGATTTTGTTTGATGAACTAATCCCTATAGAAAAACATCTGTGCTACTTCAGGGCTGGTGTGACAGAGAAAAGAGGACAATCGTAGGAGTAGACAAGATTTTAGAAATAGACATAATCAGAAAACATAAAGCACCGTAATCTGCAGAAATCATGGGACTGGCACAAAATACCCCACAGGACTTGAGAAAGGAACTAAAGCCAATTTTAGTTACATTTAAATGACAGAACTACCTCAGCTAACATCCAGCCTATAACAGCAATGTTCACTTGAAAATAAAGCCATGCTGAGCACAATTTTTCTTTGAGGATTTTAGATGTGTTTGGGTATTGTTACTATAGAGATTAGTCAGAGAACTGCAGATGAGCTTGTTAGTAAAAAGATGTCCAGTTCATGGAATGCTATTCCCCTTTAAATTTTCTTACTGTTATTTCAGTTTAGGCATGAGATTGTGCTTTGTGAATTTAATATCAGAATAGTTTCTTACACATTCTTTTGTTAAGAATTATCTTGTCAAAGATATCTTTCCAGCTTTTCTATTTAACAAATAATGCATCAATTAGTTCTCCTTATCCTAATGTGCCATGATATATCACCCAAGAAAAATGTAATCAAATTCTTTAATAACTTTTTAGAATCTTAAAATGAATTTTGATCAGAAAAGGATTGTAAGGATATAAGTGCATGCATCTATGAAATGACATGATCCCCATATTATTTTTGAGATCAGAATATTTTTATTATTTACTTCCCTTGACTAGCAATTTGACAGACCTTATATAATGACCACTGTCACACCGATTTTTAATTCTATAAAAGCAGTATTGCTTTGATTTTACTCACATATGGCAGACGAAACTCTAGAGTTATCTAAATAAAACCTGGTTCATTATGGCATGAGATGATAAGATTGATATTTCACTATTTACTGTTAGTTTGGTTTTTTGGAACTTCTTTTGAACACTTGAAAAAATGAAAGAAACTGCCCCAAACTTAGCATTAAATTGTTCTCACACACAAACTACGTAAATTATATTTTCTTGGAAGCAGGAAGTAAAAAATCTTCCTCCTCCCTTACTTGGTCACCAGATCCCATTAATGCTACCTCCTAGATTCAATCTCCTAACTTATTTTCCTGTCTCCTCCTGCTCCCATCTCCTGTAGCACTGTTAACTAGCTTTTTGAGCATGGCCATCATGACACTGCTTAAAAACTTCTGAGGCATGTGTGGGGGCAAGGGGTAGATGGAACTCTCTGTACTGTTCAATTTTGATGTGATTTTAAAACTCCTCTAAAAATAGTAAAAAAAAACAAAACAAAAAACCAACACTTCCGATGCCACCACACTGTTCAAAATATAAGTTCCTAGATCCTTAATGTAGAAACCTACTTCGTTAGTCTTTGCCTTCCTACATTATCTCTAGGGGCCTGTCCCTCAGAAACGATGAACTCAGATCACTCTAAGCACAATGTCCTCTGCTGAATGTCCCTACTTATCTGTCACTCATGAGGCCTTTCTTGTTTATTCTCTCAGAGCCAATAACTTCTTCCTGTCCTCCTGCTGTACTGAGTAGAATCTTGAGTATAGCAAGCATCTCATTGCATAATTATTTATTTACACATCTCACTTTCTCACTAAGGCTTCTTTGGAACCAGGACTGAGTCTTATTCACTTGCTCCTTTCCAATGCCTAATTTTACGTGTTTTCAACTAAAAAAAAAAAAAAAGTAATGCTTAATGAATAAATGAGGCCCAATGAGGAACAATTTAACAAGGTCCTTAATCTTCCAAAGTCTCTCAGCTACTCAAAACCTTTGCCAGCCTCCCTGAGGCCTCCTCACCCTTGTGTTCACAGGAGACAAAATGACACCTTATCTTACTGAGAAAACTGTGACCTTAATGTGTATCCTCCCTCATCTATTCCCACCACTTCTCTGAATCTGCTCTCACTAAGGTCAATGACTTTATAACTGCCAAATAGGAGGGCACCTCTAACCCTTTAAAGAAGGCCAATGCCAACTGGGCAAAATGTAAATTAATTCCACAGTGAAATATAATTTCATGTCCACCTTTGCAAGGTGCTCAGAAAGGGGAATTCCAATGTATAGCTACTAGGAAGGTAAATTCATATAATCACTCTGAAAAAGCAAAGGAAGGACTACCCAAATAAAATGAGGATTTGCATAACCTCTGTGACCCAGGAATTCCTCTTCTTGGAGTAAATCTCAGGAATATTCTGGTACATGTACACCAGAAAACACATGCAAAAAAATCCTAAAAGTAGCTAAAAAATAGGAAACACTTCAAATGTCTATTTCCAGAAGAAATGATAAATGGATTGTAGTATGGCTCTACAATCCTCTAATGGCTTACTATACGGCATTACAAATGAAGAATAAAATACGACAAAAACTATCATGGTTAAATAAGCAAAATGTTAGGCAAAAGAAAAAAAATCTAACAAAATTTTACGGCATAAAATTGATATACATTTCAAAAATGTGCAAAAACAAATTAGGTATGATTTAGAATTCAAATACTTGTGTTAAAAACCCCAAAGAAAAGAGAATACAGCCAAAAATTCAAGACAATGGTTCTATTTTAGGAGTAGCGTAGGGAGGGGCATAGGAGTTTCAAAGTTATGGGTTTATGTCTAAAGTTCAGCGCTAGATATGTGCATGTTCATTTTACATTTAAGTAGTACGAGTAGTACTCTTACACATAAGTAATATCAAAACATCCTTATATGTTTCAACATGTTTAGTTTTGAAAAGTGAGAAAAATTTACCTCTAAGATGGCCACATTATTTTTCTGGCAAATTGGAGGCTTATACAATATCTGGGTTAAAATATATTCCTTTAAAAAAAAAATTTTTAAGTTTAGTATGAATGAGAGAGATTTTCAGTTCAGAAACCCATCTCAAAAGAAAACAAGTAGTCTGAAATGCATCCTTTTACGGGTAAACTAGCAAAATTTGGTTCCTGGAAAAAGTATTTTAATTTTCTAATGACTCACCACTGATACCCACTCAACAGCAACAGAAGCATGGCTTTGTCTTTTCTAAGTGCAATAGGTTGAATTCATCATTTTCTTCATAGAAAAATTATCTTAAAAATGTATGTATATAGAAAATGTATCTTAAACATATATATAATTGTAGTAAGTATCATGTAATATCATACTTGGCATTAAACTAATGTAAGTGATAAGGCAGACTGAAAAGAAGAAAGGCCATTGAAATGCTACCAGCAGTTATCACCTCCTGAGAAAAAGGACTGACATGTAAAAGGAATTTCACTTTTTTGCTTTCTTCCCTTCCATAATATTCAAATCTTTTACAGGTATGTGTTCCTTTTGGAACCTAGATGATCAAAAAGATGTTCTGTATTAATTTATTTACTCATTTTTAAGGACACAGTTTTAATGTGTTTTCTCCAGTTCAAAAATTAGATTTTCTAATAACTGTGGCATTTTGTGTAAGACAAAATTGTGAAGCAAGTGAAGTCAGCCTGTAGTCAGCTTCCAGTCTGCCCTTCTTTCTGTAGACTTGCGTCATACCCTTGACCTAAGTCAAGGCATCCACCCCCTTGTCTCTCCCTGCAGCTGCAACTCTCCTCCCTGTTCAACAGAATTTCCCCTTCCCTATCTAAATTCCCATCCATTCAGGACCCTGATTGCAGCTAGCGGTCTCTCAAGTATCATAGGCTCAAATGCAAGCACATTTTCCTTTGTACTATTCCGAAAAACACAAATTTCAGATTCCACAGTATAGTTAAATACTACCAGTCCCCTAAAAACAAGATTCAAGTTTCATTTACCACAGTATATTAACCATGAGTAACTGCATAAAGTATACACTTCCCTGCTAACTCTTCAGTCCGCAAATCACTAGGTAAACAAAGGTACATCATGACTAGTGACTAATCACAGTGGTCGATCACTGTGCATCTGTTACCGAATTCCTGCATTGGCAGCAAATGTACAGTTGTGTTGCCTCATCTCCCAGAGATGGACCTACACGACATTTTACAAGGACAGATATTCAACAGAGGGATTTGAGCAAGAAAGATAAAAGCACAGTAAAGGAATGCAAAGTGCTAACTCTGGAATGTAAAAATCAAATCCAGTGTAAGTGGAGTTATGGAGGAACTAGCTGATCATGGCAACTTTAATGGTGGGGTGGTTCAGAGACTCTAGATATGCAATGGATGGAACTTACGGAAAGCAAAGTTATTGACCTAAATGAGAGAAAGTGACACTGGTGAAAATCTTCAGATTAAGGGAACTCTGAAATATTTTCTAACATTAAAAGAGAAAGGAAGGTGCCTGGTGGCTCGGTTGGTTAAGTGACTGCCTTGGGCTCAGGTCATGATCCTGGAGTCCCAGGACTGAGTCCCGCATCAGGCTCCCTGCTCGGCGGGGAGTCTGCTTCTCCTTCTGACCCTCCCCCTCATGTGCACGCGCGCTCTCTCTCTCTCATTCTTTCTCTCAAATAAATAAATAAAATCTTAAAAAAAAAAAAAAAAACGTAAAAAAGAGAAAGGATCAAATGTTGGAAGCTTATCCAAACCTAGAAAGGAGTATAACCACTGGCTAAGGCATAGAGAAGATGCTCACTCTGTATCATAGGTTATATAACAAGAAGGCAAGTAGTATTCAAAAACTACTCTGGATACTTTTTTTTTAACAAAAAGAATTTTAATGCCTAATGATTTAAATTATAGTGCAGTAAATGTTAGTTTTTTTATTTCCCTATATATTTCCCTATATAATTACAACAACGTTTTTAACATCTTAACAAAAATGTACAAGTCATGGAACATTTTTAATTTCTTCATTGCACACATTCAGCTGGCATGATCATTTTTACAGTTCTGTGCAAAGTGTGGATTTCTTGTATTTGACAACAAGGTCAATTACACTAATTAAAACATTAGCAGCAGAAGAGAGTAGGAGTAGCACAGACTGTAGATCGGAAGACTGGGGCTAAAACTCTGTGAAACTCGTTTGCTGTGACCTTTGCTTTTCCACTGAACCTCTCAGCTTTAGTTTCTTCCCCATTTTTACAAAAGAGATGTCAGTAATATCTTATTTGCACCATGGGTGTACAGACTGCATGAGTAAGGGAATGAAAGCAGTAAATTATAAAGCATGATATAAATACTAGATGCTATTAAAAATGTAAGGTTTTAAAGGTTTACGTTCTGTCCCCTTACACATAGCACATTCTAAAACACAGCAATCAGTGATCTATGCCTTTCCCCAAAAAATTAATCTTAAATAAGGTTTTCAAACAATATTTTAGCAACTGCTAAAGACATTTAAAAATAGAAATCATTCCTAGAACTTCAGTCCTAAGACCTTTGTTCCCTATCCATAAGTTCCTATTAATGATGTTTAAATAACTAAACTTATTTCTTATGTTATCATTTGGATTCCAAGCTCCTTGAGGTCTGTATCTGTTCTTAAATAATAGCTCCCTGTTGCACTCCTGAATTGTTTCTTTGACTTAGTAAAGTGAGGTGTCAATTAACTAATATTAATTATACTCAATACATAAAGAAATATTGGAGGAGGAAAAAAGGAAAATGTTTAATTGGCTTGAAAAATGATGTTTTAAATTTAGTTTAAAAACTCCTGAATTTTCCAGAAGACTAATAATTTCAGAACTGGCACTGAGTGATATGGTTGTATAAATACAACAAAGTGTCCCTTTTGAAAGGAGTGAATGAACTAAGTGCATAGTAAAATTTACAAATGATCCCAAATCATACTGACATAATTTGTAATCCCAGGACATAGCATTGATCTCAAAAATACACCAATAAGTCCTCACAATAGGCCCAATCCTTGGCTAGGTAATAAAGCCAAATCTGCCTTCAGTACTTATTACCTTTCATGCATGAATTTCATTAATTAGATGACTTATTCACTGGGTTGACTCCACATAAAAACTATCAAGGACTGGTTGGTTCTCAGAAGAAAGAGATGTGGTTAAGGTCCCAAAAAACCTAAATCCTCCACCAGCTGGCTACTTCAGCCACAGCTTCAGAAAGGAGGTAAGTAATGAGTACATTCCTCATAAATGAATGGTCTTTAATACTATCTGGAAGTCTGAACCAAGGCCCTATTTGAATGCTATGTGGTCTCTTAATCTGGGTACTACTCCAGCCCAAAGCCTAATCAGAAGCAGACCAAATGGTTTTTCAGTTCTTTTACCCAGAATTTCAATCTGATTTTGGTGTAGAAATTTTCATCTTGCAACCATGAAATTGCCTCAGGTAGAGACAAGCAAAAGACAAGTCAAGGAAAACAGCTTCTTTATCTAAGACCCAGAAGAAAACCCACTTATGCCATGCACACCAGGCTTCCCTTTCCTCAGATCCAAATTTAGACATGTTTGGCTGGAAAAGCATAATCCACTGCTCCTACTTCCACCTCAAGCAGGGGATACACTAGTATTTTCACTACACATAAGCTGCATGAGAGCCGCAGAGTCCTTCTAAAAGGAACATACTACAAGGCCAGGAGGAGGAAAAGGCCAGAAGATCAGGGAAGAAGGAAAAACCACACAGATGAAAGAGCTCACCCCATCAAAAACTCCTTTCCCAACATCAAGGCCAAATCCTACTCCCTGAACCATTTCACAGTCCTTCTTGCTGGTGGAACAAGGGACAATTCTTGGACTCTCTGGAGGTTATAGCATTGCCACTCGATCAATTGTAAAATCTAGCCCAAGCAATCAGAATTCACAACTTTACCTAAATATTTGCCCCTTTTTCCACCATATTCTGGGATATCTCTAGTTGGCAACTTTATTTTCCCAGTATAGACTCCACTGACTTTCTTCAAACGTTTTAGGAAATTGTTTCACCAGCAAACCCCAGCAATTCTTGGTCAAGATGATGATCTCCAAATTTTTTAAATTATTGTAATTCTTAACCAAAGTAGAGAGGTGAGTCAAATGAATCCCCATGTATCCACTGGCCAGCCTCTACAATGATCAACATTTTGTTAATCTTTCTTGGTCAATTATACCAGGGGCCAACAAACTTTTTTTAAGTATTTTGAACTTTGTGGACCATATGGTCCCTGTCACAACTATTTAACTCTGCTGTTGTCATGGGAAACCAACCATAGACAAGATATAAACAAATGTGCATATCTACATTCCAATCGAATTTTATTTATAAAAACAATCTAACCTCATCACTCACAGGCAACCACTATTCTGATTTCTATCTTCATAAATTATGCCTGTTCTCAAACATTATAAAGGTGTACTCTTTGGGTTCTTCCATTAAGCAAAATTTGAGACTTCATGTGCTGTATCAGTTCATCCCTTTTATTGCTGAATAGTATTCCACTGTATGAAAATAACGTACTTGTTTGGTTTATCCCTTCTTTTGTTGATGGACATTTGGGTTGTTCCCAAGATTTTTGCTATAAAACTACATTCGATATTCTTGTTTAAGTATTTTTTAGAGAAATAATATTTAAGTTCCAGGGAGTGAAACTGATGTATCATAATGCAGATGTATGATTAACTAAAAGTGACTACTACAGTGGGTGTATCATCTCCAAGAATGTGCAAGAGATCTAGGTGCTCCACATCCTTGCAAACTTTTGGTATTATCAGTCTTTGAAAATTTTAGCCTTTCTAGTTATTATTCAGTGATATTTCACTGTGTTTTTAATGTGCATTTTCATGGCAAGTACTGACACCTTTTCAAGTATTGACCATCTAATACATGACTTTTATGAAATATCTTAAGACTTTTGGCCATTTTTTAATTAAGTTGCTTGCCTTTTCATTATTGATTATAGAGTTAAGATGTATAGATTTTTTTGTCAAATAAATGTATTAGGAATACTTTTCCCAAGTCTGTAGTTTCCTTTTCTAATAGATTATTCTTTAAAGCAGTTTTAAGTTTATAGAGAAATTGTGCAGAAAATAGAGCATCCCCTCTGCCCACTCCCATTCCTCAACCTCCACAGCTTTCCTACTAACGTTATATATTAGTGTAGTACATTTTTTGGCAATGGAATACCAATATTGACACGTTATTAACTAAAGACCATAACTTGTGTTGCTTTTCAATTCTGTGGGCTTTAACAAAAGCGTAATGTCCTGTATCTTTTTTTACAGTATCATACAGAATAGTTTCATTGACTAAAAATATCCATGCAGCACTTATCCACTTATTCATTCCTACCCCTCCCTCCCCACCAACACCTGGCAACCACTCATCTTTTTACTGTCTGTAGACTGTTCCCTTTTCCAGGATGTCCTATAGGTGGAATCATACAGTACATAGCCTTTACAGACTGGCTTCTCTCACTTAGCAGTATGCATTTACTCCATGCCTTTTCAGAGACTGATAGCTTATTTCTTTGAATTGCTTCATTGAATGGATGTACTACAATTAGTGATCAACATTCATTTATTGAAGGACATCTTGGTTATTTCCAAAATCCCTACTCTGAGCCTGTTCCTCTGGCCCAGGACCTTCACAATTCCTTCTCAGTTCTCCCCACCCCTGAAGTGAGACAGAAGAGCAGGTGCAGTCTGGAGTTGGATGCTTGCCCTCCCCAACATGGAAGGCTAGGAGGAGGTGGACTTGGTATTTATCTTTCCCTACTTCAAAGGCTAGAGGGGGCTGGAGTTGAGTATTTTCTTCCCCCACATGAGTTAGGTTTTGATAAAACACACTTTGGTTGGGCTGTGGTAAAACAGTTTCCTTTAAAAGTTGGCCTTGTTAAGGAATGAATCCTCTGGCAGTTTTTCAAAATGGTTCCTTTCCCCCTCCCTTGCTGGAAGCCAGAGGGGATTTTTCTCTGATTCCAGTGACAATCTGGCCAGGGCCCTGGAGGTAAAATTCACAAAACTTTGGAGGCCTTCTAAGCCTGCATCCTCAGGAGTTTGCATCTCTTTAAACTAGTCCACTCAGTCTCCAGCAATTAGTCAACTACTTCTTAGTATTCCTGCCAGTTGCTGGGTTCAGGTAAGTGTTCTGCTCCTAATAAATTTTATTCTTTGTATCTTCCCATCTCCATGTTTCAAGACAGCTGTTTGCTCTGACACTTCAATTCTCTGATGCATCTAGGAAGAGTTGTTGATTTTTAGCTTGTTCAGTTTTTCCTTATTGTGACAACTTCCAGGCTCCTCACATGTTAGATCAGAAACCAGAATTTTCTTGCTTTTAGTTAACAGTGTCTTTTGAGAACAGAAGGTTTAAAATTTCAATTAACTCCAGTTTATCTCTTTTTTCTTTTATAGTTAGAGCTTTTGCAGTTCCATACAGAAAATGCCTAATTTCCAGTTCGCTAAGATTTTTCCTGCATTTTGTCCTGGAAGCTTTATAATTTTGGCTTTTGTATCTAAGACCATAATCCATTTCATGATAATTTTTATATATCATACGGAGTATGCATCAAGATTCACTTTATTTACACATATATCCAGGTGGTTATATAGCACTTACTGAAAAAAACAACAACAAAAAACTGTCCTTTCCTCATTGATGCTTTTTTCAAATACTTGACACTTTCTCTCTCTATAAATATGGGTATATTTTTGGATTCTCTTCTGATACAATGATCTATCCTTACTCCAGAACCAGACTGTCTTCATTATTTTGTCTTAAAATCAGGTAACATAGGGGCACCTGGGTGGCTCTGTCAGTTGGGTGCCTGACTCTTGATTTCAGCTCAAGTCATGATCTCAGGGTCATTGGATCAAGCCCTGCATTGGGCTCCATGCTCAGTGGGTAGTCGGCTTGAGGATTCTTTCTCTCCCTTTGCCCCTCTCCCCACTTGTGAGCATACTCTCTCTTAAATAAATAAATCTTTTAGAAAATCAGTTAACATAAGTCCTCCAACTTTATCCTTTTGTATACAGATTGTAAGATCAGCTTGATGATTTTTATTAAAACCTGTGGCATTTTTTATTACTATTTCATTGAACCTATACATTAACTGGGGGGGGGGGGGGATATTAAATCTTCCAAATCTTCCAAAACAAATTCCATGATTTAGCTCATTTATATTTACAGTCTCATTTCTATTTGTACATATAATCTTCCTTAACTTCTCTCAAATATTTTTAAATTTTCAATGAGGTCTAAGATTTATCCCTAGATATTTATGGTTTTTTATGCTTTTGTAAGTAATTTTTCAATTTTATTTCTAATTACTTTTGCTAATATTTATCACATCATTTATTACAGCTGGATTTTATGTAGATTTTCTTATATTTTGTAATAGTCTGATTATGACATGTGAAGGTGCAGATATCAGCATATTTATTTGGAACTTGAGCTTCTTAGAGTTGTGGATTTATGTTTCATCAATTTTGGAAAAATTTCAGTTAATAACCCTTCACATATTTTTTGGGGGGGTCCCATTTTCTTACTCTTTAGTTCTGAGGTTTCCAAATATGTTAGGCCACTTGATAAATTTTCCTATTGCTATCCAACATTCTCTCTAGTCTTTTTCCTTCACATGCTTCACTTCACAGAATTTGACAACTTTGCTTAAATTTTCTTCAGTATTCATTTTTTTTAAAGGTTTTATTTATTTATTTATTTGACAGAGAGACAGAGACAGAGACAGAGCGAGAGGGAACACAAGCAGGGGGAGTGGGAGAGGAAGAAGCAGGCTTCCTGCCGGGCAGGGAGCCCGATACAGGGCTCGATCCCAGGACCCCAGGATCATGACCTGAGCAGATGCTTAATGACTGAGCCACCCGGGCGCCCCTTATTTTGTTCTTAAAACCATATAATTTATTTTCTATTTCAGATATTTGCTTTACATATCCAGGATTTTTGTGTGATTTTTAATAGTTTCCATTCTATGCTGATATTCCTTCTCTGTTGACCCATCCTATGTTTTCCTAGAAAACCTTATACATTTATAATAATGTTAAAATCTTCATCTGTTAGTTCCAATATCTGGTTCACCTATGTATTGGATCCTTCCTCTGCCCAGATCACGAATTTGGATCCTATATGGACATGGATGGAACTGGAGGGTATTATGCTAAGTGAAATAAGTCAATCAGAGAAAGATAAATATCTTATGGTTTCACTCATATGTGGGATATAAGGAATAGCACAGAGGATCATAGGAAAGGGAAGGGAAAACTGAATGGGAAGAGTTCAGAGGAGACAAACCATGAGAGACTCTTGACTCCGGGAAACAAACTGAGGGTTGTGGAAAGGGAGGTGTGGGGGGGGGGGGATAACCAGGGGATGGGTATTAAGGAGGGCATGTGATATGATGAGCAATGGGTGTTATACTCAACTAATGAATCATTGAACATTACATCAAAAACTCATGATGTACTATATGTTGGCTAAATGAATTAAAAAAATTGGGGTCCTATATTTTTGCTTTTCATGCGGAGTGATTTTTGATTAATAAGCAGATACTACACATAGAAAAATAGTGGGGATTGGGAAATATTGTCGCATTGCTTTGTTTTTCGCAGACAGCGGGAGTTCCTCCCTATGTCTGGTGGCTAAAATGAGAGAAGCAGGATTTCACTGAGTGTTGATTTCATCTGCGACTGAGCTTCAGCTTGAAGAGGTTAAATTTAAGTCCGGTTAGCCCGACCTCCAGCCTCTAGCGCCTCCAGTGTTGCATCCACTGCAGAACTATCTCTGTGGGGGCCACTCCCATCTCCACTTCAAGCCAGGGGCTACTCTCTCGCTCGCTCTTTTTTTGTTTTGTTTTGTTTTTTTAAGAGTTTGAGCATCTAAAAGCCTCTTCACTTGACAAAAAACAGCTCATCAAGGCTCTCTCCTGTCTATCTTATCTTAGACAGTCCTATAGAAATACACACCTTAAGGAATACCTGGATGGTGCATTCAGTTAAGCCTCTCACTCTTGGTTTTGGCTCAGGTTGTGATCTCAGGGTCTTGAGATCAAGCCCCACCTCAGCCTTCACTCTCAGCATGGAGTCTGCGTAAGACTCTCCCTCCCCCTCTCCCTCTGCCCCTCCTCCCTACTCTCTCTCTCCTAAAATAAATCTTTAAAAAAAATACACATCTTGGTTCCCAAAGGTCAGACTAAGTTAAATCAACATATTTATTCAAAGGTGAAACACTAAATTTTATGGGAAACTTAAGAGAGACTATATAAATGTTAAATTACAGAGACTTGAAATGTCCAAATGAAAATCCAAGATAAAATTATAGGATGGTAAATCACCTACTGTTGGGTTGTATGGTCCACATTCTAGGTGCTAAAAAAATTTCTAAATTATAGCTGAGATTCACCGAGAGCAAACTGGCCTTGGGCTGAGACTTACAGGGAATGCTAGATTTGCATTTATGAAGAAGCAGTCCCAGGAAGGTAAATGGGTCCAGACAGGGGGAGTGAATGTGTTCCAAGAGGGAATCAGTGTGGTTATTTGACCACATGCATGATTTGGGTAAGATGAAGAATATATACAGGTCTGGGTAAATCAGGCCAGTGAAGCTAGTTGAAAAGAGCCATGAATACCATATTGAGAAAGTTATGTGAGTTTCAAAAGCTCCATTAGACCATAGGCCCTTTTGTAGGAAGGAAATGCATCTTGTTGACCACTGTATGCCCAGTGCCTTGCCCAGTGTCAGGCAGGCATTAAGAAAAGTTTGTCAGGGGCGCCTGGGTGGCTCAGTTGGTCAAGCGACTGCCTTCGGCTCAGGTCATGATCCTGGAGTCCCGGGATCGAGTCCCGCATCGGGCTCCCTGCTCGGCGGGGAGTCTGCTTCTCCCTCTGACCCTCCTTCCTCTCATGCTCTCTGTCTCTCATTCTTTCTGTCTCAAATAAATTAATAAAATCTTTAAAAAAAAAGAAAAAGAAAAAAAGAAAAGTTTGTCAAATAAGTAATAATTGAATTGATCCAGGTCAAATGGCTAGTCCTCTTTTTCAATATGAAGTTCAAAAACTGATACAAATGAATACTAGTTCAACCAAACCTAAAGACTACCTCATCCTAAACCAGTGTACAATTTTAGTCTTAGTAATAGATAAATTGTTTCTCCCAATAGTGCTACAACATTGTACAATAGCTCTTAAGTTATCGGAAGAATGGAAACTGTTTTAATTATATAGCATCTACATGGATCTGTGTTGGGTTTGTAACATTAATAGGAATAATTTCTATACTCAGGGATAAATTATTACTCATACATGGGGATGTTCATGAGCTTTTGACTGTTTGGGATATACACTTTATTTAGGAATCTATTGCTTTCCCCAATAAACATTTAACTCTAATGAAGCTGACAATCATTCTATTTCATTCCCTTGCTGAAGGTGTGTACATTACCCATACTCAGACCAAGCCAATCATAGTAAATTGCAGGGTAAATATTTTAGGCTTTGAGGACCAAAAGTCAAAAAAGAAGGTTTTATATGCTTCTGTGCTTTTAAAAGACATTTACTATTTAATCATTTTAAAGTGTAAAAAAAATCATTCTCACCTTATAGTAAAAAAACAAGCGGGTGGAAGGTCACATGTGGCCCATGGACCACAGTGTGTCATGTCCTAGTATATTCCATTCTCCTGGCCACAGTGACTGGTTCAGGAGTAGACATGTGAGCCAAGCCAGACCAATGAAAGTTCATCTGTGGGATTTTCTTAATTTAGTACTGGAAGAATCATGGAGCTAAAGTATATGAATCATTCTGCCTGCTCTGTCTGCTAAAGAGGAGAATAAGGCCAAAACTGAAAAAAAGAAGACACACTAAGTGAAAGAGAATGAGAGCACAGGAGAGGTCATTATTTCACTAGAGTCCTGAGATTCATTTGTGTTTTGAGCTACCCACATTTCTTATTAAATAGGCCAATTAACTCCCTTTTAGGCTGAAGTTTGTTAATTGGGTTTCTTTCACTGGTAACCAAAAGAACTCATGTATACGGACACTCACGCATACATGATATATACAGATACATACACCATATACACAGATATACGTACATTTGAATATATACATATAAATTTACTATTGCACACACACACACACACACATATTCACTTAAATATATTGAAGGCCTAATATTTACCAGATAATGTCCTAGGCACTAGAGATTCAAATATAGAAGATGTATTTATGCATGCTTAAGAGCATCATTTCTTAAAACTCTGGGTTAAGTTGGCATTTTAATCCCATATTTTTTCTTTCATTCTCTCCAAAAATCCCTCTGAAACAACGGTTTTGTTTTTTTTTTTAAGGCATAAACTTACAAGAACAGAGAGAATGACAGAAGCAACAAATTCTGGTAGGTAGTAAGCAGATAATTGACAAAGCACTTTTTTTGTAGCCAATAGCAGAAAAACCCAAGTTACTCAATCATGACCAATAGTGAGGAAAGCCAAGAATTTACTTGATCTATGCCTCCAAACAGAAACCCCAGAAGTTTCGGAAGTTGACAACACCAACTACCTCCTCAAGTGGGGATACAGTAGGATAAAAAATTTTTAAAAATAAAAAGGAGGAGGGGTCACAGTCTGTTTGAAATTCAGTCAGATCCCCAAATCTTTCGTCTCCTCGATATTGGAGTTACCTAGTAACTTGGGGGAAAGGGTAAAACAGATGGTTTTTGGAGTTGGGGAGAGGATAGAAATATCACATGATCACAGACAGGTCAAATGACTACTTATATCCAGAATAAGGAGATTCTCACCTTTTTCTGCCATTCATCCTTCTCCAAGGGTTCTAAGCAGCCCAAAAGGCTAAAGAAACTCTCATCATTAGATATTCCAAGGAAATGTCCTGGCCAGATATCTCTAAAGTGCAACCCACAGAGAGTTCCAAAGTACAACCCACTAGCTCAGAGACTACAAATAGATTTTTATTGTCCAAATCATGAATATAGATAATCAAGGACTATCAAATATCTGAAGAAAAGATTCATGTAGCTATAGTACCGCTAGCAAGAATCAATAGGATCATGTATCAATAGTGCTCCTAGCAGAAGCAGAGACTCTTCCAGGGGACAATAATTTCAAAATAACTACCACTAATGTACTCATAGGGAAAAAAAGGAAAAAAGTAAAATTCCATTTAAAAAGAACATTCAGAGAGCAAAGAGGAGCTCTTATAAATTTAAAATATTAGAGAAATGAAAAATGCCATATTATAGAAGACAAATTTATATGAAATTAGCCAAAGACAAGGAAAATAGGAGGGAAAGAATAGAGTAAATGAAGAAGTTCAATATCCAAACAATAAGAATCCAGAAACAGAAAACTGAGAAAATAATCAAAAACTAATTTATGAAGAATTTTCCATGAATAAATGACAAATGTTTCTTAGATTAAAAGGATTCATTAAAGATCAGAAGAGTAGAAGAAAATAAACACTCACCAAGGCCCATCATCATAAACTTTCCGCCTTTCAGAACACTGAGAACAAGGTAAAGATTCTAAAAAATTTGAGAGAAGGAGAAGGGTGAAGAGGTGGAGATGTTACTTATGAATGTTAGCAATAGGAATGATTTTTTACTTCTCAACATGGAAGCTAAACAGCAGTGGACAATGCCAAACTAAGGAGGGTCCCCAAGGCCACCCCGAGGTTCAGTGATTTGCTAGAAGAATTCACATGATTCAGAATATAATTGTACTCACTGCTGTGGTTTTTAACAGCAAAATCAGCAAAGAGAAAAGACACATCTGGCAAAGTCCTGAGGATACCAGCCTCAAACTTCCAAGAGTCCTCTTCCAGAGAAGTTGCAAATGATGTGTTTCACTCCTCAAGCAGTTCTTAACTCTTTCACACATGACATCGTGTATGGCAGACTGTCTACCAGAGAAGCTCGTTAGAGAGGAAATTCCCAAGTTTTTTACTGGGGGCTGGTCAGGGAGGCACCTTCTGCCTAGCATGTACCAAAATTCCAGACTCCCAAAAGGAAAGCAGGTGTTCAGCATAAACCATATTATTTGCACAAACAGCTAAGGCTTAGTAAAGTACTCTTATCATTCAGGTAACATTTATGTCAGTGTAGGAAACTGTTTACAATTCAAGTTTGCAGACACCAGCCAAGGGCCAACCTTGCAAGCAGGCCTTTCTCAGAATACATTATCAAGCCCAGTATGTTAACTCTTTTCTGTATACCAATCCATAATTCTTGATCAAACTATCAACTGAATATAAACATCAAATAAAAGATAATTTCAGATACTCAAAATAAGTTCCATCCTACACATTCTTTCTCAGTAGAGTACTGAAGTATATACTTCACCAAAATGATGGAGAAAACAAACAGCAGGAAGAATGGAAAAACAGACTCCCACACAGAAGAGATGTAAAGAAATCCTCAGAGGGCGCCTGGGTGGCTCAGTTGGTTAAGCAACTGCCTTCGGCTCAGGTCATGATCCTGGAGTCCTGGCATTGAGTCCCACATCAGGCTCCCTGCTCAGCAGTGAGTCTGCTTCTCCCTCTGATCCTCCTCCCTCTCATGCTCTCTGTCTCTCATCCTCTCTCTCACAAATAAAATCTTAAAAAATAAATAAATAAATAAATAAATAAAAATCCTCAGAATGATGGTGAAGGAAGATCCCAGAATGATAGTTTGCACCAGGTACTGATGACAGGCAGTTCAACAAGGAACTGATTAGAAGGATCCAGGAGAAGTTTCTTTAGGAGATTTCATTAGAATATTCGATGGACTGAATAGATGGAGAGCACATTAGATAAGGTGCTTAGGGTTGAATTAATAAGAAGTTCAGAGAAACCTCATTACTTCTAGAGAAAGCAAAAAGTTGGACTGGAAAGGAAAGGTAATCATGGGAACAAATACATAGTTAAGTGGAAAAATGCAAAGTACATTTTAACATGTGTATATTATGCCAACATCTGTGATTTTCTAAAAGGAATGTACAAACACAGACTTTTATCCATGCATAGAATATCACCAGAAAGTGAGTCAAGAACAGTTGTCTTTTGAGAAAAGAACTAAAGTAAGAGATTGAGTAGGAACAGGCGATTTTTTTTTTTTACTTAGTTACTATTTGAGTTTTTGAGACATTATGCCATGAACATGTATGACTTCTGCAAGTAAGCAAGCAAATAAAATGACCCCTCAAAACCCAAACACAAGAACAAGAGTAGCAGAAAATAGCAAGATTCCTTCCTCAGTCCTACCAGATAGCCAGCATTGGCAATCATGGGACCCTGGCTTCACTTCTCCCTAACAAGCTGGGAAAAGCACATTTGCCCATGTGTGGAAATGGTTAAATAATTTTTGTTTCCCTTTAATAAGAAATATCTAAGAAAAAGAATCTAGCTTTTATTTGTAAACTAAACTCCTATATTTAAAAAGTGTGGATGGTCTTCCTTTGGTCTCCAATGGACATCTAAAAAAATTGTGCTCACTGATAATTTTACCTTAAATTTCAATATCAGATAATTACCAATGATCATTTTATTATGGTCATGATAGCACAAGAGGATGGAACCTAATGAAATAAAATATTATTATCTACAGCACTATTCTAATGGAACATGTTACTATACCACTAGTCAACAAACTAAATGGAATGGCTTACATTATCTACCTCATGGAAATTCTATAATCAAACATTTTTTCATCAAGCAAAAAGCTCCTTAGAGATTTTTTTTTTTTAATGTGCCTATATTCAAGCTACAGATAAAGGCAGAAGAGCATATGAATTACTCTGCGGTAAGTGTAGCCCAGAGGCAAAAAACTTCATTTCAGCTTTTCTGCTTTCCCCTCCCGTTGCTGCCAGAGTAAGAATTCCTCTAGTCCCTACACTCCACCCCCAAGCATCCCACAGGCTTTTCTCCTTCAAAAGCCTGCCAAACAGTAAGCAAAGCAGCAGGTAGGTGTAGCTTTTAATAATGAAGAGATAATGGATAATTCAGAAGCAGAAGTCTTGCAAAGGACCTAAAAAACAAGTTTCACAAAAAAGAAGAGCCATCAGAAATTTAAGGTATTGCAAGAATCATGATGGGGAAAATATTTTGAAAGGCCATGGTCTCAATATTGTTTCACTGGTTAAACTGCATGTATAGGAGAGAGTGAGCAGGATCCATCTTTATCCTGCCATGTTCCTCCTCTATCAGGAAGAGAACAAAGTCCAGAATAGAAAAGTATGCATGTACATATATATGTATGTATGTATTTATTTTTCCAGATAGAATTTAAATGACACTTTTTACTCTAAACATACTATGAACGCATTCAGGTTGCTGGGCATTTATTGGAACAACACTGCAGAGCCCCCAGTATCTGGTGGTCCACGTTGATTACAGTTTTGATTAGACTATTGAATCTTACATATAAACTCTTCTGTGTATTGATATCTGCACATTTCATAGCTAAACCACATGACAAAGATTTATTTACGCTTGATGTCAATCACTGAACCACTGCTTGGATAATATATTTTTCAAATTGTGTAGCAATAATCATTTCCATTGGAATCACTGGGTTAAAAATTGATCATGCTAAAAATCATGTCAAAAGTGGTCCAGTCCAGCCCAGCCGGCCCTCAGACTTATGTACTCTCCAAAGAGTGAATCTTGGAGATTCCCCCCAACATGAGACTTGAACTCACAACTCTGAGATCAAGACCTGGGCTGAGATCGAGAGTCAGGTGCTTAATCAGATGCTTCACTGACTGAGCCACCCAGGCACCCCTTGGAGATTCCTTTTAAATGATTGTTAACTACACTGGAGTTTGAGAACGAGTGGGGACTCCCAGTTCGCTAACACAATCCATAGTACTTATTGGGAATTCTGAACTTGCTTTTTAACTGCATAATTAATGTATTTGTTTAATGAGCAACTATTTATTGTGTTCTATGTATTATACATTGTTCTAGGCAAGGGGGTATGATATTGAGTAAAACACACATGGTCCCTGCTCTCACCAAAGCACTTACATCATAATACATCCCAGGATTTCATGAGATTATCCTGAAAAGCTTTGGCTGCCACCTGACAGATATCACATGGAAAGCTTGTTAAACATCATGTATATTCAGCAGATCTGGGGTGGATTTTATAATCAACAAAGTTCTCAAATGATTACAACCATACTTTGAGAAACCTTATTCTGGAGGGTTGGGGTATAGAATACTTAATTTATTGTATATGTTTAGTCTTAAATATATTGTACAATGTCTGTGGTTTGAATTCAAAAAAGAGCAGCTATATATCATTAATTATAATCCTATTATACACAACATATAACATAATTTTATATTTATATAATACATTAACAATATAATCACTACTATAATTATATATCAATATACTGATATATATTTTATATACAAAATATATTAATTTATAATTATATAAATTATGTATAATATATAAATTAGAAATTATATTGTATATTTCACATATATTACATAATATATATTAATATATTTTATATAATATATAATTGTAAATGCATGTATTTATTACCTCATGTATTATCAAGTACTGTTGAACATATAGGTCTGGCTCCCTGATGAGCATAGAGGAAATAAAGAATGAAGAGACCTCTCTCTACCCTCAGAGTTTACAGGGGTGGGAGGCTTGTTCGCAATGAATTTCCTCAAAAGCTATTATTTCAGACAGAAGTGATTTGGGAACACAGAGGAAAAATGATTCGCTGTGCCTGGGGAATCTGCAAAGCATTCACAGAATGGAGGCAGGCTTGCAGAAGAATCCTACCAGGCAGAGAAATACAGGAGTACACTACACGCTAGGCATTTGCAAAGTGTTTTCTAAACCTGATCTTGTTAGTTTCACAACCGCTTAGGTGAATGCTCTTATCATTTTATAGAAAAGGAACCTGCAGCCAGAGGGCACATGACTCGTTCCAGGTCACATGCATGAAGTGGCTGAGCTGTCACCCTAAGGCTTCAGGACTTGAGAGCCTGCAGGCTTTGCCACTCTACTCTGTCCCTTCACAGGTGGGTGCAGTCCATGGACAAGAGCTCAAAGGCATGGGAGACCCTGCTGTGTTCAGGGATCTTCGGCACACATTCCAGAGCAGAACATATGTGGAAGGAGGGGGAGACAAAAGTAGACACATGAGTGGGTCTTCATTCCACAAGACACACATAAAAACTAGTTTCATTACCTTACACTCGGATCTGGTACACTTAAATTTTCAGGAGTCGATACAAGAATCCATTCACGTAGGCACAAATGTGATCCTGTATTCACAGGTTCCGTATTTGTGAACTCAGTGACTAAAATTTATCTGCAATCTCCAAATCAGTACTTGGATGTTCTTTCATGGTCATTTACGGACAGACACATGTGCAGAGCCATGAAAATTTTGAGTCCCCCTCTCCTCCCCACCATGCCAAGTTCTCAGCTGAAACAAAAGGTTTTAGCTCTCAGAAACTAAGAGGTTTCAGCTCTCATAATTAATGTGTTTGTCCTCAGTCTATGTAGGGCCACATTTTTCACATTTTTATGTTTTTGTTGGTGATTCTGCTGTTTAAAATGGCCTCCAAGTACAGTACTGAACTGCTGGGTGGTGGTCCTAAAAGAAGGCTGTGATGTATTTTATGGAGAAAATGCATGCGTTGGATAAGCTTCCTTTAGGCATGAGTTATAGTACTGTTGGCTGTGAGTTCAGGCTATTGAATTTTATGTATGCACTTTCATGTACTTCATAAATCTATAACAAATATTAATGAGTATCTGTATAATCATAATATAGCAGAATATATAACATTTACTATGATATATAATACTATATTATTTCATTATTTATAAACTTTATGTAAGTATATATATTTTTAGGTGTATATAAATTCATTAACACTGAGCTCATGGCCAACAGCACTATAATTCATGCCTAAAGGAAGCTTTTTAACACATGTGCATAGCGTGTAACATACACATATAATAAGGTGCCTTTGAACAGAAATACACAAAATAAGGTTAATATATTGATCAGCTGACAAATTACTGCAATCAGAGTTTTGCCGGAACATACAGCTATGTTTTACTGAAGGACAAAGTTTTGAAATTTGCTAATTCAGTGTTCAGTTACTGTATAGACTATAACTACAGCAAACAAGAATAAGCTGTATTTGAATTTTCGTAAGTAAAATTAATAATACCTTTAATATAGAGAGCAATTGCTCAGATGCCATGCTAAGCACCTACCACTTATTAACTATTTTAATTTTTTTTGACAACAATATGAGGAAGATATTATTATTACTATTCTACAGAGGAGGAAACAAAGGCAAAAAGATTAATTATCTTCTCAGAATTACATGGCTAATTAAGTGATAGAGTCAGAATTTGAAACTTGTTTTGACTTCTAAGCCCTGGTGATTGTATAAACAGCTCTTCCACTGTAACCTCAGAACTCAAGACACTCCACACATTTTAAGTACCTACTCCATCATCACATTCTAAAAGATGCCATTTTGGATAAGGATTTTATCTGTTGGGTCACTGTTGTTACTTTCACCACCTTTCTGCATGCTACTAAAGTTGGTCCTTTGGTTTGGATGCCTTATTCTTCAGATCCTTATGAATAAATCTTCAGAACAGAGTTTCCTTAGTTCTAGACGGCTTTTTTTTTTTAAGATTTTTATTTATTTATTTGACAGAGACAGCGAGAGAGGGAACACAAGCAAGGGGAGTGGGAGGAGGAGAAGCAGGCTTCCCGCTGAGCAGGGAGCCCGATGTGGAGCGCGATCCCAAGTCCCTGGGACCATGACCTGAGCCAAAGGCAGACGCTTAACGACTGAGCCACCCAGGCGCCCTCTAGCTGGGTAAGTCTTAAAAGGCAAGGTGGGTCATTAAAATAAATGGCCTCAGATTTCCCTCCATTGTTTTTGCAACTTCCTGTAAACCTATCATTATTTCAAAATAAAGGTTTTTTTTAATGGCCCTGAAAATCCCTTCCAAGCCTGAAATTCTATACGTTTGCTTTCTGTTGGTCCTTAGCACATCATCATATACTTGTGGCTATTAAACCACAGAGGACAGGCACAGTGACAGCAGGACATCACTTCCCTGCCAGGCCCAGGGGGTCAAGTTTTCCGACAGTGAGACCTCAAGAAGTCTGGGACTATTTAAAGACAATGTACCAACATAGATACCACAGAGATACTGTAAGGACACTTTCGGGGGAAGGCTAAGTTAATAAAACAGAAGTTGCCCACTTCTGTATTATAGAAGACTTCAACAGTATTACCAGAGTGGTAACACTTGCTTTAAAATAACTTCAGCTTTCTTTGTTGGATTAATAGAGTAACCACCTATCCGAACACCCAAAGCTATTTTAAAATGATATAGTTGGAAGACAATTCAAGCACACTAAATGCTAAAAAGCAAAACAAAAAACCTGACTCTTCCCCCACTGAAACACCATATGATGAGATATATATTTAGAAATCTAAACTCATCCGAAATACAATATGCACAATATGGACAAGTTTGGGATTTCCTGACTTTAGGGCCTACATTTTTAGCTAACTCCTTAAAATAGCCTTTCGGGGGCACCTGGGTGGCTCAGTGGTTGAGCTACTGCCTTCGGCTCGGGTCATGATCCCGGATTTCCGGGATGGAGTCCCACATTGGGCTCCCTGTTCAGCAGGGAGTCCACTTCTCCCTCTGACCCTCTCCCCTCTTATGCTCTCTCTCACGCTCTCTCAAATAAATAAATAAATCTTTAAAGAAATAGCTTTTTGGAGTTCTAATTATGCTGTTTATAACTATAGAAACGTTGTCACAAAAAATACTAGTGCACAAAATCTAGCCTAAGAATAAGAAAAGTCCAAATATTTGAGGCTCTCCAGTCATTGCTTATATTGATGACTCAGGAAACCTAACTGGCTCAATATTGAAGGCAATTTTTTAAATGTTCCTTTTAAAAATCACTAAGGTAGCTGCCAGTCTACTACATGAACAGCCATAATATAATGGAATTAGTTTCTGGAAATTATATATTTAGCAGAATATGAAGGTCATTCTTACAGGGTATTAAACCATGAACCAAAACTCTAATGCCCACAATATACTCAGTGGGAAGGCTACATTGAATATTAATTTTTCATTCATGTTTGTGTTCCTCCTGCTGAATCTGTGATCAAGTATTCATACACTCAAAGGATTGGAAGAAGTTTTATCTATGCCAGCGATGTCACTGATGTCCATAATATTGCACTGAAATTTCAAATTGTACAAAATAAGACAAGAAATGTCACCAAGGAAGAGCCAGTTAACCATATAAACAAGTCCCACAGGGTAAAATATTCCCAATTATTTTTCTTTTCTTATTCACGATGTTTTTGTGTATATTTACCAATATGATTTAATCAAAAATTATTTTGCTTCTTTGTTTGAATGACATTGGCCCTTAAAGTGCATTTTTTTCAAACATGCATCATCCAGACAACAGATTCTTATGGATCCAACCTATGCCTTTCCCTGGAAATTATTTGTAAGATGAATCTAAGTATAATGCTACCATGTTTGGAGATACTGAGGATATTCGAATCTCAGACCTCCAGATTTCTATAAGAATTGCTTGATTTTAAGCAGAAGCAGAAAGCACATACCTGCTGTATTTTAGATTGAGAAACTTTCTTCTTTGAGCAGGCTAACAAATCTGAATTTCTTCTAAACAGCGCTTAGGCTTTGTCCATAGATAATGGTACTGAAACTCTGCATGATAAATTGAAAGCTACAATTCTGAAATAACTGATAAGCTGGACTTCATTAATATTAAAAACTGCTCTTCAAAAGACAATATCAAGAGAATGAGAAGATAAGCCACACACTGTGACAAAATAGTCACGAAAGGCATAGTTGATAAATATCCAAAATGTACAAAGAACTCTTAAAACTCAACAATAAGAAAATAGCCCAATTTAAAAATGAACCATAGACCTTGACTCCTCACCAAAGAAGATATACATATGGCAAACAATTCTGTTAAGAGATGCTCTACATTATATATCATAAGAGAAAGGCAAATTAAAATAATGAGATACCACCACACACCTATTAGAATGACCAAAATCCAGAACAATGACAATACAAAAAGCTGTCAGGGCTGTGGAACAATGCACAATTGTCATTCGTTTCTGGAGGGAATGCAAAATGGTACAGCCACTTTGGAAGACAGTTTGGTGGTTTCTCATAAAACTAAACATACTCTTACCACATAATCCAGCAATCATGCTCCTTGGTATTTACCCAAAGGAGCTGAAAATACGTCTTCATGAAAACCTGCCTATGGATGTTTATAGCACTTTATTCATTATTGCCAAAAATTGTAAGTGCTCAAGATGTCCTTCAATAGGTGAATGGATAAGCTTTGGTAACCCTGAAAATGCATTATTCAGTGTTCAGAAGAAATGAGCTATGAGCTATCAAGCCATGAAAAGATGTGAAGGAAACTTAAACGCATATTACTAAATAAAGGAAGCCAATCTGGAAAGGCTACAAACTGTGTGATTTCAACTATATAATATTCTGGCAAAGAGAAAACAATGAGGACAGTAAAAAGATCAGTGGCTGCCAAGGGTTGTGGGGTAGAGAGAGGGATGAAAAGGCAGAGCACAAAGGATATTCAAGGCAGTGGAAATACTCTGTATGATATCGTAATAAAGGATACATGTCATTATACATATGTCCAAATCCATAGAATGTATGTCATCAAGAGTGAGCCATAAAATAAACTGTGGACCTTGGACGATTATGAGGTGTTAATGCAGGCTCATCAATTTTAACAAATGTAGTACTCAGGTGGTTGACAATGATGGAGGGGCAGGAGGTATATAGGAAATCTCTATCTTCCCCTCAATTTTGCTGTGAATTTCAAACTGCTTTAAAAAATAAAGTTTTAATTAAAAAAGTTGAGAGCAGCTTTTAAACATCAAATTCTAAATTTCAAGCATAAAATTTGAGTTGCACTCTCAATAGTACCTGAGCCACTGGAAAATACAAGAGTTAGCCATGTTTTTATAAGTAAATGCAATATAATGCAAGCAGATGATTCCTTTGATTCTGCTGATGAACCAGGAAATAATACATTTCCCTGAATTATCATAGTCATTGCAACATGGTTACCAGACCGTACTGGTTGAATTTTCCTTGAAGACCAATTTAAAATAAATTGTCAGCCTACAAAAGTGGTCATAAACTTTTTTCTTCATTCTCTATCACCACAGCCACAATGCGCCTACCAATAGGACTGTAGGACGTCCTTTCACATTTATAGTTTCTCCTTTTATTAAAACTTAAAACTGTCATTTCTGCCAAGTCTAATTTCTTTCTGCCACAGCTTAATTTCTTTTTAGACCCCCAATCTGGCAGCCCCTGTTAGTTTGAATGCTCAAACTCTATTGCTCTATTGTGTATATTGACTTTTATCTTGATATGAAAACATCACACACAAAATTGCCTGCTGGGCTCCATATGAGGTGAATGCTGCCCTCATCTCTAGCCTCATCTTGTCCTCCTCTCTCACTAAGCTGCATCCTCATGCCCATGCCTGCATTTTATTTGACTGTGTCAAGGTATCTCATCTTAAAGCTTTGACATGTACTATTCTCCATGCACTACATTCTGCCGCAAATCTTTACTTAGCTGAGATCTTCTTGTAATTCAGTTCTGACCAACCCTGTCCATTCCCCAGAGTCTTTCCCAACAATCCAATCAAATTCATATAATACATAGGACCTGAGACATTTCAGAGGGAGGATAATTATGTGATAGACATTTATAACATTTCCATACTTTTCTAATATTAGATTCAGAAAGAGAACTTGGAAGTCAGAAGGGAGCAGTCTAGGTTAAACCAACCAAGGAAAGATCAGGGAAGTATATGACAAGAATTTGTCATATACTGTGTCTTGGTATAGTCAGAAGACATGGACTTTGGAGCCCAGCTCAGCTGTTTGGACTCCTGGATAGATTACTTCTAGAGATCTGATACTCTGAGATTTTTACTTATGAAAAGTGGAGATAAAGAGAAGTGTGTGAAATAGTTATTAAGGATTAAATAGGACAAACTCCTAATCAGCATACTTAGCACATACATACTAGATGCTCAATCAATGTTAGTTTTCTCCTATAAGGATCCAAAACAAAACAATGAATCACACTCTAATCACAACCAAAGTCCCAAACTATAATCAAATGAATACAAATGTCAGAGCTCAGATCAAGGCCAAGGTTTAGAATGTAAACAGTCAAGAATCATAAGGAGGCAAAAGCTAACGGGATGGGGGAGGGGGACAGATAAGAAATCTAAGGCAAAACAAACAAATATGGAGAAGATGCATGTGCAGGAAAGGGTAGGGCCAAGCAGGCAGAGTTGAATAAGGAAAGGTTCCTGGGTGACTGAGACAACTCTTGGCATAGAGTGTTACACATTTTAGTTTTTTGTTGTTTTTGTTTTGTTTTGTTTTTATTTATATTTATTTTTTTATTTATATTTATTTATATTTATATTATATATTGTTTTGTTTTTGAGGGCAGCTGTTATTCCAAAACAGGGCTAGTGTAGGTCTTAAGGGTAAGTTAAAGCACCCGCTGGAGTTGGGAGTGATGGAACAAGCCTGAAGAATTTTAAATATTTTATTCATTGGTGTCCCCAAAACAGTGCAGATTAACAACAGCTATCTACCTGTTAGGATCCAGTCAGGTGCAAATAACTGAAAATCTGATGAAGAGGATCTAAACAAATACATGTATGTTTACTTAACAAGAAGCACAGAGGCAGATGAGGTTGGTTTGGAAACTCACTGATAGCATGGACCCAGGAGATTTCTGTCTTTTCAGAAACCATCCTCTTTATACCAGAAATGTCTGATCACATGGTAACAAAATAGTTGTCCACTGCTTCAAATCTCACATGACAATGTCAATGACGGGAACCAAGAAGCATGGCAGGGAGAACAGTTTTTCTCATTGTGTTCCTTTTTCATATCAGAACACTCTAAAAGACCCCCGCAGACCTCCAATTATGTTACAGTGGACTGAATTGGGCTCCTACATCCACTTCTAGAGTGATCACTAGCCAAGAAGACCATGTTGCTGCTCTTCTCTCAAACTACTCATGATTTCTTTCCTGAAGCTGGATACATTAGAGAGAAAACAAAATTGGAGTTCTTTTCACATGAAAGAACCTGACTCTGGCTGTTGGGGAGAACACCACAAATGTGCCACAGGTTACAAGATAATACAAAGGGCACTGGATTTAGGTCAAAGGAACTAGGCATTGGCTCTGCCTCTTTCTAAATCCACTGCTTAGGAACTTTGATGATCTCTAAGACAATGTTCATTCTTCTGTATATTGGGGATACTGCTATGCTCACAAGGGTTTATCACTATGAGGATTAAATGAGATGATGTATGAAAATGCTTTGCAACTGGTACATGAAAGGGTCCAGGTATGACTTCAGTTGAATGATAGCAAGGATTTTTCCTTCAGATTATGTCATCTATAAGACAAGTGAAGGTTTATTCAAAAACAAAGGAACCACAAGGTACCATTATTATTATTACAGCTTTGAGAAAGTTGTCAAAGCATTGTAATTGGTAATAGACACTAAATAAAAAATTGGGTGACTTGGAGCTTTTAAAAATATACTGAGCCTACCCTGAAGGTATAATACTGAAAACTGTATACAGTGTATCTGACACAGTGGAAGCCACTTTATTCTGTGAAAGAAAAGTCTTGACTGAACCCCAGCAGGCAAATAATTTATTGAAATCTCAGCAGGAGCAATTTTCAATTTATTAGAACTGAGTATTATATGCTTGAGTTACCCCTAGAACAAAACTCCATGCATGAATAAACAGATAAATGCAAGGGAGACAAACCAGACGTTTTTGTAACCTGTTCTCTCACAGGAATCAAGTAACAGCAGTGAGTTGGTGACTGTTACCTCTTTTTCCTGATAAATCAACCCAGCATTTTGGCAGTGGCAAGAGAGAAAACATTCAACAGCCAGAGAGTGATGTAACCATCTGATGAGACTCGGAGTTTGCAAAATCATCTGTCCTTATGCCAAGACTTTATTGATTTCTATGTCACACTATCATGGCAGCCTGGAAATTGCTTTGTGAATTATTTATATGTTGGATCAGGAATCAGAAGCTCCCGAGTCAGGATGGTTGGGTAATTAGTAAGGGTCATCAGGTTGCTGGGGCCTCCCTTTCTCTATGTGCAGAAAGAGAAGAATAATTGAGGTACCATGGTGAGTCCAATACTCTGTCTCTCCATGGCACTATGTGCAGATGAGGAAAAGGTGCAGAGGCTGCACCTCTGGCTGGTCACCTCTGTGCCACAAGCTCTTCCCATTTCTCCTACCCCTGTTCATCTACCTGTGTATGATCTCCCAGTTCAATGTCACAATGTGTGAATAACTTGACATCATCACCTTTCTCATCTGGCCAGGATGTCTCATTCATAGTTACTGCTTCACTTTTTTTGCATACACTTTTATAATAGCCACCCCTGAAGATCCTATAATAAAGGAAGCCAAGAGATAATTGTCGCTGCCCAATTAGCTATTATTTATGTCATGTTCAACCTAGAAATGGGATAAGAGGTAGGGAAAACAAATGACTATGTCTAAAAGGTGTGTAGGAGAACAAGAATAAAGAAGAAGTGTAGAAGTGAAAGCAAAAGTTAGTTTAGTTCAATTTAGCAAGTATTTAGAAGAGTGCTCAGTACATGCAGACATTTGGCTAACTTTCAGAAATTAAGCAGGGAGTAAGTTTCAGAATGTGATGGCCTAGTAGGGTGTCTGACATATAACTAGATTTTTACTTTGAAATGAGGTAAATAAAAAGAGATACATGCATTTGGGATGGTAGGGAGCATTGAAATACAATCAGGAGTTTAGAGAAGGCTCTGCTGGGGCAGGGGTGGGGAAGGGGAGAGAGAGTGCCTGAGCTAAGTTTTTTTTTTGTACTTCAATTAGCCCACATATAGTACATTAGTTTCAGATGTAGTATTCAATGACTCATCAGTTGCATCTAACACCCAGTGCTCATCACATCACGTGCCCTCCTTAACGCCCATCACCCAGTTACCCCATCCCATCAACCTCCCCTTCTGCAACCTTCAGTTTGTTTCCCAGAGTCAAGAGTCTCGCTCTCTCCCTGATTTCTTCCCATTCAGTTTTCTCTCCCTTCTATGATTCTCTGTGCTATATCTTATATTCCACTTATGAGTAAAACCATATGATACCTGTCTTTCTCCGATTGACTTATTTCACTTAGCATTATACCCTCCAGTTCCATCCACATTGATGTAAATGATAGGTATTCATCCTTTCTGATGGCTGAGTAATATTGCATTGTATATATAAACATCTTCTTTATCCATTCATCTGCTGAAGGACATCTCGGCTCCTTCCATAGACATTTCTCCAAAGATGACATACAAATAGCCAACAGACACATGAAAAAAATGCTCCATGTCACTTGTAATCAGGAAAATACAAATCAAAACCACAATGAGATACCACGTTACACCAGTTAGAATGGCTAAAATTAACAAGACAGGAAACAACAAATGTTGGCGAGGATATGGAGAAAGGGGAATCCTCTTACACTCTTGGTGGGAATGCAAGCTGGTGCAGCCACTCTGGAAAACAGCATGGAGGTTCCTCAAGAAGTTAAAAATAGAGCTACTCTATGACCCAGCAAATGCACAACTAGGTATTTACCCCAAAGACACAAATGTAGTGAAAAGAAGGGGCACTTGCACCCCAATGTTCATAGCAACAATGTCCACAATAGCCAGAGCTAAGTCTTAAAGGATAAGATAATAAAAGTAAAACAGGAGCTTCAGGCAAAGGGATTGATAAGAGGAAAGGCACGGAGTGAAGGAAACAGATTATGCAGGAAGAGAGGTAATAAGGCAAGACGTTTGCATTCTCAGAATCACAGAATGATCATAATCATGATAAAATGTGTATTTTATAATATGTACTTTATATTCATTACTTTACCTATTCTTGTATCAGATGGTGAAAGATGGGTTAATTCAGCAAGGAAGGGCCAGGCCCAGCACAGTATTCTGACTCCATCTCTAGGGCCCTCCACTGTCCATTATTTTTGCTTCTTAATGCAATACTAAACCACTCAAGAAAAAAGGAAACTTGAAATACCATACAATTCAGTGACTTCCAAATTTTGAATAAGACCAGTAAAAAAAAAATTTTCAAATTAGCACCACCCTCAAAAATATATATAAACAAAACTATCTCAAAACAATACTTAGTACATATGATGTGCCTGATATTTCCTATTTATTCTGTTTTAATCATTTACATAAAAAAATACTGGTCAGTGACCATAGAGGAAAAGCCCTCAGTTTTTCCACATTGAGGATGATGTTAGCTGTGGGTTTTTCACATACGGCCTTATTATGTTGAGTTATGCTCCCTCTAAACCCACTTTCTTGAGGGGTGTTACGAATGCTGTTACACTTTTTCAAATGCTTTTTCTGCTTCCTGAAATGATCATATGGTTCTTTAAAAAAATCTTTTTATTCAAATTCAATTTGATTAACATATATTAGTTTCAGAGGTAGAATTTAGAAATTCACCAGTTGCATAGAAGACCCAGTGCTCATTTCATCAAGTGCCCTCCTTAATGCTCATCACCCATTTACCCCACCCCCTACACATCCCCTCCTGCACCCTTCAGTTTGTTTCCTATAGTTAAGAGTCTCTTATGGCTTGTCTCCCTCATATGGTTCTTAACCTTTTATTGATGTGATGTATCACAATGATTGATTTGTGAATATTGAACCACCCTTGCAACCCAGGAATAAATTCTACTTGATCATAGTGAATGATTTTTTAAATGTATTGCTGGATTTGGTTTGCTAGTATTTTATTGGGATTTTTTAATATCCATATTCATCAGTGATATTGGCCTGTAGTTTTTAGTGGAGTCTTTATCTGGTTTTGGTATCAGAGTAAGGCTGGCCTCATAGAATGAATTTGGAAGTTTTCCTTCCTTTTCTATTTCTGAAATAGTTTGAGAAGAATAGGTATTAGTTCTTCTTTAAATGTCTGGTAGAATTCCCCTGTGAAGCCATCTGGTCCTGGACTTTTGACGGTTGTGAGTTTTTGATTACTGATTCAATTTCTTTGCTGGTTATCAGTCTGTTCAAGTTTTCTATTTCTTCCTGTTTCCATTTTGGTAGCTTTTATGTTTCTAGGAATTTATCCATTTCTTCCAGGTTGTCCAATTTGTTGGCATATAATTTTTCACAATATTCTATTTCTATGGTGTTGGTTGTTATTTTTCCTCTCTCATTTGCGATTTTAATTATGTGGATCCTTTCTCTTATCCTTCTGGTAAATCTGGCTAGAGGTTTATCAATTTTATTAATTTTTTCAATGAACTAGCTCCCTATTTCATTGATCTGCTCTATTGTTTTTTAATTTCTATATCATTTATTTCTGCTCTTATCATTATTATTTCCTTCCTTCTGCTGGCTTTAGGATTCATTTGTTGTTCTTTTTCTGGCTCCTTTAAGTGAAAGGTGAAGTTGTTTGAGATTTTCCTTGTTTCTTGGCATAGGCCTGTATTGCTATATACTTCCCTCTTAGGATTGCTTTTTCTGCATCCTGAAGGTTTTGTGTTGCTATTTTCATTTTCATTTATTTTCATGTATTTTTTTAAAAATTCTTTGATTTCCTGGTTGATCCATTCATTCTTTAGTAGCATAGTGTTCATCTCCATATTTGTGGTCTTTGTTTTTTTTTTCTTGTGGTTGACTTCTAGTTTAATAGTGTTGTAGTCAGAAAATGTGTACGGTATGATTTCAATCATTTGTACTTGTTGAGCCCTAATTTGTGATCTGTTATGTGATCTATCCAGAGAATATTGTTGTTGTTAGACAACAACAACAAAGACATCCAAATTGGCAAGGAAGAAGTAAAACTTTCACTATTTTCAGGTGACATGATACTCTCTCTATATATATACTCTATATATACAAAAGACACTGAATAGCCAAAGCAACCCTGAGAAAGAATAACAAAACTGGAGACATCACAATTCCACACTTCAAGATATATTACAAAGCGTAGTGATCAAAACAGTAATGGTACTGCCACAAAACTAGACAAACTGATCAACAGAACAGAACTGAAAACCCAGAAATGGACCCACTACTGTATGGTCAATTAGACTTTGATAAAGCAGGAAAGACACCCAACGGGAAAAAGACAAATGGTGTCAGGAAAACTGGACCACAACATGCAAAAGAATGAGACTGAACCACTTTCTTATGCCAAACACAAAAATAAATTCAAAATGGATGAAAGCCCTAAATGGGAGGCCTGAAACCATAAAAATCCTGGAGAATATAGACAGTAACCTCTTTGACATTGCCCACAGCAACTTCTTTCTAGATAGGTCTCCTGAAGCAAGGGAAACAAAAGCGCAAAATAAGCTACTGGGACACCATCAAAATAAAAAGCTTCTGCACAGCAAAGGAATCAATCAATGAAACAAGAAGGTAACCTATGGAATGGGAGAAGATATTTGCAAATGGCATATCCAATAAAGAGCTAGTATCTAAAATATATAAAGAACTTACACAATTCAACACCCAAAAACCAAATAATCCTATTTAAAAATGGACAGAAGACATGAATAGACATTTTTCCAAAGAAGACATACAGACGGCAAGATGAAAAGATGCTCGACATCACTTATCAGGGAAATGCAAATCAAAACTACAATATCAGGGGCGCCTGGGTGGCTCAGTTGGTTGGGCGACTGCCTTCGGCTCAGGTCATGATCCTGGAGTCCCGGGATCGAGTCCCGCATCGGGCTCCCTGCTCGGTGGGGAGTCTGCTTCGTCCTCTGACCCTATCCCCTCTCATGTGTTCTCTCTCTCTCATTCTCTCTCTCTCAAGTAAATAAAATCTTTAAAACAAAACAAAACAAAAAAAACCCTACAATATCACCTCACACCTGTCAGAATGTCTAAAATCAAGAACATAAGAAACAACAGGTGTTGGTGATGATGTGGGGAAAAGGGACCCTCTGGCACTGTTGGTAGGAATGTAAACTGGTGTAGCCACTGTAAAAGACAGTATGGAGATTCCTCAGAAAGTTAAAAATAGAACTACCCTACAACCTAGTAATTGCACTACTAGGTATTTACCCAAAGAATACAGAAATACTAATTCAAAGGAATATATGCACCCCAACGTTTGTAGCAGCATTATCTACAATAGCCAAATTATGGAAATAGCCCAAATGTCCAGCGACTTATGAATGGATAAAGAAGAGGTAATACACACACACACACACACACACACAGGAATATTACCCAGCCATATAAAAGAATGAAATCCTGTCATTTGGAATGACATGGATGGAGCTAGAGAGTATTATGCTAAATGAAATAAGTCAGCCAGAGAAAGACAAATACCATCTGATTTTACTCGTGTGTGAAATTTAAGAAACAAAACAAACAAGCAAAAGGAGAGGAAAAAAAAGGCAAACCAAGAAACAAACTCTTAATTATAGAGAACTGAGGGTTACCAGAGGGGAGATGGGGGGGATGGGTTAAATAGGTGATGGAGATTAAGGAGGGCAGTTGTGATGAGCAGCAGTTGATGTATGGAAGGGTTAAATCACTGCTGTACACCTGAAACTAATATTCCACTGTTAACTAATTGAAATTTAAATAAAAACTTTTTTTTTAAAGATTTTATTTATTTATTTGAGAGAGAGAATGAGAGAGAGCACATGAGAGGGGGGAGGGTCAGAGGGAGAAGCAGACTCCCTGCCGAGCAGGGAGCCCAATGCAGGACTCGATCCAGGGACTCCAGGATCATGACCTGAGCCGAAGGCAGCCGCTTAACCAACTGAGCCACCCAGGTGCCCCAAAATTTAAATAAAAACTTTTAAAAAATGCTGGTCACAACCACTAAATTAACTACTATTAGACATTTGAGAAATTGGTGATATTCTCAACCAGTTAGTTTACAGAGGACAAAACTGAGGTCCTAAGAAAGGAAGGGGCTAGCTGAAGACTACCTTCAAGGCAGACCTGTCTGTGGGAGAGATCACCATAAGTGTGTCAAAGGTTACAAGGTGAGTTAGTGTTCTGTCCCAGTTTAGAACCAGCATTGACTGATTTCTCCTACATACCAGGCTATGTTCCAGGTGCTTTACCAGTCCTGACTCATCTAACCCCAAGAACCCTGCGAAGGAAATTCTTTCATTAATCCCACTTCTCAAAGTGAGGAATTAAAGCACAGCAATATTAAGTAGCTGGCATGTCCATGATCACCCAGCTAGTAGGGGAACTACTGATCCCTTGGCCAAGAAAAACTTCATTCAGGGAACTTGGAATGTTAGTGAGCAACTGTTTTACATGTGGATTTAATTAATTCCTAATTCCCCATTTCATTCTCCTCAGAACATTTCTTTCTTCAAAGCTACACTCTAAACTGGCAGGGAGAATGTACTAAAACACCTCCAACTCTGTGCTGGTTTGCAGAATCCAAAGATGTTATCAGGATTTTCAAATTTTAGAAATTGTATCAGAATAACTTTAGATGTGTTAGTATTGCTCTGATCTACCTAGGCTTCAGAGTTAATAATGCTTTCTTGTTTCTACAGAACCAAGTCTCTTAATATGCAGAAAATTACAACTGCTATAATAATGGAAAGGACCATTGGCTTCTATTAACTTAGGAAGAGCAATTTTTGTGAATAGTAAATCTACCAAATTGACAGATAACACATCAGGGAATTTTAAGGCATAGCATATGGTGCATATTTTCATGCTGAAATCCTATTTAATTAGCTCTAATTATTTGCCCTCTTTGACAGCAGTTCTCCAATAAGTTGTTATATTTACACCCACAGTGGAAAACATAAGTTTATACCTAGGTCTGGTCATTTATTATCAAACCTGTGCTCTGAGTGACAATTCCAGGGTTCAGAAAATTATTTTTAAAAGAACTGGATTTTACAACAGGGATCTACTTAAAGTAGAAGTTACAGGATTCAGGAATGCAAATCAATATATGGTTTAATGAAGTCTGACAGAGAATCAATCTTGAGGAAAAAAACCTTGGCTTTCCTCCAAAGCAAGAGACAACATTAAGAGATTCCAGAAAACACAAAGAAACATTTGAGAGTATGACACGAATTGAGTACAATACTGCTTACTCTTAACTTTTTCCCCCAAGTCACTTAGATAATCTAGACAATGATTGATTACTTTGGTTTTTACTTCCCAAGCATGAAAACCCCCCAGAAAACTGGAATCCTTAAGTGCTGTCACTTAAGTAGTAAGCTTTCTTCCCCCTACCCCGTTAATCCAGAAATGACTTCACTCTCCTTTAGACAAAAGCCAGGGAATGCCTGTTGAAAACATTGCTCAAAGGGATAAGAGGTATTTTCATCTGGGTTCTGGTCCTAGCTCACTGTTAATGAACTATGTACCCTTGAATACTTCACTTACCCTGTTGGAGCCCCAGTTTCCTTTCCTGTATAAAGTCAGAGGATCAGACCAGATACACCTGAGGCTCCTTCCAGTTGTGATTTTAGAGCTTTTTACCTACTATGCCTGCACTCCTTTGACCACTACTTCTAAAGGCAATGGCTTGCTCAGGTCACTGGATAAGAAGTTACTTTTCCTTGCAGGTCTAAGGGCTTCTTGCTCTTTCCCAAGGGGTAGTCTACTTCTCTGATTGCCAGACTACAGCAGTTAAGTCATCCATCTTGGTTTCTCTGAGGAAGACTCATTTTAATAAAATATTTTCAACTGTTACTCTGCCAAAGGCTTTGAGACAGACCCCTGGGTTTCCAAGGACATACTCTATGGGATATTTACCATCCCTGGTACACATAATGCAACTCTACTTCTGGCTTCTCTATCAAATTTGCATGTCTCAACCCAGTTTGCCTTTCACACTTTTTCTTTTTCCTTTAATACCTACTCTGGCTCCTACCTTTTCCTCAACCATGAGTTGTACTTACTTTTCCATTCTCTTCTGAAGAGTCTGCCCATCTAACCTGATTGATGATGGACAGCTCCCCTTGGTTAGAACCATGCCTTCCGTATCACAGACCTCCATCAAGCCCAGTGCACTGCTCTCCACTGAGGGAGGCATTAAATGTGTCTGGCCAACCTTTCTGTCAAAGCCAAGTTTTTACATTGACAAGAATTTTTAAAATAAATAAAACACATGCATACATACATAAAACATCTATAGTGAGTCAAAATGTAAAAGAAAAATAAGTGAAAGCTGAGATGGCAAGAAGAATGATGTTCTCAAATGTTATTAATCCTTTATTTTATAAATGCTATAATAACTCAAGATTATATTGAAAACACAAAAGTACATTCTGATACCTTGGCAGGGACTTATGACTCTATAATGGACATAAACACTAATGTAATTATTTATTTATATATATTTATATAAACAAATATATATATTTGCATACATATTTATATATTTATTATATATAGTCTGTGTATATATATTATGTACATATACTTATGTATATTATGCTATATATATATAAAATTTGTATCTGTATCACAAATACCCATGCATCTGTTTTTCATATAAAAAAAAAATCAAACAATTTAATTATTGATTTCCTTCTGAGGAATTCTCAAAAATTCTCTAAGAGGGAAATACCAATTTACAAGCACGATATTATTATAGCAGAATGATTTATTGCACTATTAAATTTTGCTTTTCCTGCCTCTAATTTTCCCTCCCTGCTCATTTCCTTGTCTTGCCTCAGGAATTGTGGCTCACCCTAGTGAAGCAGAGAGAGAGTGTGCCTTTGATAAGCAACAAGACTGGGAAAGAGGTTCTTTGGATCTCAGAAAGACACCAAGTTCTGTGGGTCCCTAAGAAGCAAGAAATGTTTCCCACCCTCTGGAAACTTTCTCTCTGAAGAACTGGCAAAAGCCAAAGGACATGGTTCTATGGTCTACCTCCAGGTCCCAGCCCTGCCAGAGATTCTTAACAGGGGCAGGGCACAGAAACAAGAGTTGGCTGTTTACAGGAAGAGTTCATGTAGCCCAGGGCAGTGGGTAGTCCAGCATGAGCGGACAGCTTTGCTAGTGGAGCTTCCCCAAAGTTTTGGGCTTGGAAAACCTCTGCATTCTGTTCCATCCATCCCTAGGTGCAAGGAACCCAGAATGATGGTTTTGAACTGTCTACCAGTAAAGAGGAATCAGCACATTTTAAGAAAGTGAACAAATGCAGTGCTTCTTGACCACCTGCACTTGTGAACTGATTATGTGCTGCTACTTTCTTTACATATGCAATATGTGCCAATTAAGAGTGTATTTTCTTCAAATGTTTAGTTTGAAGACAATCCAAGAAGCCCCAGTGGCCTAATAAATAAGGCACTGGCCTCCTAGAGAAAATCCAGTACGTTAGGTTAGTTTTTCAGAGAGGAGACAGGGATGTACAGTAAGGAGATACTGTATTTCTGGTAAGTATTCTGTATAAACAGAAATTTCTTGATGAAAATTTTAGTAGCATTTTGTTATTTATAATGTATTACGGTACTGCTAACAAAGCAGCTGCTACAAACCCAAATTAGAAAAATCATTGTCTTAGAAATCTCTTGTCACCAGTTACTAGATTTTGCAGTATTAAGTAATTCACCGAAGGACTGTCTTGAGAGAATATTCACCTTGTACATGTCAACCAAAAAAAAAAAAAAAAATAGAACAACAACAACAACAAAAAAAACCAATGTTCTTCATCCATGATGTATAGCTAAAAGGCTGATGATGTACCTGTAATGTGCCAAGAGCTTGGGGTCCAACTCCCCCCTGAGCTTCCCTGGTACATTGTGAAGACGTTCTTGGTCTTGAGAGATCTGAGTATGCTCATGGGTCACGGACATTCATTACATGGGCCCCATATTCTCAGCATTATGACTCTTCTCTCAAAGGTGATGGAGAAATCCTGCACAGGGCCTGGCCCATGCTTTCTATACTTCACAGGCTGACTGACCGGCATATTATGGACTATATCTGGCAAATGAGTGTTTGTGGCCTCCATTCCTGGAAAATGTTCAGGACTGAGGTACAAGCGAGCAGCAGGCTTTGTCTTCTCGGCAGATGGAAGCAGGGTGCAAAGGAAACGGTAGGTAGTGTAGTGCAATTTGGAGTTATGATTTCCACTCTGCACTTTCCCCCCACCCCATCTGGCCTATACCTAGTAGCCATGATACCTTGATGAGGTCCTGAGCCTGTTTTTGCCTCTTTAAAATGGGGGGTTGAGATGAGTAATCATTATGCTTACTTCTAGATTAGTTATTGTGGTTAAGATTCATGTTGTTATTACTGGGATAAGTTCATCTTGCTAATCATTTAAAGACAAAAGGCAAAAGAGGTCACATTAATAGTATGATAAAATATTTGATTCCCTACAATGATCACTGTCCTCTAGTTTTACAAATTTCCTTGTCATTTCTTTTTGTCAATTTCTTCTCCTCTTTCTCACTCTGCCTCTTCCTCCATGTGCACATACACTGATTTTGTGGGAAGGAGACCTGTGAAATCTTAAAGCATTTATTTTTACAGAAAAGGTAGGTAAACTCTGTCTACTCCTTGATCAATACCTTGTATCATAGGTGGTTGGAACCCTGAAAATGTGAATCCTGATTTTAATTACACGACATGGGGAGTTCCAGTTCTCTTGAGTGATTTGAGGGGACAAGTCTTGGGCCTTCTTCAGCAAAATGGAAAGTTTCATTTTTCCCTGAGTTTCCACCTTAGAGAAAACATGGCAGGTTACAGGAGTTGGCTGCTGGAATGTATATACAATAGCCCATTTCCCTCCCACTTACTTCCACCATTCATCATTTCTACTATTACTGAGGAAAGTGATAAAGCAGTGTGGAATGCAGGTGCAGGCAAAAGTGAGCTGTCTTTGCCACCAGATAAACCTAGTTCTGAATCTCGTGCTGTGTGCTTTTAGGGACATAACATCAACTCTGAGTATGGATTTCCCTTGATAATTAACACCTACTTTACAACAACATTTTTTTGCAGGGTACTTTAAAAATTACAAAATATATGAGTGTGCCTGGCACCATGTAGATTGTACAATGGATTGTAGCCATTGTAGCCATTATTCAATACCACTCAATTCCAACTGTAGTCACTCTTCTTTCCCACCTCCAGCCTTACACCAGAGGTAAAATCATTTTTATATGTATGCTCTTAATTGGTAAATACCATATTTATTAATAAATTTCAGGTATATATAATTTAATAATTAAATGAACTGTAACTAAAACTACAAGGCATTGATTAAAGAAACTGAAGAAAACACAAATAAATGGTAAGATATTCCTGCTCATGGGCTAGAAGAATGAACATTGTTGAAATGTCCATACTATCCAAAGCAATCTATGCATTCAATGCAATCCCTATTAAAATTCCAATGGCACTTTTTTTCCCCACAAAACTGTAACAATCCTAAAATTCATATAGAACCACAAAAGGCCCCAGATAGCCAAAACAACCTTGAGAAGGAAAACAAAGCTGGAGGCATCATGGGGTGCCTGGGTGGCTCAGTCATTAAGCGTCTGCCTTCGGCTCAGGTCATGATCCCAGGGTCCTGGGTTTGAGCCCCGTATCGGGCTCCCCGCTCGGCGGGAAGCCTGCTTCTCCCTCTCCCACTCCCCCTGCTTGTGTTCTCTCTCTCGCTGTGTCTCTCTCTGTCAAATAAATAAATAAAACCTTAAAAAAAAAAAAGCTGGAGGCATCATGCTTCTTGATTTCAAACTGAGAACTACAGTAATCAAAACAGTAGACTACTGTCATAAAAACAGACCTATAAATCAATGGAACAGAATAGAGTCCAGAAATAAATTCACACATGTATAGTCAATGAGCTTACAACAAAAGAGCCAGAAATATACAAAGCAAAAGGACAGTATCTTTGATAAATGGTGCTGGGGAAACTGGACAGCCACGTGCAACATGAAACTGGACCCTACATTAAAAAAATCAACTCAAAGTGGTTCAAGACTTGAAGAGCTGAAGCCATAAAACTCCTGGAAGGAATTGCAGGTGTTAAGTACCTTAACATTGGCCTTAGCAATGATTTTCTTGGATTTGACACCGAAAGCAAAGGCAACAGAAGCAAAAACAAACAAGTGGGACTACATCAAACTAAAGTTTCTGCAGAGCAAAGGAAACCATCAACAAAATGAAAAGTCAGCCCATTGAATGGGAAAAAAATATTTGCAAATCATATACCTGATAAGGGGTTAATATCCAAAATACATAAAAACCTCCTACATCTCAATAGCAAAAAGCAATCTGATTAGAAATGGGCAGAGGAGCTCAAGAGACATGTTCCCAAAGATGACATATAAACGTCTAACAGGTACATGAAAAAGTATTCAACACCACTAACCAGGAGGGAAATGCAAATCAAAACCACAATGACATAAAATCTCACACTAGTTAGAATGGTTATTATCAAATAGACAAGAAATAGAAGTGTTGGTGACGATGTGGAGAAAAGGGAACCCTGGTGCACTGTTGGTGGGAACGGACATTGGTGAAGCCACTATGAAAATCAGTATGGAAGTTCCTCAAAAAATTAAAAATAGAACTACCATAGGATCCAGAATTCCATTTCTGGGTATTTAAATGGAGGAAACAAAACACTAACTTGAAAAGATATCTACACCCCATGTTCACTGCAGCATTGTTTGCAATAGCTGAGACATGGAAACAACCTAAGTGTCCATCAATGGATGAATGAAGAAAATGTGGTACATACATACAATGGAATGTTATTCAGTCATAAAAAAGGAACTCAAAAAAAAAAAGGAAATGTTTGTGACAACATTTATGAACCTTGAGGGCATTATGCTAAATGAAAGAAGTTGGAAAGAGAGTCAGAGGTGATCTTATACACGTAATCTTAAAAAAAAAAAAAAAAAAAAAAAGTTGTACTCAGAACAGATTGGTGGCTGCCAAAGGTAGGAGGGTCTGAGGGGTGTGAAAAGGGTAAAGGTGGTCAATAGGTACAAACTTCCAGTTGTAAAATAACTAAGTCATGGGGATGTAATGTACATCATGGTGACTATCAATACTGTATTGCACATTTGAAAGTTACTAAAAGTAAATATTCAAAGTTCTCATGATAAGGAATGTAACAGTGTGGTGATCATTTTGCAATATATACATGTATATAATAGCTGTGTTGTACACCTAAACCAAAGTATTGATGTATGTCAATGATATCTCAGTTTAAAAATTAAATGAATCCATTTATCTCCCAAGTTTCTAGAGTAGAATACAATCAATACCTTTGAAATCCAAGTTTCATACTCCTTCCAATTTTGAGATGTAACCCCAGAACCTCATATCAGAAATTGTGTTAATCCTTCTTTTCCTAGTCTTTGTAATCTCTCTATATATATCTGTATTTATCTATATATGTATATATCCATGTCTATATAGGTATAGGACTATATGGATATACAGAGTATATATATAGTATATATTTTACATACATATACTTAAGGTATGTGACATAGCTGAAAAGGAATTCATGAAATAATCTATATTTATATTAATCCATATTAATATATTGATATGAATGTTCTCATTCTATATGTATGCTCTTGTAGAGCTTACTGAAAAGCTTACTTTTTTGGCCAATATTTTAATATATATTCCTATAGATTAATCTATCCCATTCCTTCTTGGCTTTATCACATTCCTTTAGTTTCTAATTTTAATTGCTACGTATTTTTTACACATAGAAGTTCTACTAGTTCTTTTTTTTTTAATCAAGCATGTTAACTTTATTTTATTATGGTAATCACCATACATCATTCTTCTGTTTTTTCTACATATTTTCAGTATCTCTTATTTCTTAAATCATGTAAAACATCTGTTTCTAATTTCTATCTGCAAATTCCAGTATGAACTGTTTTCTCAGGTCTTATTCTATAGTGTATTTTGTGGACTCAGTAATGTTAGCTTACCCCTTCATATGTTAGAGATTTTTTTATTGTGAACCTAGGTTTCTTGGAGCTCAGTCTTGTGGTAACTCTTCAGAAAAGCTTTTAGTTTGCTTCTGCCAAGTAGCTGAAGCTCTACCAATTAAAGCTCACTGTTAATTTTGAGCTTTGGTTTTTCACCACAGATATTATGACCTTTAGTTTTAAACTCATGTGAGGATGAATTTCTAGCAGGAACCAAGAGATGTTTTTTTTTTTTTTTACTGCCTCTGCAGAGCTGTTTTTTTCTTATTTACTCATGAAGATGTCATCCATTGGTGTTCTCTCCCTTATATGAGGGTCTCTGGTCTAATTTCATACTCGTTCAGGTCCCAGACATAATCACATACCTTCAGGGCACACACTATTTAAAATCCAGTCTATTAGGAATCAGCACTTTCCCCCCAGGAAACATGCTGGTGATGGGGCTACTCTAGATTAATACCTCCTCTTCACCTCTGGCCTCCTCTCCTTACCTCTCTCCTCCCCAAACTCTCACTCCTTGTATAGTACTTTACTTAAAAACAGGTTTCAAAAGTATCAAGAATCTTTACATGTTATGCACAAGAAGGGATTTCTCTAGACATCTGGCTTACCACACCTAAATGTAAGCATTATTTCAGTGTTGTATGCCCTGGTCATCTCCTGTCCAATGGTCTCTCGGTGAGCTGCAGACCTCTTTCTCATTGCCCTGCCGCTGCCTCCGTGAGCTCCTCAGATGCTTTGCTTTCTCTGGACCTCTATTTCTTTCTTGCTTAAATTTTCAACTGAGCTAAATAAAGAATACAAAAACTGGGGTCAGAAGACCCAGGTGTGAATCTTCTCTCTGCTTTTTTCACTATGTAATTTGGGGTGAACCACTTAATATCTCTGAGATCAGTCTCTTCACCCATAAAACAGAATTCCTGTCCCATTTGTCATAAATAACTGTTCTGAGGAGCAAATGAGGTGATACATGTAAAAAGTTTTATAATTGGTAAATTGTGCTAAAAATGTAAACCACTTGCACAACTTGACCTACATCACTTGTCCCTGAGGAAAGGATCTAATAAATGATTTTATCCGAATGAACTGTGCTTCAGAGTCATTTGTGTTTTATTGGAGAGACATACCAAATACAAAAGAAAGCAGCTCTAAGTGTTTTCAGGATGGGAGGGGAGGTGTATTTGGGGATGGTGGTTTTCCTTTTCCTTATGCCTCTGTTATCAGCACATACACATTAGACCAACATTTCTCTTAGCTTGAGAAATAATCTCACTCCTAATTCCTGGTAATTGCTTTTTTGCGGAAATTATGGTTGCAGAAAGGGAAGGCCACTCCTTAGCACATACAGCACAGGCTAGCTCTTACCAACTCCTGTGGGCATGTCTAAAGTTTTGATGGATGACGATTTGAAAACAAAATTCTAGAAATTAGTTTTAACACTTCCCCAGGAGGTGATGCCTGATGCCTTTATTGGAATTTAAACTGGAAGCTGGCTCCAGCCATCTGTTAAATGGCCACAGAAACTCCCCAGATGCTTCCCATGGGCCAGCGATAATATTGTGGCTATTTCCCTGCCCTCCTGGGAAGCTGGGTGAGTGGAATTCATAATTGGGGAAAAGAGCAGATACGTAGTGTGTGTGTCAGCCTTGGGCAAGTGTTCGGAGGAAGGGCAGGCAGCATTTAGCATCTGTGCAGGTAAGAAAGGTCTTCAAGAGTTTAGGTATTCTTAGGATGACAGGTTGGCCAGGAATTCAAGTTTTCTGTGTTTTCCTGAATTTTCAATATTTTAGCACTGATCTGAGTCCTGATATTTTATATGAACACACATTCTCATATACACACTTAATTTGGAGTGGTTATTAAGTTCTTATTTTGAAGTCCTGAAAGTTGGTTTTCAGCCACTTACCTACTAATTCTCCTGTCTTCTCCTATCACAATTTTCAGTAATCTTTGGCTAAATATAAATTTTATTAGAAAACTGAATCCAAGCTGAATCCAGCAGCAACTATCTGAGCTGCCCACTGGGCAGAAACAGAGATGCACAGCTCACCAAATGATATGGTCAGCAGCAGTGGCCCATCCATGGACTCACTGGCCCATGCAGTAATCCTGCTATCTAGAAGCTGAGATTATGGGTCAGGAATAACCAATTGGCCATCACAATGAGTGGATAGGTAGAGGCAGGAACAGGGGACTACATGGAGTTTGGCCAGAGGACAGGGGCAGTGCAGACAGGTGGTGTGGGACAACTGCAGATATGAGTGTGATACACTCAACCAGTGGGCCTTTGGGCCACCTGAACCAGAACTGACACGTGGCTTGTGCTGCTACTGTGGATATTTCAATGTTTATCCAAATTAGTAAATATCTACAGGCTTATCTATTCGTTGCTGAATGCAGTATCTTTTAAAATACAGTCTTGGCTCATCTATGTCTCCTAATTTCAAAGAGTAAAAACCAAGCATTAGTTGAATATTTAATTAATAACTATGTACAATGAACAGAAAACAAGTATTAGAAAAAAGCCTGGAGATACAGAATAGTCCTCAGGTCTAAATTCTAAATGCCTTAATATAGTTTTCAAGCCTCACCAAGAGCTCTTTCTCCTATCTACCAGCCATTCTCTCTCTCTTGGCCACCACCTGAAATTTCGTCCACTTTCTTTCCTGCCTGCACTATGTTTACGCATCTCTCACCTTTTTCTCATGACTTTCTCCTTTTGTGGGGATGCCATTTAAAGTAGGGTTAAATATAGACAACTTAGTTATCAAGTCTATAATCAACCTTACAAGTCTTGAGGATTAATAGTAGAAAAGTCTGAAAAAGTTTTAAGTCTCCTAGTTAGGATTCAGATCAGAAACTTCTCCAGGATTTTGAAGTCAATTCCTTGATCATCTTTAGAGAAACTGTTGTTTTTAAAGATGTCTATACATAATCTTGTTTTAAATTCTCATAAAAGGAGAAAGTCATAAGAAAGGGCAAGTAATGCCTCAGGGTGGTTTAATCAGAAAACCAAGTGGAGCACAGCTTTCAACTAGGAGAGAGGTGGGAGAGAATGGGAGACAGAAAATATGATCATGGTGAGGCCTGGATGCCAGGTGACGACACTGAAAATCAGCCTGTGCACTGGTTGGTGGTTTCGATCTCTGCTCAGAAACTAGGGCTCCCCTGGATGTGTCTCAGAAACTACCTTGGGGGAAGAGGCAAGAATCCCTTCCTGTACCAGGGTAGCTCTACCATTACCTATTGAGTATTTGCATAATAATGCAGCTAATTGTGTTGTTAATTTAGATATACAGTTTAGAAATCCTTTATTCCTCCTTTCTTTGAACTGTATTTAAATGGATCCAAATACAAACCAGAAAAATACATTCAGAAGACTGGTTACTCAATTTATTCCAAGTAAGCATCAAAATATGCCTTGTTTTACTACTTGATTTAGTTCCACACAAAAATTCTTTTATCATTTTAAATATTTTCTCTCTTCCATTATAAATCAAGTTCTATTGGAAGGTTCCAATAAAGGAAGACAATCATTGGGAAAGGTTTTGAGTATGGTGCAATTTTTTTTTTTTTTTTTAAGATTTACTTATTTATTTGAGAAAGAGAGCAGGAGCAGGAGGGGCAGAGAGAGAAGGAGAGAGAACCTCCAGCAGATTCCGCACTGAGCGCACAACAGAACACAGGGCTCAACAAGGGGCTGGACCCCAGGACCCAGAGATCATGATTCGAGCTGAAAACAACAGTCAGATGCCCAACTGATTGCATCACCCAGGTGTCCCTCATATGGTGCTATCTTGAGAGGAGAACTCCAAGCTACCACAATTAGTCCAAGGATATTTTCCATATTAAAAACAAACAAAAAACCTACCCTCATTTCAGAGAACCCATAGGATAGCTTTGATTTATGACTTTACCTACCTTCCAGAAAATTGGTGTCATACTTCACATACACATACATTCACATTTAATATGACTATGCAGTGTGTTTTTATTTTCAATATATATGTGATCAGTTTTCCTTCTCTAAATAGCAGTGCCAGGAACATATTTGAAGTTCTGTAATTGTTTGCTCCTTACTTGTTTGGTGTACAATTATCACAAGTCCTGAAATTTTAAAATGCGTTGTCTTTATTAATATTTAACATTTTTAACAATGACACAGATTCTCTTCTGTAAAATACAATTTTAAAAAGCTGTCTTGTTGGATGCCTGAGACCCAGAGTAGGTAAATTTTTAAGATCTGTTTTGGCCTTCTGCCTCTCTAATCCTATGTCTCTTACTACTCTTTTAGAGTTCTAAGGTCCAAATGTTGAAACGAAAGTTAGGTTAATGATGGGAAGGCTTATAATCACACTTATAATAAAGAGAATGAAGATTAATTACACTGAAAGACAAAAGACTTTAATATCTGTCCAGCATCTTCATCTCAAGGACAACCAAGGATCTCCCACTTTTCCCTAACTGCTTCTGGGCTTAAGGCTAAGAAAAAAAGCAAACACACAAAAAAATCCAGTCCACACCTAGTACCATCTACTAAAAATAATACCAATTGGATTATAGACCAAAATTCTGAAATTCTAAAAGTTTTAGAAGAAGCATAGGAGAAAAAAATTTTAATTTGGCTTAGACAATCATTTCTTAGATACAACACCAAAAGCACAATCTGTAAGTGAAAAAAATGGTAAATTAGACCATCAAAATTAGGAACTTCTCTTTTTAAGACTCAAGGAATAAAAAGATAAGCTACATAGTGAGAGAAAATATTTGCAAATTACATATCTGTAAGAGGACTTGCATCCAGAAAATAAGATCACTTTCAAAACTCAATAACAAGCAATCTAAATACAAAACAGATGAATGATTTACATAGACACTGCACCCAAGGAAACACAGCAATGACAAAAAAGCACACGTTCTATTATCATCAGCCATTAGGGAAATTCAAGTGAAAACCACCATAAGATAACAATGTATGTTCTTTATTTTCCTGATCCATTTTTAAGCTAACTGCAGACTTCCCCTCTTGACTACTAAATACTTGAGCATCATCTCCTAAGATTAAAACGAACGTCATTTTCCTACACAACCACAATATAACTCTCATACCTATTGAAATTGACGCCAACAGTAATAATAAACAAACTGAGGGTTGCTGGAGTGGTGGGGGTTGGGAGGGATGGGGCGGCTGGGTGATGGACATTGGGGAGGGTATGTGCTATGGTGAGCGTTGTGAATTGTGTAAGACTGTTGAATCACAGACCTGTACCTCTGAAACACATAATATATGTTAAAAAAAAAAAAAAAAGAAGATAGTAGGAAGGGAAAAATGAAGGGGCGGAAATCGGAGGGGGAGACGAACCATGAGAGACTATGGACTCTGAAAAACAAACTGAGGGTTCTAGAGGGGCGTGGGGGGTGGGTTAGCCTGGTGACGGGTATTAAAGAGGGCACGTATTGAATGGAGCACTGTTACACGCAAACAATGAATCATGGAACACTACATCAAAAACTAATGATGTATGGTGATTAACATAATAATAAAATATATGTGTGTATATATATGTACACACACACACACACAAAGAAAGGTAAAAGTCTTAAATTAAGAAATCAGTAGTTGAGGGCGCCTGGGTGGCTCAGTTGGTTAAGTGACTGCCTTCGGCTCAGGTCATGATCCTGGAGTCCCGGGATCGAGTCCCGCATTGGGCTCCCTGCTCGGCAGGGAGTCTGCTTCTCCATCTGACCCTCCTCTCTCTCATGCTCTCTGTCTCTCATTCTCTCTGTCTCAAATAAATAAATAAATAAAATCTTTAAAAAAAAAAAAAAAAGAAAAAAAAATCAGTAGTTGAACAATTCAAACCCAGATATTAAAGCGTTATTTGCACTTGACCCAAAAAAAAGGCAAAATACAAAAAAAAAAAAAAAATAAGGTGGTATTTTTCCACTGTCTTCTAGAAAACATATAAACTGGGATTCTTGGTAATTGGAACAAGAGGAGGGGAAGACAAATGGACTTAAAGATGTATTAGCAGACACCTGAAAGTCTGGGAATAGTTGGCAATGTCTGGAATGTCACACCTCAGTTATCCATTCGACAGATCGTGAAATGCTATAATAAGGACTTCTGAAGAGACAAGCTTCCTTGATCTTTACTCCTCAGTCCCTTGTAGAATGCACTGTGTTTTAACTATGGAAGCTAGGTAAAGTGGGAAGAAGGTTCAAGACAATATTGTGTTATAGCTAAGGGCGTGTGTGTGTGTGTGTGTGTGTGTGTGTGTGAATTTCCTTCTCTGTGTCCCATTCCTGTATGAAGTAAGGCAGAATCTCTGCCCAGTGTGATGGCAAGAGAATGAGGAAATCACTCATATGTGCTTTGGGTCTTCAGGCCTGACCTCTATACATTAGCTGGACTTAAAGGTGCCACAGCTCTAAAAGGCCAAGCCCCTTTGATAGGTACAGCCACAATCTGATAGTCCCTCCAACTACAGAGAGCCTGGGAGACTGGCCAGAGTCTTACTACTGTCCTTTATGGACCAGGTGGAATGGAGTAAGACTTTTATCCACAACTGGGATTCTGTTTTCCCTTTGGTTAAAATGGTGCTATTATTCCTCCCATTGCCTTCAAAATTATGTTTGATATTGCTATGAGAATAGAAAGAAAATCCCTGAATCTCTCAAGATGAATAAGGTTTTCATGATCAGAATGCCTTGGGTTCTCAAATGACAGATACCACTAAAAGTTCTCTTACATAGCGCTGGCTATGGTTGATGGTATACTTTTATGCTCATTTAAATTATTTCTATATCCTTGTGAGCATGTTACTGAGATTGCAGCTCCACTGAAACTTCTAGGGAAATAAAACAATTCTATTTGCATAGATTGCTCACTCACCCTAATTTGTAGCAGCTCTCTTTCTTGCTGCCCTTCTTCAAATCCCTCCACCCAGATGCACCTTAGAATTCTGAGTTTTGCTTTTATACATCTAAATCTTCTGACAACTTTACTCAAGAGGGATTTGGAGATGAAGTTTAAACGAAAGCATTACTGGAGTGCCAACATTCACTCATGTTCTGAAAGTCAAATGTGAAATGTGGCCTATGAAACCCCACATGTGTTATCAAAAGACCTCTTTTGTCAGTCCTGAAGCCAGGAACCAAGAGCCGACTAAACACATTGTAAGTGCCGCTTACTTACTCCAAGGAGTTGTAAGTAACAGTGACAGTAAGGCTGTTACTTACTCCAAGAAAGTTGACAGTGTTGTTTGCAAGGCATTCCTTTATTAGCCCCAGATTCCTCTTTAGCGAAACTCAGGTTGCTCCTTCACGGTAGCCTTGTGACAACTAAAAGCAAAAGGAGCATTAACCGGCCATGAGGACAGCACAGAGTGTGCGTCACTGTGCGTGAGTGCTGCTCTAGCTGCTGACGCCTGGTATGCATAACTCTTGGCGCTCAAGAGCTATCACCTACCTAGTAGGGAGGCAAGAAAAAGCAAAATAAATGCACAGAGGAACAAAACTGGGTTATATGTGGTGTCACTGAAGCCAAGGTACCGGTTCTGAGACCAACTTCACCGAGTTCATATTAAAAATCCACCATTTACAGGCTGAGTGAACTTAAGTCATGTAATTTCTATGCCTCAGTTTGCCCATATGTAAAGTAAAATTAGAGTATCATCTAACTGATAGGATTTTTTAAGTCTCAAGTAAATGAATGCATAGGAATGCTTAGAACAATGCCTGGCAAGTAGCACTCAGTAAGTGTAAGCTGTTACCACATTTACTAAGGCAAAACAACCAATGTAATCTTCAGTAAGATCGGACTCATTTTTATTTTTGGTTCTAAAATGTTTTTAGGGCACCTGGGTGGCTCAGTCGTTAAGCGTCTGCCTTCAGCTCAGGTCATGATCCCCGGGTCCTGGGATCGAGTCCCACATCGGGCTCCCTGATAGGCAGGAAGCCTGCTTCTCCCTCTCCCACTCCACCTGCTTGTGTTCCTGCTCTCGCTGTCTCTCTCTCTGTCAAATAAATAAAATCTTTAAAAAAATAAAAAAATAATAAAATGTTTTTAATCTAAGTTCCCCTGCCTTCCATGAGCAGGCACTCAGCTACGTCTTTAGCTTGTCCTGGACCACTTCTTATTATCTCCTGTTTCTATTCAATCACTTGCTATACTCTAACCTGCCCTTTGTTCTGCAAGGAAGGTGTTTCCTATAGGAAATTTGGTGACACACAGTGAAGCAGAGAGGTATGTGAGCTCAAGAGGGAGAAAGGTCACCAGGCTATCAACCACACAACCCTGAAGGATGGGGTCTTCAGTCCTTAGGGGATCTGCCACGGGTTTCTCCAACTCAGAGGTCTATTTCATCAGCCCAATGCAAATGGATACCACTCTGAGAATGAGATTCACAAACATACTATAGTGTGCTAAAGAGTAGCCCCAAAGTTATCAGGTCCTAAGCCCTGGAACCATGCCTAGCACCCAATAGGTGCCAAAACAATGTTTGCCACATTCATCTTGGTTGTGAAATGAGCTTCCTCGTATAATTTTCAGGCCAATGAGCCAAATTAAATCTCAACCATATCAAAGTGTATGGCCACCAACTACGCAAATGCTGTCCCTAAGCCTTTGTTTCCCACTTCCTTGCTTGCTTCTTTTGCCTTCCAGAACATTTTCTACCATCTCCACTTGTTCTTCACACCTCCTTCCCCCTTGCAGCTTTCTCACACACCCACACCCTGCATCCTCCACCCCAGCTGGCTGCCTGCCACTTCAGAGGCTCCTTTGGAATCACCAGCTCTCCATCCACCTCCCAAGTGCTGCCTTCTTCACCATTACCCAAGGAAACAGCTCTCAAAATACCCAATAAAAGTGCAGCTGACACTTGGAGTTTGTCCTCCATGTATAGTTCCAAAAAAACCAAAACAAACAATTTTTTAAAAGCCCCTTATTCTTAAAATATGGGGCCTGGAATTACTCCTTTTCATTTGCATGATAATGGACTTTAAAATGTCTCAAGAAAATAACTTCAAGAGTAATGGTCACGGATATTGGTTTTTCAGAAGAAAGTGACCATTATATGAAAATATTCAACATAACTAACTGTAGCCTAACAGAGATGTAAGCCAGTCTACAATACTAAATATATAGAAAGCTAAAAAGGTACAATACTAAGAAAAGTTATTTATCACAGTAAAGAAAAGAAAAAAGCATTGTAGTCATAGTTCTTGTAACTAACTCACTAGATTCCTTCAACCCATTTCAATATACATTCAGCATAAATAATGTATGTTAAGTAGCAGATAGGTCTTGGAACTGCAAATGTTTTTGTAAAATTTCTAATTAAAACCTATCTTGCAGGGTTGCACCATCTTTACATGCATCTAATTTCTTATTGTCATGGTGTCCTTCTAACCCACTGAACAGCTGTTGTTAAATTAGTTGGCATTAGGTTTCCATGTTCAGCTTGCCTACATTTTAATGCATTTTATCTCAACTATCTTTTAGGAGCATTAAAGGGATATGAACATACTTTGTGCTACTCCTTGCTAATACTTCCCCTTGGTTGTTTATTAGAAATTGGATACTTCACGTGTGTAGAATTGAAATCCCGACTTTCTCCCACCAAAAGAAAACAAAAACTAACTCCCAACTATAGGCATCCTCAAATCAGTTAACTCAAATTTCCAGTATTTCAAGTCCAAAACCTCACAGTCATCCTTGACTCTTTTCTCTCATACACCATGCATCCAATCTATTAGCTCTAATATAAATATATATCCAGAATCCAACCACTTCTCACCTAGTCACTGCCCCCACCCTGGTCTGAGCCACCGGCCACTGTGGCCTACATATAGGATATGAATATCACACTTTTGCTCTTTGACGGTCTCTTTCCCACATGGCATTCAGAAGTAACCTTTAAAAATAGGTCAGGGGACTTCTGGTGAAGATGCCATAGGAGGAGGATCCTAGGCTCACCTCTTCCCACAGTTACACTGAGTTAACACCCACGGAAGAGTAAATAAACCAGAAAATGACCCTGAAGATTGGCAAAGCAGACTGTCCACGGCTAAATGTAGAGAAGAGGCTACATCAAAGAGGATAAGAAGGGTGGAGATGTGATTGGGAGGCAAACTGACCCCAGGACCGTACATGGTTGAGGAGGACATCTCAGGCGAGGAGACAGGGGAGGAGCAGACCCCACACCAGGCACCCCAGGTTTGGGGGCCCGGCACTAGGAAGATAGATCCCTGTAACATCTGGCTTTGAAAACCAAAGGGGCCTAACTTTGCAGGTTCTCACAATCAGTGGGGCTTAATACCTGGAACTTTCAAAAATCGTTGGCTCTGCTCTGGGCGAGCCCAGAGGGCAACAGAAAATTGAGGCCCCACCTGAAAAGAGCCAGCACAACTAAGCCCAACAGAGAGGTACAGCATAGAAGCAGCAGTTTGAAAAATGCCTGGGGTACACAGGGAGCAACTTTATTTACTCATCTCAGAGGGTGTGCTGGAGGGGCGGGGATCTTTAGGAGACTTCTCCAAGAACAAAAGAGCTGACAGGCACCAATGACACCTGCGGGAACTAGCAAAGGGCAAACACTCTCCATCTAGCTTGCTAACAGCACACCCTGCTCCTGCAGCCTTCTGGCCTGGGCAGGAGGTTTCCCGGGCAAGCTGCAGGTCCCCTTCTACAGTGGACCGGCCCACAACTTGCTAGCACCCCACACCTCCCCCCGCCCTCTCCTGTAGACACTCCCTCCAACATGCCCTTGGCAGGAGACCATCCAAAGGGGTGCCAAAACCTGGCAGGGTACAAAGCAACCCTGAAAGGGTCAGCACTACTAAAAAGTCACTCATGCCCTGAGGGAAAGATAACCACACATGCCAGACTGCGGCCCCAGCAGTGGGCTGGGGGCAGATACCTGGTCTGATTGTAGGCTCTGCCAACCAGCAAAAGCTTCTCAGGGGACAACACAGGGAGAGTGCCCTGCAATCTGCTGTTACCGCAGCTCTGGCAAACACTTTGACCCAATTCAAGTCCAAGGCAGCCCTAAACTGACCCACTAACAACTCCCTGCCCACAACAGGCAAAGAGAGCCATTGCAGATTAATGGACTGAAGGCAGATGTGGCTCAGCCACAACAGTAGGATGCAGGAGCACACATAGGGACAGTTCTGAAGCACTAGTTTCTGGTGAACATGGGCTATTGCACTGCAGGGCACTACAGGACATTTTCTACATAAGGCCAGTACTTTCAAGATCAGGAGACATAGCAGAATTTCCTAACACATAAAAACAGGCACAGAGAGAAAGACAAAATAAGGAGACAGAGGAAAATGTCCCAAATGAAAGAATAGGACAAAATCACAGCAACAGAGCTAAAAGAAATACATATAATAAACACACTTGATAGAGAATTTAAAGTAATGATCATAAAGATACTCACTGGACTTCAGGAAAGAGCTGAGTGAGACCCTTAAAGAGATGGAAAACAAAGAACCAATTGGAGGTAAAGAACTCAATAAATAAAATTAAAAATACACAATGGTAGAGTCTAGAGAAAACAGAAGTACAGACCAGTGACCTGGCGACCAGAGTAATGGAAATCGGTCAAGCGGAACAGAAAAGAGAAAAAATAATAACAATAAATGAAAAAAGACTTAGGAACTCAGCAACATCATCAAGCAAAGTAACATCTGCAATATAGGGATCCATGAGGAGAACAGAGAGAAGAGGGGGCAGAAAATTTGAAGAAATAGCTGAAAACTTCCCTAATCTGTTGAAGGAAACAGCTATCCAGATGTAGGAGTCACAGAGAGCCCCCAACAAAATCAACCCGAGGAGGTCCATACCAAGACACACAATAACTGAAATGACAGAAAGTAATGATGGAGAATTTTAGAAGCAGTAAGAGAAAACAGTTACATACAAGGGAAACCCCATAAGACTCTCAGCTGAATTTTCATGACATATTCAAAGTGCTGAAACAAACAAACTACAGCCAAGACACTCTATCCCACAAGATTGTCATTCAGAACAGAAGGAGAGAGAAAGAGGTTCCCAGACAAACAAAAGTTAAAGGAATTCAAGATGACGAAACCAGTCCTGCAACAAACATTAAAGGGGACTCTGAGTGGAAAGGAAAGACCATTAGTAAGAGTAAGAAAATAAGCAGCCCAAAAGCAGCAAAAATTAATCTGTAAAAATCAGTCAAGGGCCTCACAACATGACAGGATGTGAAGTATGACACCATATACCTATAACGTTGATGGGAAAGGAGAGAAGTATAGAATGGGTTTAAACATAAGTGACTATCAACTTCATAGACTGCTATATGCAGAAGATGTTATATACAAAGCTAACGGTAACCACAAATAAAAACATTAATAGATATGCAAAGAATAAAGAAAAAGGAATCCAAGTATATCACTAAAGAAAGTCAACCAACCAGGAGAGGACAGCAAGGGGCAGAGAAGAACTACAAGAACAACCATAAGTAAAAAAAAGAAAAAAGAAAGGAAAAAGGAAAAAGGAAAAAGGAAAGAAAAGAAAAGAAAAAAGAAAAGAAAAGAAAGAAAGAAAGAAAAGGCACTAAGTACATACCTATCAATAATTACTTTGAATGTAAATATAACAAATATTCCAATCAAAAGACATAATGTGACAGGATGGAGAGAAAAATAAGACCCATGTATATGCTGCCAACAAGAGACTCATTCCAGACCTAAAGACACAAGCAGTTAGAAAGTGAAGGGATGGAAAAGTATTTAACGTGCAAATGAAAGTGAAAAGAAAGCTGGGGTAGCAATACTTCTATCGGACAAAATAGACTTTAAGACAAAGACTATAACAAGAAACAAAGGAGGACACTATAATATAATCATAAAGGAAACAATCCAACAAGAAGATATAATAATTATAAATATTTATGCACCCAACATGGGAGCATCCAAATACACAAAGCAGCTAATAACATAAAGGAAGTAATCAATAGTAATATCAATAATAGTAGGGGACTTTAACACCCCACTTACATCAACGGACAGATTTTCTAACAGAAAATCAATAAGGAAACAAGGGCTTTGAATGACATTGAATCTCAATGTGTCATTCAAATGGATTTTCATCCATCAAATGGATGGAAATCATCCATTCATCATTGGATCAGATCAATCTGACAGATATATTCGGAACATTCCATCTTAAAACAGCAGAAAACACATTCTTATCAAGTGAACATGGGACCAATCTCCAGAACAGATCATATATTAGGCCACAAAACAAGTCTCAACAAATTCAAAAATCATACCATGCCTCTCTTCTGAACACAATATCATAAAACTAGAAGTTAACCACAAGAAAAATATCTGGAAAGAGCACAAATACATGGAAATTAAATAACATGCTGTTAGACAATAAAGGATCAACCAAGAAATCAAAAAGGAAATCAAAAAAAGTACATGGAGACAGGTGAAAATTAAAATATAACAGGCCCACATCTTTGGAATGCAGCAAAAGCAGTCCTAGGAGGGAAGTTTCTAGCAATACAGGCCTAACTCAAGATGCAAAGAAAATCTCAAGTAAACAACTTAACCTCATACATAAAGGAGCTATAAAAAGAACAAACAAAACCCCAAACCAAAAGAAAGGGAATAAAGATTAGAACAGAAATAGGAAAAAGAAAAAAGAAAAAAAAAGAGAATAATCAACTAGGAGCTGGTTCTTTGAAAAGGTTAACAAAATTGATAAACCTTAAACCAGACTCACCAAAGGGAAGTGGGGGGGCGAGGGGATCTCAAGCAAAATCAGAAATAGGAGAACACTGCCACCACAGAAATACAAAGAATTATAAAAGATTTTGAAAATTATATGCCAAAAAATTGGACAAATTAGAATAAATAGGTAAATTCCTAGAAACATATAATCTCCTAAAACTGAATCAGGAAGAAATAGAACATTTGAACAGACTGATTACCAGCAATGAAATCGAATCAGGACTCAAACTCCCAACAAACCAAAGTCCAGGACTAGACATCTTCACAGGTAAATTCTACCAAATATTTAAAGAACAGTTAATCTATTCTCAAACTATTTCAAGAAATAGAAGAGGAAGGAAAACTTGCCAATTCTTTCTTTGAGGCCAGCATTACCCTGATACCAAAACTGAATAAAGACACTACAACAAAAGAGAACTACAGGCCAATATCTCTGATGAATATAAATGCAAAAATCCTCAGCAAAATACTACCACACTGAATCCAACAATACATTTAAAAAAATCATTCACCACAATTAAGTGGGATTTATTCCTGGGATGCAAGTGTGGTTCAGTACTTGCAAATCAATGTGATACATCACATCATCAAGAAAAAGGACAAAAATAGTATGATCATTTCAACAGGTGCAGAAAAAGCATTTGACAAAGTACAACATCTATTTACGATAAAAAAAATTCCTCAACAAAGTGTGTTTAGAGAGAAGATACCTCAATATAATAAAGGCTGTATATGAAAACCTGACAGCTAACATACTCAATGGGGAAAGACTGAGAGCTTTTTCCCTAAGATCAGGAAGAAGACAATGATGTTCATTCTCACCAATTTTATTCAACATAGTACTGGAAGTCCTAGCCCCAGCAATCAAACAACAAGAAATAAAAGGCATCCAAATTGGTAAGGAAGAAGTAAAACTTTCATTGCTTGCAGAAGACATGATAATATATATAGGACACCCTAAAGACTCCGCCAAAAAAAAAAAGAAAAAAAAAAGGCTACTAGAACTGATAAGTGAATTCAGTAAGTTTGCAGGATACAAAAATCAATATACAGAAGCACCTTGCATTTCTATAATAATAATGAAGTAGCAGAGAAATTAATACAACAGTTCCATTTACCCTTACACCAAAAATAATAAAATGTCTAGAAATAGACTTAACCAAGGAGGTGAAAGACCTGTACTTTGAAAACTAGAAAACACTGATGAAAAAAAATTGAAGATGACACCAACAAATGGAAAGATATTCTATGCTCACGGTTTGAGAAGACAACTATTGTTAAAATGTCTGTAAAACCCAAAACAATCTACAAATTTAAAGTACCAGTGGTGTTTTTCACAGAACTAGAACAAATAATCCTAAAATTTGTATGGAACCACAAAAGACCCCCAATACCGAAATAATCTTGAAGAAGAAAAACAAAACTAAAGTTATCACAATGCCAGTTTCAAGATGTACTACAAGCTGTAGTTATCAAAACAGTACAGTCCTGGGCGCCTGGGTGGCTCAGTTGGTTAAGCGACTGCCTTCGGTTCAGGTCATGATCCTGGAGTCCCGGGATCGAGTCCCGCATCGGGCTCCCTGCTCAGCGGGGAGCCTGCTTCTCCCTCTGACCCTCCCCCCTCTCATGCTCGCTCTGTCTCATTCTAAGTAAATAAAATCTTAAAAAAAAAAAAAAAAAAAAAAGTACGGTACTGGCACAAAAACAGACACATAGGTCAATGGTACAGAATAGTGAGCCCAGAAGTAAACCCATGATTATGTGGTCAATTAATCTTTGACAAAGGAGGCACAAATATGCAATGGGATAGACAGTCTCTTCAACATATGGTGTTGGGAAAATCAGACAGCAACCTGCAAAAGAACGAAACCAGACCACCTTCTTACACCATACACAAAAATAAACTCAAAATGTATTAAAGATCTAAATGTGAGACGGGAAACCATACAAATCCTAGAAGATTTCAAGCAGTAATCTGTTTGAGAATGGCCATAGCAACATTTTTCTAGAGAGGTCTCCTGAGGCAAAGGAAAAATAAAAGTAAAAAACTATCGGGACTATATCAAAATTAAAAGCTTCTGGGCATTGGGATCAGATCTGCAGCTGCTAAATCCTGCTGCAGGGATTGCACCTGGTGCCCAGACCCTCCCACTGATGCTGGGGTGTTGAATGCCCAACAGCAGCTGCAACCCCAAACGTTGCCAGTTATTTTAGCACACCTTGGAGCCCAGGGTGTGGTCCTAAGCTAGGAGGAATTGCCAGTGGCCCCACAAATCAGAGGTCTCATTTCCCAGTCCTTATTCCCAATAACTCGTCTGTCTACCAGTCAAGCTAATCCCTATGCCCAGAATGGAATCCTTCCTGCAGGCATCCAAAGAGGCATGCACGCTCCCCAGGAAACTACCACAGAGGTGCCAAATGGAACTCAGTAAGCTGTCTCAAATTTTTTCAACTAAGCGGCCTCAAATGTGGTAATACATAGGAATCTTTTTCACTGGGCATATCATGGAATAGATTGAAACACACTAAAGAGTAAGCTCTAAAGAGAAGAAGCTCTTAGTTTACTTAACTTTCTTGAAATTTCAGAAAACATTCTTCCTAGAGAATAATGATTTCTTAAAAAAAAATAAATGGATAAATTTGTCTTTGAAATGTAATATTATGCCACCTTGGACCTGGAAGATCTACGTATTAAACATATTTTGAAACTGAAAAAAAAAAAATTAAAAGCTTCTGTATAGCAAAGGAAACAACAAAACTAAAAGACAACCTACTGAATGGGAGGAGATATTTGCAAATGACATATCTGATAAAGGGTTAGTATTCAAAATATACAAGGAACTTAACACACGTCAACACCAAACTCACAAATAATCCAGTCAAAACTAGGTAGAAGCCATGAACAGACATTTCTCCAAAGATGACATGCAAATGGCTGACAGACACATGAAAAGGTGTTCAGCATCACTCATCATCAAGGAAATGCAAATCAAAACCACAATGAGATATTACCTCATACCTGTTAGAATGGCTAAAATCAGTAACACAAGAAACAACAAGTGTTGGTGATGGTGTGGAGAAAAAAGAATGCCTGTGCACTTTTGGTGGGAATGCAGACTGATGCTCCCACTGTTGAACCTATGGAGGTTCCTCAAAATACTAAAAACAATTACCATATGAGCCAGTAATCACTCTACTGGGGATTTACCCAAAGAATATGAACACAGTAATCCAAAAATGTATATGTACCTCTATGTTTATTGCAGCATTATTTACAATAACCAAATTATGGAAGCAACCCAGTGTTCACGGACAGATGAATGGATAAAGAAGAAGAACTGGTACATACATATATACAATGGAATATTACTCAGCCTTAAAGAAGAATGGGATCTCGCCATTTGCAACAACATGATGGACCTAGAGAGTATAATGCTAAGTGAAATAAATGAGTGAAAGACAAATACCATATAATTTCACTTACGTGGAATTTAAAAAACAAAACAAATGAACAAAGAAGAAAGGAGACAAAGCAAAAAAAAAAAAAAAAACAAAAAAAAACAGACCCTTACCTATAGAGAACAAACTGGTAGTTACCAGAGGGGAGATGAGTGGGGTATGGATGAAATAAGTAAAGAGGATTAAGAGTACACTTACTGTGAGGAGCACTGAATAATGTATGTAATTGCTGAATCACTACTCTGTACACCGGAAACTAATGCAACACTGTATGTTAATAACACCATAATTAAAATTTTAAAATAAATTCTTTAAATGGTAAAAAAAATAAAAAATAAAATATAAGTCCTATCATGCCCTACCTTTGCTCAAAACTCTTTAATTCCTCTCCTGTCCCTCAGAGTAAAAGCCAAAGTCCTTTCAATGCCCTATGTATTAGTTTGTTAGTGCAGTAGTAACAAAGTACCACATAAACACAGAAATATGTGGTCTCACCGTTCTGGAGTTTTGACATCCAGGTTCAAGGTTTTGGCAGAGTTAGTTCCTTCTGAAGGCTATGGGGAGAATCTGTTCTGTCTCTCCCCTGGGTTCTGGTGGTTTTCTGGCAGTCTTTGGTGTTTCTTGGCTTATAAAAGCATCACCCCAGTCTGTGCCTTTATTTTCACATGGCCTGATCCTATGTAGGTCTGTCTCCAAGTTTCCCCTCTTTTTAAGGTCACCTATCATATTAGAATAGCCCTTCTCCCCAAGCCCAGGATGAGGTCATCTTAACTTATTACACTTACAATGACACTCGACTCCAGTAAGGGTCACATTCAGAAGTACTCATGGATGGGACTTCAACAATTGAATTGGGGAAGGCAGGGAATACAGTTCGACTCAAGACACTACACGGTCCACAGGCTGTGATCTCAGACCCCTTCCTATCTTGGACTCACACACTGCCTCTCCCACTGACTCACTCCATTCCAACCACACTGGACTACTTACTGCTCATGCACACGCCAGGATATTCTCCACCCAGCACTTTTGCATTCACTGTCATCTGTGCCTGGGAATGCTCTTCCCTCAAGATGGCGAATTTTGTCAACTTCAAGTCTTTGGCTCCAAAACTCATTTGATCAATGAGCTCTCCACAAACCACTCTATTCTGAATTCAAACCTAAATTCCACTCGCCCACAACTCAACATACTCCAATCCTCTTTACCTCACTGTTTTTCTTTCCATGGCACTTACCATCACCTTCCAACACGTAACTCACTCTTTCTTGTGTTTGTCTTCCCACACTGAAATGTAAGCTCCTTGAGGAGAGGCATTTCTGTTTCATTCACTGATGTATTCCAAGAACCCAGACCTGTACCTAGAGTATAGTAAGCTATCAAAAACTTTGTTAAATGGACAAAGGAGTATAAATACACAAATTCTTCTGATTCATAAGTCAAGTCATGAATTGGTCAGAGCTCTTTAAAAAATCTTAAACAAGTAGTTTTAACAATGGAGAACTCTGAGGAGAAGTCCCTAGGGAGGCATGCAATTTTTCAATTGAAATATATGAACCTGGTGGGACCATGGAAGCAGCCCTATCAGCAAACAGCAGAGATTGTATCTGCCAGAAACAAACCCGATCAATAAAGACAAGGTAAAGCAATCAAACAATGTAGCCTGAAAAGTCACTTTATCATTTCTGTTTAGCATTTTGAATTAAACATTTTGCCTCTATAGATAGTCAGAAGTTCTCACTTCACTATAATTCCTCACTTCATTTTGGGCCATGTAGATAAGAAAAATCCTGAGGGTGAGGTATTTTCATTAAAATGTGTGAAGAGACTCCTACTACAATAGGCCATAATGCTAAATATATATATATATATATATTATAATATTTATATATATTATATCCATATATATATATTATTATTTTCATGATTTGACAGTTTTTGCTCTGGGAAGCCATGTGCAGATAATGAAATTTTATTTTAAGCAAAACGTTCTTCAGAAGGAAAAAAATCCAGGAAAATGGAAAAGTAAATGGCTTGTTTTTTTTGTTTTGTTTTGTTTTTTTTAATGTTCTTGATGAAGGAAGACTCAGAACTGACTCAAACCCAAGAGTCTTGTTGCACTTGCAGTTTGTGTCCCTCAGAGTTAATGTTTTCCTAGTAACTTTGGAGACTCCCCATTGAGTCACCCATACTCTCACCTGCTTTCTTGTGATGAGCAGCATCCTTTTCTGCGATGATTGAGCAGATTTCAGAGGCAGACTCTCCTGAAATCTGGCTGTTTTTATGTCCCTGAGTTCCAGGAGCTACCTCAGGATCATTATAATGAATCTGCTCTTCTGCTTAAGCTAACTGCTATTTCCAACCAAATGTATGTGCCCGACATCTGTTTTCCACAACCGAGACTGTATGGACAGTTTTTCCTTGGTGTAATTTTCCAGTATGATATACACTCTCTCTTCCATAGTAACACTAAGTCCTTTTAAAACTATTCTTATTAACAGTGGATATTTACAAGGCACCCAGTAGTGAGGCCTCTACTGTGGAAGAGCCTTAGGCTAGGAAATAGGCAAAAAGATTCATGGTGTATATGCACAGTTCCTTCAATCAAAATTCTCACATATAATATAGGTCTTTAAAAATTTAAAGGAGTACTCTATCACTAGAATAAATAAATGCTTGGTCACACTCTCTCAATACAGACATTTATATTATACTCAGGTTTTCAAATATAAGTATATGCAATATACTCAGGTCACTGAATTTTTGTGCTCCACTGATATTTTGCTTCATTCACATGACATCTGTGAAAATTACTACAATCATTCTCTCAGTGCATAGCTTCAACCCGCTAATTTTCAAACACATTACTCAAACCCTAGCTTTGATGGTCACTTGAAAAAAAGCCATTTCTTTCTTTCTGAAGTCAATCAATCAGCCTCCTACTCCACCCTCTCTCTTATGGACTAGGAACACTCACATGGTTTTACAAAACAAAGGAAGATGAAAAAGGTAAATATTTACATTGATACCCTCATCTCTGCAAAACACTGTCACCCAACAGTTTTCAGAGTCTCTAAAAAATCTGTGATTTTACAATTAAGAATTCCTCATATCAGTGAGATCATATGATACATGTCTTTCTCTGTTTGACTTATTTCACTCAGATCTGTACCTCTGAAATAAATAATGCAATATATGTTAAGAAAAAAAAAAAGAAGAAGGAGGAGGTAGCGGGAGGGGAAGAATGAAGCAGGGGAAATCGGAGGGGTAGACGAACCATGAGAGACGATGGACTCTGAAAAACAAACAGGGTTCTGGAGGGGAGGGGGGTGGGAGGATGGGTTAGCCTGGTGGTGGGTATTGAGGAGGGCACATTTTGTATGGAGCACTGGGTGTTATGCACAAACAATGAACATGGAACACTTCATCTAAAACTAATGATGTAATGTATGGGGATTAACATAAGAATAAAAAAAAATTAAAAAAAAGAAAAAAAAAATCTGTGATTTTAGTATATTTCATCCTCAGAAGTAGTAGCCCAGGTAGTATAAATATATACCACGAAAAGGCTCTCATGCCCTGTCCCCACTCCTACCCACAGACCCACAGTTAGTTGCACCACCCAATTCCCCCAAAGAGCCTTCCACCTGCCTCCCTCTGGAGTGGATGTGGTGAACTCGGGAAGTAATTTTAATGAGTAGGGAGTGCTGCAGAAAGATGGTAGAGAAGGATGGGGGTTCCATGACAGACGTGACTAGAGTGATACTGCACACTAAGACCACTTTTCTATTCCAAGGCCTCTTGCCCCTAACCCACTTGTTCATTCAACACAGAGTTACTGATCAGAGTATGTCAGGTTCTGACTATAGCTACAGAGAAGAGTAAAACAGTGGCAACCAGGGTATCATACACCAGTCTTAAGCATGATGAGTGTTACAGAAAAAAGTGTGAGTGTGCCACACGCAGCAGGAGAACCACATCCAGGGTCCTCTGCACTCACAGGGCACATACCTGCTTTTTCAGTAGCACCTCTGTCCACAGAGCCCCATTAGTGCTGGGATGACTCACATCATGGATAAGGAGAGTAGCATTAGAAAGGCTTAAGGATTTGCCTGAAGTTGTAAGGTTTCTGATTCATGGAACTGGATCTAGCTATGACCAACCATCCTGGTTTACTTGGAACTGAATAAGTTTTCCATGACATGGGACATCCAGTTGGGACAAAACAGAACAGCTGCTTACTTTATCAGAGCCCAGGGTTCCTAAATCCATTTCATGTTCTCTTCCCCCATCCACCAGTACATATACAATTTTTTAGTAAGTTTGTTTTTTAGATTATGGGGTTTTCTAGGCATTTCCAATACACTCGATGTGTGCTGGGGTCCATTTGTAATAGAAGAAATAAAATCCTCCAGTAACTAATGAAAGAAAAAAAAATCAGTGTACCCCACATCTGTGTACTATTCTAGCAGATCTTATTACCTAATAATTTTATTATCAATGCCTTCTAGTTTTATATACATATATATACACACACACATATATGTATACATATACATACATATATGTACATATACATATACATATATATATATCTTATGCATTCTATTATAAATAGAATTAGCAGTCTCCTGAGAAGGCAACACATTGATGGCAGTGATTCAACTGAAACACAAATTTCTACGTTACAATCTTTCATGTTGACCATAGCATTGAGATTATATACTTTGTATTGGATCTTCCTCCTATTTTCAGTCATTGTCTGGTTTCAGAGTTTTCTTCTATCTTCAAAGAGAATCATTTTATCTAATCATCTCTTTTATCCATTTCCTAATGTCTTCTACTGTTTCATTAACAATTTCCTACAGTTGCCCAGGGTCTGTCTTGGGAGGAAGTACAAGAGAATCAAGAACTTGAACCCTGACATCAGGGCATGGACTTAAGTCCTACATCACTTTCTTCCTGTGTGACTTGGAAAAAAAAATGCTGCTCTATACTTTAGATTCCTCATCTGTAAAATGCAAATAATCATAGTACTACTTTATAGAGTCGTTCTAAGGATTCAATGATTATGCATTTGTAAGACTTAAAACAGTTCCCAGCACATAGTATATGCCTGTTAAGTGTCAGCTAGTATTTTCATACAAGTTTCAATAATTTTTGTATTCTAAGATTCTAGGTTATAACTCTAAGATTTTTAACAATCAGAAATAAACATGCCCTAGGAATATAGACATGGATTATTTTAAATAGATGATACCAACTTAATCTTAAATTTTTTAAAGAAAATAGGATTCCCTTCACAATATGTGATCTGACATTAGGGTGGGGATGCTTACTAGTATGTACAAAGATATTTAGGTCTAGAACTCAAGAGAGATTTGTGCAATAGTTGACAGTGGTCTTGGAAATAGAAGAAAATGGTCTTCTAGCTCTAGTTTGTAGATCTAGAAGGGAAGAGATCCCGTAAAGGATCTCAGGAGCAAGTGAAGGAAATGGATTCTAAGAAAAGGAAGGAAGAGTCATCAGAAAGATAGAAGGAAAAGCAGGAGAATAAATGCATTTATTCAGAAGGGAATGTTTAATTCAATAAGTCAAATAAGTTAAGGATTCAGGCTTTCCCTTTGAAGATCCCAACAATGTTACGGCTCTCTCATCATCTTAAAAGAAAAGTAAGGTGTAGTGATGAAGGCCACAGTGAAGCTACAGTAGGTGTGGGAGGTGAATTCAAGGGAAGGAAGTGAAAATCCCAACAGCCGCAACTCTGTCCAAAACTAGAAAGGAAGACAATGTAATAGTTAAATGAGAACGGGTGTTGAACAAATATGACCCAACTCCCCTCCTCAAAATAGATGGAAGGAAGCTAAGATAGGCTTTTCCACATCTTTGGGACACCCCTGAATGAGGGAAAGCCCAAAGCTGAGACTCAGAAGTGGAGCCAGAACAACAGGAGAATACAAAGGGATAGCTGTCACCACACAGTATGAAAACAATGATTGCAACGTGGGGTACAGCACTAGGGATCTAAGATCAAAACAGTTGAAAGCAAAGAGCAATGAAGGAAAAGCGTAAGAGAGTTCAGAAATAGCCTAGAGCAGGCTTTATTTTTCTGAAGCTGGCTTCTTGAGACAGCTGCCATGTATGTGGCGGACCTGGAAGAATGCAGATAAGGGCTTCCAAATTTTAGATTTATAGGTTAGAGTTGAAAAGTGTTACGGAAACCAGAGTCACTCATTTTTTATCAGTTCACTAATTTATCTGGTCGTACAATGATTACTATCCTGTGGCATGTGTAATCCTGCATGCTGGACAGTGAGTCAGGACAGCTTTATAGTAATTTTATCTATAGAGTCTTCAGGATAGACTCTACTTTCCCTAGTTTTTAATAATCCTGAAATTTCTTTTTTTTTCCCCCATAAATGTATCCAGCTTTGGGTTTTAATTCAATATTTTCTTTTTCTCTTCTCAACAAATCACTCTGCTTTTTATACCATCCACCTTTGACATACTTCTTGCCTTTTCATTCTTTTTCTAGCCTTCTAAGTATTGCAAAATCACTAATGAGATCAACAACCAAGAATCAGCCCCCAGCCGCCCTTTATTTACTCAGAGTGAATTATATTTTCTCTCTAAAATCGTGATGTCTTAGCACCTGTCCCATCTGTCCCTTAGCTCCTGCCAGCTTCCTCATTTCCAACCAAGTGATAAACCCTTATATGGAGTGGACTCTTCAGAGCTATTTATTATGAGTGAATTAGGGTTCCAGAAATGAATAAAGATGTAAATACTATGAGTCAAAGTAATACAGGAAAAAAAGATTACAAAATGATATATCCATTTGTACATTTATACCTCCCTTTGCTTCTCTTAAGAATATTGTTCTTCACATCAGCAAATATACATTTGGCCCCCAAAATTATGATTTAATAGGAATAAAGGAATAATAAGCACACAAGACTCCCCCACTCCAATAAGCAGTCATCAGAAGAACACTTTCTCCAGTACACATCCATATCGGGCAAGTGGAATTAGTCAAGTGTAATTAATTTAACCACATAGGCATTCCTTTTTAAAGATTTGATTTATTTGAGAGGGAGAGAGTTCACAGGCCAGGGGGAGGGGCAGAGAGAGAGGGAGAAGCAGATTCCCTGCCAAGCAGGGAGCTGGATGAAGGGCTCAGTCCCAGGACCCTGGGATCATGACCTGAGCCAAAGGAAGACACATAACTGACTGAGACACCCAGGTGCCCAAGCATTTTTTGAAAAATATTTGAGAGAAAGGGAGAATGAGCAGTGGGGAGGGGTAGAGAGAGAAGCAGACTCCCTGCTGAGCAGGAAGCCCAATGAGGGGTTTGATCCCAGGACCCAGAGATCATGACCTGAGTCAAAGGCAGACCAATGAGCCACCAGATGCCCCTCAAGCATTTTTTTAAAGAGGGAGAGGTAGGGGAGGGGCAGAAGGAGAAGAACAAAGAGAATCTCAAGCAGGCTCCATGTCCAGCATGGAGCCCAACTTGGGGCTTGATCTCATGACCCTGAGATCATGACCTGAGCCAAAATCAAGAGTTGGACACTTAAACAACTGAATCACCCAGGTGCCCCAGGCATAGGCATTTTTTAAATTAATTTTAAAATTTAAAATTTTATAGTCCAAAAAAACTCCCAAGAAAACTCTGAATCTAAGAAACAGGTTGACCTGTCCTCTTCTATTTAGTCCTGTATAACAGAATATTCTGTTCAGTCCTGAGAGCCAAAGATTAAACCAAACAAAAACTTGTCTAAAGGAGAACAGAATAAAGTTCTCGAATATGACAAAGAGTTTAAAGAAGCATATGACAAAGAGTTGCAAACAGGGAGACGATTTTGCTTAAAGAAAAGAGAATTTCAGGAAAAGAAATGGTTGAGGTAAAAGGGGCAGCCCAGTAGCCTTCTTCAAATAATCCAAAGACTATCATGAGAAGAGGTTTCAAATTGTGACATGAAATATTAATTCTGGCATGTTTTTTGGCTTTTTGTTATTTATAATACCCTACTGCCTGCTAAGAAGGGTGGATGCGGGTACCTTGTGGGTCCTTTGTTTGCCAAACACCAGGAGGTTGTGGGAAAGAGAGAAAAAGGGCTAAACTCACTAGGAAGATGAGAGAGATACAGAGAGATTCTGACAGGACTGTGCTTGGAGGAGAACAGAATCCAGAGAGATTTGGAGACTGGTCTGAGATCCAAAAAAAAAAGACCCAGTATATGCCTGCCAAAGAGAAACTTAAAAGAATACATAATTGTTATGGTTAAAAAATAATGCAAAAATACGGGGCACCTGGGTGGCTCAGTCGTTAAGCATCTGCCTTTGGCTCAGGTCATGATCCCGGGGTCCTGGGATCGAGCCCCGCATCAGGCTCCCTGTTACGCAGGAAGCCTGCTTCTCCCTTTCCCACTCCCCCTGCTTGTGTTCCCTCTCTTGCTGTGTCTCTCTTTGTCAAATAAATAAAAAATCTTAAAAAAAAAAAAATAGTGCAAGAACACCTGTGATGACATACAGTCTCCTACCACATTACTCTTTATCTTCTGAAACTATTTCAGAGCCAATAACTTTTAAATATGTCTGGTTTTAGTTATCTTTGTTTTCAAATACCATGATGCTTATATTTTAACTACCACACATATATTATCTGTTGATTTATTAACTTTAAAAATTATTCTTGTAACTGTATTTAATATGCTTAAAATTCTTCATCCTTTCCCCTTCCGCCAGCATAGCCCAATAACATTTGATCACTTTTAGTTTGTAATAAAATATTTAAGCCATTTTATGAGCTATATTCACACACTTACCCTCATCCTTTCCTGCCTCTCTTTCCTTTTCCTACCTCCACATTTGACATTATCAAGGATGAAAACATTTATATTTTATTCTGTAATCATAATTAAGTAATCCTTAGTCTACAGAGGAATACGAAATTGAAAAGCAGTAGTAAATAGCATTTACAAACTGTGGCTTCCGAAGTAAACAACATTCCTTCATGGTTTCAAAGGTCACAGTTTCAGTGCCACCCTAAGATGCTACACAAAGGAGTCTCATTCTTACACTCCCCAAGAGCCCAATCATGCTGCATTTTAATTTCTAAGATAGAGTAGTTGTTTGCAAGGTTTATGTGACAGGTGTTTCACCTGGAATTTTGGATTGCTGTGTGTCTACGTGTGTGGTGTTAAAGAAAAACTGCACTGTCTGGTAAGTGCTGTGAATTGTGCAAGACTGTTGAATCTCAGATCTGTACCTCTGAAACAAATAATGCAATATATGTTAAGAAAAAAAAAAAAGAAGGTAGCAGGAGGGGAAGAATGAAGGGGAGGAAATCGGAGGGGTAGACGAACCATGAGAGATGATGGACTCTGAAAAACAAACTGAGGGTTCGAGAGGGGAGGGGGGTGGGAGGATGGGTTTGCCTGGTGATGGGTATTGAGGAGGGCACGTTCTGCATGGAGCACTGGGTGTTATGCACAAACAATGAATCATGGAACACTACATCTAAACTAATGATGTAATGTATGGGGATTAACATAACAATAAAAAATTAAAAAAAAAAAGAAAAACTGCACTGAATAGAGATAGGCAAGGAAGATTTTACTCAAGACTGTTACAATGGAGATTGAACTCAAGTCCACAGAAACAAAAGATGGGATGATTTTTAAGAGATGGGGTGAGCTATGGGGCGCCTGGGTGGCTCAGTCATTAAGCGTCTACCTTCAGCTTAGGTCATGGCCCTGGGGTCCTGGGATCAAGCCCCACATCAGGCTCCCTGCTCTACAGGGAGCCTGCTTCTCCCTCTCCACCCCTCCCCCTGCTTGTATTCCCTCTCTCACTCACTCTCTCTGTCAAATAAATAAATAAATTCTTTAAAAAAAAAAGAGAGATGGGGTGAGCTAGTGCAAAGGTATTAGAAGACATTATGGGAGATTTGGTCTATGTGATTAGACCATTTGTGTTTGTTAATTGTTACTTATCAAAGTTAGGTTCCCACTCTCCCACAGAAACTGGAAGACAGGAATGCTGTCAAGGCAAGGGGGCCCTGGCAATAAACATCTATAACAGGATTGGAAAACCAGCACTTGGTAATCCACCATGCTCATAAACTCCTTGCATTTTATTCATTCTCCATTGATGCTCCGTAAAGTTTTGCAAGTTCCAGCTTGTTTCCCTGAGCTAAAAGGAGCCAAGTCAATGGTCCATGGCTACTCTCTGGCCATAGTGGTACTGATGAGAAGAAAAAACTCTAGTAACAGTAAACATTAAAGGCAATTGAGTCAGGGTTAGTTGATTGGTACACCTCTCTCCATGTGGTGAGTCTCTGCTTAACTTGACACTTCTGAGCATTGTTTCTAAGGAAGGAGGCAATCCACTATCTCATAATGTGTAACCTTTCCCCTATCTCAGCCATATCTTTCAAACTTCTCCTAATTCTAGGTTAATGTCAAATGCTGCTTCTTCCACATAAAGATTTCCAGTCCCCAGGCAGAACAAGTCACTCGTTTCTCTGCTCTGCCATTAAGGTATGCTGTTTTACTCAAAACCTCTGCACAGATGTTTCCTAATCCATAAAGGTGGAGATGTTAAAACCTCCCTCCAGGGACACTGTGAGAATTAAGGTAACATGCTAGAAGGCTTCCGGCATGGTCCCTGGCATTTTCCTTCTTTCTGGCAGTCTGGGACTCCAACTGCAATGCTATTTCTTCTCACATGTGGCTCTGACATGCCTAGATTGTGACCTTCTTGAGGGGAGGACTATATTTTGTTAATGGTTAAATCCCCAGCCCCTCGCACAACTCCAAGGACAAAGGACAATAAATGTTGGTTGAGCTGAGTAGAGGTTTAGTGTAATCCATTTGCTTTTCTATTAAAATCCACCTGAAATAAGACTAAATTGAAGGGGGGAGGAAGGCACAGGAGGAAAAACAGTTCTTTCTGAAGCATTTGAAGTTATTTTGCAGCAGTGGAGTAACCTTAAGGGAATAACAACAATAACAAAAAAAAATAGCACAAGTTGTTTTGGAACGGGCATCAGGAAAAAAGAGCAGGATGGTGCCAAATACAAATATCATCCATTCCTGCAAATTCCCTTGAGTTCTCGTTAAGGCATAGCATTTTTTGGACAGAAATAATGGAATATCCATCTCCAGGAGACAGGACTGTGAAGAATACACCTGCATTTATGAGCCTCTAGATCTCCTGCTACAGGTCCTGGCGTCACCTAACACCTAGCTGCAACTTCGAATGTATAATGGAGGAAGAAGTTGGGAGAGGGAGGGAGAGCTCAGACCCAGATACTAGAGTCCACTCTCCTGCAACATAAAGACAACTCTAGGATCCCTAAGTGAATGGACTAAACCCCAGCTACCTCAAATACCCTCATTCCTCTTTCTCCAGTGACCTGTTAGAAGAGAAAGGAAGCCATATGCATTGATCGCCAATTTGGCGTCACACATGGTTCTCGGCACTTTACCTGTATTCACTTATTTTTGTCTCATGAAAGTATCAGGTTTCCATTTTATAGAGCAAATTGAGGCCCAGTGGAATTATATCACTTGTAGTAAACAACCAAGGATTCAAACCCAGATCTTGCTGCTCCCAAAGTCTTGCCTCTTTTGCTATCCCTCACCGATGTCCCCATATTGGCATGCTAATAATGGAATCCAACTTTCCTAGTGGAATCCCAGGACAGTAACAAAAGTGGCTTTTGGCTCTCATTTCTTGGCCCCAGTGACAGTTTCCTAAGGCATACAAGCTTATTTGGATGTATACCCTGCACATTTGTTGAGATCTGTACTCTCTGATGGAGCACATTCATTTAGTCAGTCTGATCATGAGCTCTTTGTCAAAATTTCAGCTTTTAGTGGAATTAGAGACATGACAGTGTTCCTCCCCTGTATTAATCTGTGTTCACTAACTTATTTATGTGCCACTCCAGGAAATGCCAGTATTAATATTTTGACCTGGCAAAAGGCAAAAATGATTAACTCAGTAATGTGAAACCAATGATGCAAAATTTCAACTATAATTAGAACAGAGACTGAGATCAAAAGTCAGTCTCCCTTTTGCTCTTTCTAGTATTATTTTACAAGGTAAGTTAAGAATGAAAGTCAGTCAGATCAAGAGTGGTTCCCTCCTGCGAATCCTCAAAGACTTAATGGGCTGTTAGTCCAGTGCCTTAAAGAGCATTAAGTGCTGTGTGCCCAGCAACGTGGTTCCAATGTCTAGATTATACTTAAGCTGGGTTTGTTTATATATATAAAGTCAAATGGAGGACTGTTGTAATTTTCAGTATAATTCAGGCCGAATGTTTCCTACATGCATACTTAATTAGTCATCACTAAGTGGAGAGTCTTGTTTGAACCATATTGCTAATGGTCTCAACTCTCCATTTTAGACTTCCCAGATAGAGATTTAAAAGGTCATGGCCTTGCTAATCAGTGCAATAAATCAATACGCCCTTTAGCTTCTTAAAGCTTCCCTCTTGCCCCCCACAAGATGGAAGTGGACTAACGTGCCTTGTAGAATGGTCTTGCTTTTTGGTCCATACACTGGATCCACACATTTCTGGGTAAGAGATGGGTTTATAAAGAATTGCAGCAATCTGTGAACCTCTTAATCTCCCTACTTCTCACCACCCCTCCTAATACTCGAATTCTAACAAAATGAGTGATTTTAATACAGCCAGCATAAGATTAAATTCCACCCCCAAAATAGTCCCATTTTACATTTAGATCTCCTCCATAGGCTATCTGAATTGTGTACACAATGAATATTCTTGATAATTTGATGAAATGTATTTGTGACATGGCCTATATTGGCTGTTTAGAAGACAAAAGGCATAGTTTTTTTCTTTCAGGTTATTGGAGAGCTAAAACAGTCAGTAAATTGCAATGATCTTCCAAAAACCTTAGACAAATTGTAGGAAAAAAAGATACACCGCTATAAGAATATCCCTTAATCCCTTTAGCAACTGAGAAGATCTTGTTCAAGGGTAGGTCTTCAAAAAGATTATATCAAAATCTTTGACTATCCCCATCCTGTTTCTCCAGGGATGCCATTCTTCGTGTGCCTCATTAGAACACAACTCAAGATTTATAACATCTTATACTTGTATGGCACTCTTCAGTTTATAGAGGACTTTAACACATATTATCTCATTTTACCTTCTGAATAACCCCTTGATATGGATAATAATGTCCACCTTTTTATAAAAGAGGAGAAAAGGAGACTCAGAAAGGATAAGTGATTTGTCCAAAATCACAAGATTAGTTAAGGGCAGACTGGGACCAAGCACCTACTTCCTAATTCCACATTCTGTGCTGCCTCTATTCTGCCCTGCTAGCTCCCTCCTCATGAAATGTTGGCAAAGATGGGACTAACAGAGTTGATCCTTTCACATTGGTCTTTCCCACTCCGAGTCCTTCAAAGTTGGGTATTTCAAGATTCTGAGACCTAGTACAGGACCTAAGAAATTAACAAGATTATGTTTCATTACTGGAAATCAATTTCTTTTCTCATTCCCTCTGCAGTCCATAAGGTATAAGTAACCTGAAGATGCTTCCTGCAATAAGCAACCTGAAAGACAGATGAGTGATGACTAGGACCCCAGACAGCAACCGATGCCGCTTCCATTCTATGTACCTTGTTTTTTTTTTTTTTTTTTTTAATAAATGCAACAGAAGTTTGCTTTTGCCTTATTTGTCTATTTCGTTATGTAACTGACCTTAAGCGACTGAATAACAGTCAAGACTGTGATTCAGTGCACTGTTATTTCCTACTTAGTATTATCAGAAGCTATTGGAGAAAACACTCTCAGTGCTGTCTAAAAAGGAATCTTTTAATATTCTATTCAAAGATATGTTTTCCTGTGAAAAGGAATAAAAGATAAAATTGTCACACATAAGATTATAAAATTATAATTATTGTTTTTTATGAAAAACGTTCATCCCAATTTTTTTTTTTTCCTGTAGCGGAAAGCTAAGGAAAAAAAGGATATAATGAAACACATGATATATGCACAACAAGTGTGTCACAGGTAACATTACCTAAGACATCAGCATAGACTCAGAGTTACTTCCTTAAAATTCTTACCCAAAGTGGTATGAAAAGAGAATATTAAGTTGTATTCATAAATGCCACTATGGTGTACATGTGAAATAATCTTGTAGATTTTCTCCCTAAAAATTCTGTAGCAGTACATGTGAAAATATGTTGATAACTAAAGGAAAAATATTTCCTCAGTGACCAGAGAGAACCATTAAAAGTTGTTGGTATGCTTCACAAGAAAGACCTAGCAAGCATCCAAAAGGAACCGTTAATAAAACCAACCAAACAACAACAGGACTAAAAAGCACTAAACAAATCAAGTTCGGCAATGCTCTTTTGTTTTGTTTTGATCCTTTGATGGTTACATGATTGTGCCTTTAGGCAAAGTTACAGTCACAATGACTTTCTTCTTTCCCTAAAATTTGTCTGTTTACCTAAGGCAAGCAACTGTTCAATTGTCCCTACTCCAGACTTGTATCCTGAACTTGTAACCACTTGCCAAGACATTCCTTTTTCACCTTTCAGTCTTCCTCGGTTCTTTCCTCTTATTTAGCAAGTCTAATCTGTGATAAATTTATTTTACATGGATTTATTTTGCTATCATCATTGATGCAATCAACAACATCATCCTTAAGAGAAAATTTCTTCCTTTTTGTATCACCATCTCCTGCTCCACCCTATCCACAGAAAGTCCCCTGATCCATGACAGGGCTATAGGATAGCAGCATTTGAATCACAAGTTTGATATACTCTACGAATGTTAAGAATTAGCAGCTAAACTATGATAGTCAAGCCATTGTCTGCCAGAAAAATGCTCTGAAGTTGAAAGGAAGCCCTACTTTGTACTTGTGAGAGACTAACTTGAAGTGTTCTACCAAATCAGAAGCTTTGCAAGCATCTACTTCCTTTTTCAACATACAGATATAGGTCTCCATAGAGTATGCAACCAGCTCTGTTTTGAAGTCTGAGCCCTACTTTCATCTTTGGGCAACTCATTTCTAAACCTGTAGATATACTGGAAGAAGGCTCGGACGAGAACAGGAAGAATGATTCATAGCTTGGATGAAATCATTAGTTAAGGGAGGTTACATAAATTTTCAGATGCACAAGTTGTTTTAGCAAGTCTAAGGCAATTTCATGGCCACTTATGAGTGAAAATGTGAGACAGGCATAAGAACATCTTTGCTGGGTTAAAAGGAAATGAACAAAAGATAGGACTTTTCTTTATCAAAAACAAAAATTCAAGCTTTCTTGGTGCCCAAATTTGATCATATTGGGCATTCCATCTTCATAAGTCAAAATAAAGAGAAGACTGTTAAAGAATAAAAGCAAAACAAAAATTCAGTAGAGTATACATAGATGTCAAGCCCCTTAACAAGATTCAAGTATAGAACTTACACAGGTTTCCAAATAGGCACAGACACTAGAATAAACTTCTAAGAATGTAGTGGGCAAAAAAGGGGGAACAGCAAAAAGATCTTAAGATATAAATAACCCAAATAAAATGACATGATGTCTGAAATTTAAAATATCCAAGAGAAGTGAGGGAGAGGGAGGTAAAACAAAATTGGCCATGAGTTGACAACTGATTAAACTGGGTGATGTATATACCTATGTTTCATTATACAGTACTCCTTTCCCTACTTTCGTGTATACTGGAAAATATCAAATAAGTAAAAATATATATACTATTTTGATAATTTTTTTTAAAGATTTTATTTATTTATTTGACAGAGAGAGACACAGTGAGAGAGGGAACACAAGCAGGGGGAGTGGGGGAGGGAGAAACAGGCTTCCCGCCGAGCAGGGAGCCTGATGCGGGGCTCAATCCCAGGACCCTGGGACCATGACCTGAGCCGAAGGCAGATGCTTAACGACTGAGCCACCCAGGTGCCCCTAATTTGATAAATTTCTAAGACAGCAAGACTGAGATCTGCATTCAATAGGAAGACTGGTCAAAAAGAATAATCAAAATGATTACAATGGCCTTTAATACTTAAAAGGTACCTGAACCCAATCCAGATACAGTAGCTATGTGCCAACTGAAAACTAGATTAATTTTGATCACTTCACCTTAAATTAGTTGTTTAAGATTGGTTCCTAGTTCGTCTCCCCCTCCAACTCCCCCACTTCATTTTTCCCTATTTTTTTTTTAACATATAATGTATTATTTGTTTCAGAGGGAGACTATGGACTCTGAGAAACAAACTGAGGGTTTTAGAAGGAAGGGGGTGCGGGGAGGGGTTAGCCCCATGATGGGTATTAAGTAGGGCACGTATTGAATGGAGCACTGGGTGTTATATACAAACAAGTAATCATGAAAACTAATGATGTAAAGTATGGTGACTAACATAACATAGTAAAAAAAAAAAAAAAAAAGATTGGTTCCTAGTTGTATAGTGAATGACTTGATAGTTTTGTCTATCAAAGTATAATTTCAGTTATATTCCTGTTTTCTGGAGAAGATGCGTGATATAAAATTGCCTTAAGTGGATTAAGTCCTGAGTTCAACCTTCACACTTTTAGAGACCAAATATTCTATTTGTTTGTTGGGAGACCATCCTCCACAAGTCTTCTATGTTTCTAGGTCTTGCAAGCCAGACTTATATCCTGAACTTCTAACCATTTCCAAGACATTTCTTTCTCACCTTTCAGGCTTCCTCAGTTCTTTCTTCTTCTTCTTTTTTTTTTTCAAGATTTTATTTATTTATTTATTTGAGAGAGAGAGAGAGAGAGAGAGAAACAGCATGAGAGGGGATAGGGTCAGAGGGAGAAGCAGGCTCCCCGCCGAGCCGGGAGCCCGATGCGGGACTCGATCCCAGGACTCCGGGATCATGACCTGAGCCGAAGGCAGCGCTTAACCAACTGAGCCACCCGGGAGCCCCCTCAGTTCTTTCTTCTTATTTAGCAAGTCCAATCTGTGAGAAATCTATTTTACATGGTTTTATTTTGCACAGACTACCCTCTGTTTTTGTTTTGTTTCATTTTGATCATTTAAGACTTTTTCAAGGATTTTTGTGCAGGAATGGCCTTGAAAGATAGAAGTAATTTCTCCCTCTGGAGCAAAGGGAGAACAGGCTTACTTCCCATTACTAAAGTTTGGGGTTCCTTAGGCCAAGGGTTCTAACACAACTTGGGAGGACTGGGTCTCAGCAAATCATCATGCATGAGCTCAATGCTCTTGCTGCTTACTGTGCCATGAATAATACAATTCTTTGTTTCTGACCCAGGAGTCTCATGTCTTTTGCTGGCACCAACAAAACAGTAATAAAATAATCTAGTAGCTGGCTGGTAGAATAAAATCTCAGACCCTTCACAAATCTTGACCCTCCTAAATTGAAATGGTAAATATACTGTGCCTGGCATGAAAGTGACCTATACTGAGATTGACTGCAAAAAAAGGCTTCAACTGAATTCATTTTGAAGGACTCTTGTTAAAAAATTAGCAATGCCTGCCAAGCAAGCCAGCAGGTAGGCTGCAGTATGCACACTATTAATGCTGACCTTGTGAAGTTACTTGCATCAGTGCCAGCTACATAGAAAGTGCTCAGTAAATGATTACTAACTGAAATGCTTAAGGTTCTAGAATCTAATACTAGATTTTAATGTACTAATTCCTGAAGAGTCACATATAACTTTTGGCACAAAGTTTGTTTTTTTTTTTTAAATAAGGATTTCTTCAAAAATTAAGTAGAAAAACAAGGAAAGCATTTTACACTCTGTATGCAAAATATAAGTACCGGAATTCTTAAAAAATTTTTCAACAGAAAACAGAAATTTTCACAAATTTTCATTATTACTCAAAGAGAATTAGGAAAAAAACAAATTATCATAATATTAAGTTCTAAACTAAAAACCTGGCAAAACTGAAATCTTATGTATTACATCAAAATGTTTGCAAAGTTCTCATGCATCTAAAATGCCTCAATTCTCTTGGTTTAAGTAGGCAAGGCTTTCAAAATAATTCAGATAACATATTTAAGGTCAAACCAGGATAGGTGTTCCAACAACACTGATAAATGACATGATTTTTATTATCCACAATGAATAATGTAATTCTTCTCAATTGGTTAATCAATAGATTTTATGGGGGAAAAAATGGCTGGACTTTGATTTTTCTGTCATTGCACTTATTTGGCACAAGTTCATTTACGAGCATACCATAAAGATGTCACTGGAAAATGGAAGAAAAGGGGAAATCTTACTACACTCAATCTTGTACGAGAGTACAACACCTTTAATTAGTGATTTTCTTTTCTTTTTTTTTTTTTAGGGAAGCATTTAGGTGGGTAAGCCCACAAATAGGCTTGTGAACCTGCTGCTTCTACCAAAGGGGTATGTAAATATGAGATATTAATTTACTTTGGTGCATGCAGTCAGAACATCCCCCCACCACTCCAAAAAAAAAAAAAAAAAGAGAGAGAGAGAAGGCGTTAGTGGCAATGGCCATTAAAAAGTATGATGTCAATTTATTTTGTATTTAATATGCAGTTGTGATTCACTGCTTATGAATTGTTCTAAACATTTTTGCTTGATGGTATTTTATTTCAAGCATATACAATAAATCCTCAGCAGAAACTCAGATTACATAATCATGGTTTGAGGTATTCCCAGGATTCCAGCTTCAAGTAGGTCTTTTTTTTACTAAACTGAACAAGATTATAGAAGTAATAGAAGGGAAGATATTTATGAAATATTTAAGATAAAATGTGAAATTGAAGTAAATATAAAATATATATGTGAAGACGCCCAGCATCAAGAAGATGCCTTCAGGGAAGATAATTTGAGATCTGTCAAAACACAGATGGAATCTAAAGCCCTGGTAACGAAATTATCTGGAGAATCAGAGAAAGAAGGATTTTTGTACTGAGCCAATATTGCAGTCTGGTAAGAGGAGCTAAGAAAACAGAAAAGGAATGTCCAATAAACAAGTGGAAAAAAGAAAAAAAAAAAAAAAAGAATATCAAAAAAAAGGGCGCCTGGGTGGCTCAGTTGGTTAAGCGACTGCCTTTGGCTCAGGTCATGATCCTGGAGTCCCGGGATCGAGTCCCACATCGGGCTCCCTGCTCGGCAGGGAGTCTGCTTCTCCCTCTGATCCTCCCCACTCTCATGCTCTATCTCATTCTCTCTCAAATAAATGAATAAAATCTTTAAAAAAAAAAAAAAAAGTGGAAATTAAGGAAATTGTCCCAAAGATGGAGTAACCAATTTCAAAGTGAGTTACTGATGGATTATGCACAATAAGAACTTAAAGGATATGCAAAGACAGACATATCTAGTAACCTTGGGGAAAAAATTTCCTCTATATGGAAGAACAAAATGCGTTCAAGAGTGGGGGGGGGGGAGATGTGGACAAGGAGAGAAAATATACAGACAGCATTTTTGAGAATTTAAACAACAGAGAGTAATGAGATAATAATTGAAAGGGTATAGAGGTATAGAGTGTCAATGCAGGGGTTTGTGTGATTGAAATAGAAGAGAAATTGAATATACAAAAAAGACAGGATATTCTAAGGAATAATTCTTATTCTTAGATTAAGAAAGTCCTTAAGATGATGAAAGTGGAAGGAATCCAGAGCACATAGGATGAGGTTGCACATGCAGGAGCAAAGGAGAGGTGGGTAAAGGTGCTTTCACATCTATAGATTTAAGTTTAAAGATGGCAAGATGTGGACATATCTTAGTAAAAGTGATTTCTTCAGTGACATATAAGACAAGGTATCAGATAAAATGATGATTGGGGCTAAATGGAAATTTTGAGAAGAGAGTTGAAGTATGAAATTGTCATTGCGGAGGGTGGAAGAGTTACCTTCTTAGAGAAACATTTGTAATAATAGGATTGTTCAGCATCTGCAGCTAACATGGCTTTATAATATTTATCTTCACATGCATAGTATCTCTTCTTAATGAAACAAAGGATTCATTTAGATATGTTGGTTATACTTTATTGCAATGATAAGTTATAGTGTTATTCATAATTTTGGCAGCTCTCAACCATTTCATTTTGCCTTTATGAATATCAAGGATTCATTGACTAGTTCTAGGTCACTTCGAACTTGTAGGCCCGGAGAGATTTAAGAGTAGTAATCAAGTTAGGGTCAAGATTCCCTGAAAGTCTGGTGCCAAAGAGATAGCTTCATTAAATCATGTAAGTTTAGTCTCACCATCCACAGAACTAGGTAAATCATCACTCTGAGCCATGGTAGTGCTATTGAGGTATTTTTAAGGAAGCTGGAAAAGTAATAATTTGGTGGTCACAGAGATTAACTTTTTTGTACAACTCAAAGGGGACTAGCCATGTTACTAGAGGACATGCATGGAACAAAGCAATATTAAGGCAAAAAAGAGACTGGCCAAGACTTCATATCTGCTACAGCTCTCCTTAAGGGCTTCATAGCTAGAGCCCTCTTCTCTTTTTGCAAAAGTTAACATGTTCTCACCATGTGACCCTGTTTGATGTTGTTGGCAACATCAAACCCTGTCCTCTGGTGATAGCCAACTGAACCACTGTAGCATTATGACCTAGTGGCCTACAGTGGGACTGGGCATTAAGCTCAGAGTAAAAATGATATAAGATGGCAACCTGTTGTAACAATCATGTACTTTTTTTGAGGTTTTTAAAATTCACAACAGAAAGAATGACTCTGATATCAGCTGCAGCAACATTGTTCTAGATATGTCTTCTGAGGCAAAGTAAACAAAAGCAAAAATAAACTATTGAAGCTACATCAAAATAAAAAGCTTCTGCACAGAAAAGGAAGCAATCAACAAAACAAGATACAACCTTCTGAATGAGAGAAGATATTTCCATATGACATATCCAATAAAGGGTTAGTATCCAAAATATATAAGGACCTTCTATAACTCAAAACCAAAAAAAAAGGAGAAAAAAGAAAATCCAATTAAAAAATGGGCAGAAGGAATGAACAGACATTTCTTGGAAGACGACCTACAGATGGCCAACAAACACATGAAAAGATGCTCAACATCACTCATCATCAGGGAGATGCATAGCAAAGCCATAGTGAGATATCACATCACACCTGTTAGAATGGCTAAAATAAAAAACACAAAAACCAAATGTTGGCAAGGACACGGAGAAAAAGGAAACTCCGTGCATTGTTGGTGGGAATGCAAACTGGTATAGCCGTTGTGGAAAACAGCATGAAGATTCCTCAAAAAATTGAGAATAGAATTACCAGATGATCTGGGAATTGCACAACTGGGTATTTATCCAGGGACTATGAAAACACTAATTCAAAAAGATATATGCACTCCTCCTATGTTTATTGCAGCATTATTTACAATAGCCAAATTATGGAAGCAACCCAAGTGTCCATCAATAGATGCACGGATAAAGAAAATGTGGTATACATATACAATGGAGTATTAGCCATAAAAAATGAAAATTTGCCATTTGCAACAATACGGATGAATCCAGACTGTGTAATGCTAAGTAAAATAAGTCAGTCAGAGAAGGACAGATACCATATGCTTTCACTCTTACATGGAATTTAAGAAGCAAAACTAATGAATAAATTAAAAAGACAAATAAAAAAAAACAGATTTTTAAATATAGAGAATAAATTGATGGTTACCAGAGGGGACATGCATGAGGGGATAGGCGAAATAGATAAAGGGGATTAAGAGTATACTTACCATGGTGAGCATGGAGTAAAATATAGAATTGACTTGCACTCCTTAAACTAATGTAACACTATGTTAATTACACTGGAATTAATTTTTTTTTTTTTTAAGAGCAAGCTGAGCTATTTATTAGTGGAGGGGACAGAAGCCAAATGATGCACAAATGTTTGGAGGGGGAATACTAATAGAACCCAGAGATCTATGATTTCCTGGTATATGTGTAGATTTTTTGTCAGCATCCTGGGAATTCTGGGAGTCTTTTTCATTGATAGTACAAACATCTAATTAAGGGCTACCTTCAACAATCTTGAGATACTGTTACAAAGGGACCCCTAATGATTTCCACCTTCCTATCTGCATGCATTTGTGTCATCTCCTCCTTCTTTGACTCAGTTTACCCATGTGGGCCATGGAACATTAGAAAGCATGATGCAGTCTGAGGCTTGATACGTATTTGTACACTGAGGCTTGTCCTTTTGGAATACTTTCCCTTGAAAGCCAGGCACCACAATATAAAGGAGCTAAAATTAGACTACTGAATGGTGAGAGACCATGTGGAGAAAAGCCCCAAAGGATGAGAGGCCATCTTGGATGTTCCAACACCAGTAAGTTCCCAGCTGAACTGACCCATGAGTGACCTCACCTATACCAATATGTGGCTGAAGAAATACCTAGCTGAGCCAGTCAACCCACAGAATCATGAGAAACAAAATGCAACTGTTATTAAGCCAGTGAGTTTTGCAGGTGGATGTTTACAGGTAACGGATTATTGAAACACTTCTATTAACTTGGATAAACTTCCATTAATAGCCACTCGACTCCAAAGACAGAAGCAGGCATACTGGATTAGAAATTAGAGAAATCCGAATTTGAATTCTTAAAATGTTACTTACTCCTATAAATAAGATTTTCTGGCCTCACTTTTTTTTTCTAATAGCTCCTTTGTCCTACTGGCCCTAACAGATTGTCCTCACACATAGTGAGTACTCAGTAAATACGTACCAAATATATCAGTGAGTGAAATCGGTTTTAGTTTGCTAGGACTGCCATAATAAAATACAGACTTGGGGTTTAAACAACAGAAATTAATTTTCTCACATTGCTGGAGACTAGAAGTCCAAGATCAAGATGTCAGCAGATTTGGTTTCTCCCAAGGCCTCTGTCCTTAGCTTGCAGAGGACTACCTTTTTCCTGTGTCCTTACATTACCTTCCTATGTTTGCACACATCCCTGGGGTCTCTCCCTCTTCTTACAAGGATACCAGTCCTATTGGATTAAGGCCCCATTCTAATGACCTCGGTTTACTTTTTTTATTTTAACGATTTTATTACAATGTGCAATATACTTTTCCCTGACCCCCAAGTCAGTTTATGCATTAATTCCTTTTCAGAAGGGCACCCCAACAATGTAAGGAATCAGTATCCATAAGCCTGCTGTCACTTCAAATGCATAAATCCAGGGGTCCCAAAATGTTCCCCCATCAGCACACAGATCTTCTTCTGAGAAGGAGACAGCAGTAGGCACAGAACAGCACATCAGGAAGGGAGGTATGGTCTCAAAGTCTCTACCACAGGAAGGTCCCACCGAGATGATTTTCTAGTGGAATGCTTGAGCAATACATGGATTTGATGTGAGAATAAAGATATGGCTAGCGTTCTCTAATAACTGAAATTTTAAAACTTTCTTCTAATGACCTCTGTTTAATTTAATCATCTCTTTGAAAGCCCTATCTCCAAATACATTCACAATGATTAGGGCCCACCTACATGACCTCATTTTACCTCTTTAAAGGCCCTATCTCCAAATATGGTTACATTCTGAGGTAATAGGGGTTGGGACTTCAACATATGGATTTTGAGAGGGACACAAATCAGTCCGTAACAATAGCTAAATGTAAGGGACCTTAGGAACTCTGAATAATGATGCAAGCATCCAATTCTGCTATTAAATTTCCATAAGCAAGAAAGCAAGCCCATAATAAAAGACACAAGAAATGATACAAGGGGACTCAATCCTGAACCACATTTGATATAGAAGTGGTACTAGGAGTTTGTTAAGGTCAGGTATTAACTATTGTTTTCATGTTTCTGCATGGTCAGGGCTCCCTGGGCAAAGAGTGCTGGCAGCCGGGTGAAAGGATGCTAAATGACAAATGAATCTAAGAGATTAAAAACAGGGACACCTGGACAAATTTACTAGTTTATCTCCCCAGGAGCCAATTGTTTATATTCCAAAGAGTAATAGTCCTAGGAACCTGGGTTTGTCTCTCAGAAAGCATTTGTCTACATTCCACAAAATAAAAGCTCAAAAGTATTCTTTCTCTTTGAAGGTGAGGAGGGGTAGTTGTGCAAGCAGTTCCTGTATAAGCTCCAAACTTCATAATTTTAGACCTCCTCTCCTATGGCATAAAATCACTATATATGCAGGAGATATGTGCCCTTAACCATGTTGCCTCTAGAGAGACTGAGCCCTGGGAATGGTTACAGACGTTCTGTAAGTAAGTAATCTTCTCTCTAATCCAGAAACCTCACGTTTCCTGTCAAGGTAAAATAAATGCACAGACACACACCAAAAAAAGTAGGTAAAAAATACTTAAAACAAGATGCCTTAAAGTAAGCAATCAAATACTAGAGACTGAACTATTTTCCCCCTTCCAGACAGACAACTCTATCCATTGTAAGTGCCTTTATTTTTTAATTTTTTTCTAAAAATCTTGGGACAGCTTTTCACTGGTCCAATTTTTTATCTTTTACAATAAGCACAAGAAATTTTAATGTCAAGAAAATTTTGGTTTTGTTGATGTGAAGGTAATATGATTACATCAACATGCTGTTGCCTGAAGTTCACCCTGTTGTCTTTAAATTGGCGCCTAACACTCTTAAACTTCAGACAAATACAAGTCCGTAATTCTGTGCTAATAAGACAGCCCTACCTATATGCTCATGAAAGTTTTTTTTTTTATCTTGTGAAGATTTTAATTGGAGAGAAATAATATAAACAACACTACTACAAAAAAAAAAAAAATGCCTTGTCTCCAAAGGTGAAGTCTTTTCTCTAGGTAGTGGTCCTTTCAGCTGCCTTTACAACTTTTTGCACAACTTTTCTGCTTTTTCAAATCTCATGACAAATGTGATTGACTCCTTTGCTGTAGCAGCCTCTTCTATCCTTTAGCAAATACCTAATTAAAAAATTTAATGAAATTAAAGTACTACTGAAATAAATGTATTTAGAGAAAGTAGATCCTTACATTTGCCAACAGACTTATTGATTGTACATGTACACCAAGGTGAACATCTCAGGGATTATACTCATATGCAATTCATTCTCTACCTACTAACTATGTGCTTCTAAAACTTCTGTCAGATGTGAGTTTGAGAGGACCTTGGGTTATCTAAACCAACCATCTATCAAAAATTTACAATAGTCTTATAGATGAATGTGCAGCCTAAACAAGTAAAATGGGTTCATGGTCTTATAAATCCACCTATTCCATCAATGAGACTAATTGTTAAAAAAAAATCCTTTTTTATATTGAACCAAAATTTACTTTCCCGGAAATTACATCTATTGATCCTAAGTCTGGCCTATATGAATCATAAAAATTAAATCTTTTCCTCCCTACTTGGTATCTCTTCAGATAATCGAAGGTCATTTCCATGTCTTTTTTAACCTTCTTCTTCTTCAGTTAGTTATTGATTCTAACATCCAAATCAGTGTTCTTTCATGCTCTTTTGATCAAAGCTTTCTACACCTTGGACTCATCCAATGATGCCTCCACACCAAAATCGAACTCCACAGCATCAAGTTATTTTTCAAATATTACAGACACATGGCCTTGGACCTACAAGCTTTTCAGAGCTAAATATATGTAAATGTGAGTTATTGGCTCCAAAGTATTAAAAAAAAAAACTTTAAAAATTGAAATAAAAATTTTGTCAGATATCTGCAAAACCTATCATTTGCTAGATTATTAAATTTAATATTAAAAAGTAATTACATATGCAAATAATCAGGTTTTTCTCACTTGTCAGCAATTTCCAAGTATGCATAATGATTGCAGAGAGATGAGAGCTCATCATAAATTAAGTTATTGTAACCATCTCTCTTTAGGAGTCAAAAGCAAAATTCAAAAACCTGCACAAAATATAACCAATATACATGTTTATAACCTTAATGACGACTGCATTTTAACTTAAAGTTAAGGACTTCAACAGAATTGTAAGAGCCTATAAAGGTCTTAAAATTGGTTCTTAAAATTATGAAATAAAACCTCAGTAAGAATCACCTGAGGGATATAAGTTACATGAAGAGTCTGGACCCACTCACCCCTACTAAATTAATAGTTTAAAATTTCAGTGCTACTGATTTTAACCACAAACTTCCAGGTCCTATTCCCCACTTTTGCTTATCACTTAGTTCGCCTTATCTGACTTCTGACCTGCAACCTGTTTCTTGTCAGGTACACGGATATTTGCATCCCCCCACTAGCTCTAAGCAGTCAGCCCTCACATTATCACTATAATGCCCCAACTATGGACCAAAATCAACATGGAGATTTTAATTTAAATTGTATCCACAATATGTACCAACAGAAAAATGACAAGGTGATCTGTCAAAATACAACCTTTCCTAGAATCCCCAGGGCTAAAGTACCACACATTTTTTTTTTTTTCCCTTCTTGCTCCATGATTCCAGCTTTAATTACCTCAGGCAATTGGAAACTGCTGCCCTGAGTGCAGAAGTGAAATTAATCCGAGGAGGAGGAAGAAGAACTGTCCCTAAACGGAAGTGGGGGTTAATTATAGCTCAACAATTCCTCTCTAGGGTCATGGCTACAAGACCCTGAAGTAAAGAGTCTCATTTCTTGAGCCACTTAAAAAAGTAGAGAAAACTAAGATCTTTTCAAAGACTCATTGCCAAGCCAGGGAACATTGCCAGTTTTTTTGTTGTTGTTGTTGTTGTTTTTTCCCCCTAGTGGTAGATTTTGGTTAGTCATTTTTCTAAAAATGATTCTAGCACTTACTGTGCCTTAAATGGTCTCCAAGGAACCCAAAATAGTGACAGAGTCTATGTAAATACTACTGGGCTATGACACAGAGTCCAAGAACTATGGAGTTCAATAAGTATTAATGAATTTTAACGATACTATCAAAAATACTCCTATAGGATATTCAGCTTATCTGCTTTTTATATCATTTTTTGCAGGAGAATTTCATCTCCTGTAGAAGATGACACAGCCAACACGGCTCTAATGTCATTATCTAAAGACGAACATTTATCATCGTGAAACTGTTAAAAAAAAAAAAAAAGCAACTTCCTCTAAAATTAAAATAAACTTCTTGGAAATCGAATATATCTATTTAAGGCCTTAATGAAAAAATAAAAACCTTTAGGGAGGATTTTTATTATTAGACTTGTCAATGTGTCTGTCCTTTGCTAAAAATAAACTAAGCAGTGTGCTAAAGACAACTTTGGCAACAGAACATAATTATTGAACATTCAGAATGGAACATTTATTTATAAAAATAAACACTGGACACATGCCTGGGCCCATATAGAAACTGGGCCTGGTTCTGTGTAAAGATGCCCCATTTAACACATCCAAATAATTTTGCTATAGATTTAGCAAACCCCCAAGGAGCCATATACAAGGAGTTTTGTTTTGTTTTGTTTTTTTAATAAGCATAAACTAATAGGACAAGAAGAAAAAAGAGGTAGTAACAACAGAATTTTGGGAAGTAACCTGATTTATACAGTAGATGCCCAAAAGGCTAAGAATTCAGCCCCTCCTAGAGTAGGGCTCTAGAGGAATGCTATGATAAGATTGGTTTAAGGACATATGAGGAGCATTAGATTCCTACATTTCATACTCATTTCATGCTACTGGGTTGCTGCCCCTTCCCCAGTACAGCAGAATGGTAGACATTTACTCTCTGGAGAAAATACAGATCTCTGCACTGACGGGAACACACAGAGAGATGAAGATGGAGATACCTTACTGCAAACAAGGGAGTTTAGCAAACTTGGGCATGATGAATGCTGAGATCCCCCAGGTTAATTTTGCCTTTGGCTCCCTGAACAATGGCATCCCTGTCATTAGCCTCCAGGCAAGACATTGCAAGAATCTTCTGTAGGGAATCAGCTCATCCTAACAAGAAATATCTAAAGATATCAACTTCCACCTTTGGGGTTTTGTCAGTGGTATCTGACAGGCCAACCTGAAGTGAAGGACACCAAAGGAAATCCCACCCAAAGCACTGAACTTTGGATCACTTCTGCTAGCCTCTACTCTTCCATGAGCAGATAACCAAGGATCACCAGACATCTCACGAACACCTCCAAGATGGATACCAAAAGACACAAACAGAAGAAAGCAACTTAGAAACAGACTATCTGGGGGAAAGGAAATTCCAAAAACATTAGTTACTATCCCTAGAAAGGGAAGAAAAATATTATATACATCAAAGAATATGATAATCTAGTAAGAGACATTTAAAGCAGTAGTTCTACAACTTTCTCGTTTAAAAATTCCTCCCTGGGGCACCTGGGTGGCTCAGTTGGTTAAGTGTCTGCCTTTGGCTCAGGTCATGATCCCAGGGTCCTGGGATTGAGCCCCATGTTGGGCTCTCTGCTCAGTGGGGAGTCTGCTTCTCCCCCTCCCTCTGCCTGTCGCTCACCCTGCTGTGGCTCTCTCTGTCAAATGATTAAATAAAATCTTTAAAAAAAAAAAAAAAGATTCCTTACCTTAATACTTTTAAAAAATTGAGGACCCCCCCAAAGCTTTTTGTAGATTTTATCTATCAGTATGTATCTTATTAGAAATGAAAACAAATTTTAAAATTATTATTCAATGTAACTGAACATTATGTAGGATATATAATAACTATAAAAACAAAAGTAATGTTATGAAGAAAATATTTTATAAAACAAAAAATGAGTGACAATAGTGACTTTGCTTTATATTTTTTCAATTCTTGTTAATGTCTAGCTTAATAAAAGACAGCTGGACACGCGCATCTGTTTCTGTATTCCATCTGTTACAGATCATCTAATATTCACATAAGAAATGTTAGAAAGAGAAAACAAAGGATACCATTATAGAAATGATTCAAGAGAATTTTTCAGAACTAAGGATATGAGTTCCAGACTGAAAAATTCCATCAAATATGCAAATGAATAAAATTAGATACACTAGTTTACATCATTGTAGACATTTCAGAATCTGAGCTAAAGAACCATCATACAAGCCTCCAGAGAGAAAAAAATATAAGTCATATCCGAAGGATCAGGAAATAGAAAAACCTCAGATTTCTCAATAGCAATTCTGGAATCTAAAAGAAAATAGGACAATGTCTTCAAAATCCTGAAAGATATTTACAACCATACTGTCATCAAGTATAAGGGTAGAACAGAGACATTTATAGAAACACAAGATCCCAGAATGTTTTTCTTCATACACCATTCCCAGAAACTACCAGAAAATGCACTCCTACAAACTAAGTCCTTAAACCCCATATTAAAAAGAAAGAGAAGGGATACAAGAAACAGAAGATATGACACAGAGCAGAGGCAAAGGAAATACTGGGAATACCCAGGATGATGGTGATGGAAGATCCCCAAGATAACACATCTGTGACACAGGTGTAGACAGCAAATAGTCCCAAAGGAAGCAGATCAGAAGGTGGCCAGAGGCTTCTATGAAAAGATGAACCTGATGAGAATGCATGTATTGAGAATAAATTTAGACAACTGTTTACAAAGTATGAGATTAATGTCACATATAAAGAGAAACAAACATGCAGAGTTATTAACTCCAGGAAAGACAAAAAGCAGTACATGAAATATGATCATAGCTTACTAATTAACTCAGCTCTAAATAGCACTTAAATAGTCTTAAAATAAGATCTAACAGAAATTATAATCTAGCTATACTGAAACAATAGGTGAAGGCAAATATGCCTGTCAAAGTAAAACAGAAGAGAGAAGTTTGGTAGTTCCTTATCTTCCAAAGTGGGAATTCAATAGCAAATATTAAAAATTGATTTAAGAAGCATAGTAATACAAGCATATTATTTATAGACATGGAAGTAAATTCTAAAACGTTAGCTAAAAATATTTAAAGAGGGTACCTCTGTGGAAAGAGAAATAAGTTTACTTCTCATCCTAACCAATTTTGCATAGTTAGGTGACTCTTTCATTGTAGAAATATGAGAATACGTTTTAAATGCTATACGTTTCAAAAAGCAAAATAAGGGCGCCTGGATGGCTCAGTCGGTTAAGCGTCCAACTCTTGGTTTCGGCTTGGCTCATGATCTCAGGGTCATGGGATCGAGTCCTGCATTGGGCTCCACTCTCAGCAAGGAGTCTGCTTGGGATTCTTTTCCTCTCCCTCACCCTCTGCCCCCTCCCCTGCTCACGCAGGTGTTCTCTTTCAAATACATAAATCTAAAAAAAAAAAAAAAAAGTAAAATAAAGTTCACCCAAAAAGCAGCCTTTGGGGGGAAAAAGGTAACACTACATTCTCATTTTGTTTATATCTTAAACATTTGAGTTTTTGAGGAGATTGAACACATTTACCACAAATTGAAGCTAATGTTCTTAAACATTAGAACTTTGCTAAATTTGCTAAATTTTAGAACTCCAAGGTAAACAGATAATGCCATTAGTTCATGTGAATTGGGACAATTAAGATTTGCCAGGCAATATAATCATGGCAACCTAAAAATTGTAATAATTACTTTCTAACCTAACTGAAGGTTAAATTGCAGAAGGAATCTTATCACTGCTCTATATAGGCTTGTTTACTTAGTATTATTTCCTCAAAGATGAAATATATATTAAAGCTGAAAGTTGGTCTCATATACATCTTACTAAGAATAAAACCAAGGACTAAGTTTCATTGCATCTGATATAGATTACGGCAGTGTCTTACCCGTAGGTATTTTGGTTTCCTCTCTACTACCGGCCATATACTAACATCTCAGTAAATGCTAATGTTAATAATAATACACCTGAAGGCAATTCTGCTAAAAATTACATGTCAATCTAGTAGATTCTATATTCTATTCTACTAAGGTGCAGTGCATCAAATGGTGACCAATGCCAGTTTTGATACACCTGAATATCTGGGCTGAATTTAGCAAGTTTTAGGCACCATCTTCATTCCAAACACTTTGTTAGGCTGTCCAGAAAGTGGGATGTTTACACTAAAAAGCCTAGATACACGCTAAGTCTATTTCTCTCCACTTGACCTAACTTTGTAAGAAACTGGTTTTGTTCTTATTCAATTTCAGTATGCCTTGCCTGTTGTCAGTCACCCAAGTTACCCTGGAACAGAACAGGAGTTGCTCATTGCCTGGAAAGAAACAGCCATCAAATTTCCCAAGAGCAGCAGTGGGGTCGGCTTCTCTGAGCTTTACTGAAAGACATTCCTTTATCTTATATAGCCACAGCCTCGAGTGCTTTGAAGGAAGCTCTCTCCTAAGGTGTACTGAAATAGAAATGGGAAAATTAGGTATAAGAAGCCATACACGAGGACATTCTGTGATTTGGTATGGCTCTATGTCACTGGGAATGAGACATGATGGGTCCTCAGCCACACAGATACAGCAGAACAATAATGAACAAAGAACAGAAGGCCCATTCATGGTGGGACAGGGCCTGGGGAACCACTACAGTGAAAGGTAGAGAAGCAGTACAAAAAAACAGAAAACATGAAATTAAAATCAAGGACCTAAGTTTATTTTTTTTTTTTTTAAGATTTGAGAGAGAGAGAGAGCATGTGCACATGCATGTGTGAGTGGGGTTGGGGCGGGGGAGGGGAAGAGAGGGAGAAGCAGACTCTCCACTGAGCAGGAAGCCCAACGATGCTGGGCTGGATCCCAGGACCCTGAGATCTTGACCTGAGCCAAAAGCAGACACTTAATCTATTAAGCCACCCAGACACCCCCAAAGACCTGAGGTTAAATATTAGGCCTATCCCTTTCCATCTGTCTTTTCTGAGCGAGTAATTTATCATTTTTAAGTTTCAGTTCTTGTTAGTAAAATTAAGAAGTTAATACCTGTTTTTCATTTTTTTTAATTTAATATAATTCATATAAAGCTCCAAAGCACTGGGCTCTGTGCATTGTTACAGCAGACATAAGGCACAGTGGTCCCAGGGCAAGTTAATCTCAGTTATGATGCTGAAAGTGGTCTCTACTGATATGAAGCACATTGAATGCCCAATGACAGTACTCAATATTCTGGCGTCAAGTAGGAGTGATCACTAGATCAAGTGATACTGAGGCAGTATCCCAGCCAGGACGCGAAGGTCCAGGGAGGAAGATAGGCACAATACTTCTTCCCAACTCTCCTAGTTTCCATAAAGACAGATTGTGACAGGCATAGTAATGGCACCCTCAAAGACAGCTACACCCGCATCCCTGAAACCTGGGACCGTGTTATGTTACATGGCAAAAGGGACTTCGCAAGTATGATTAAGGATCGTGACAAAGGCAAAGTATCCTGGAAGGTATCCATTGGTGGATCAATGTAATCACAAGTGTCCTTAAGGGCAGGAATGTCAGAGTCAGAGATATGACAACAGAAGCAGAGATTGAAGTGATGCCACTGCGGGAAGGGAGCCATAAGCCAAGCAATTTGGGCAGTCATTAGAGGCTGGAAAATTCTCTGCTAGAGCCTCAAGAATGCAGCCCTGCCGACACCTTGATGTTAGCCCAGTACACCCACTTTGACTTTTTGACTTCCAAAATTCTAAGATAATTGTGTTGTCTGAAGCCACTAAGTTTGTGACAATTTGTCACAACAGCAATAGGATTTAATACAAACACTCCCTTAACACCCCTGGCCTGTCCCCACTCCTCACTCTTCTCCCTAGAGTTTCAGTGAGGAGCCATACAGTTAACTCACCCTCTCCTTACTCCCTTCGTCCTAGGGGCAGCCCTTGTAGGAAGCATATACTCCCCCTCTGCTCCTCCATGCCTTTGCTTCTATAGGCGCAAAGCCCCCACGCTAGGTGAGTAGAAGGTGGACAGTCTTGTAGTGCTGCCTATGTCTGGATGAGTAAGTCCAGCTCTGGAGCTAGGTGTAGGGAACCTGCCAAAGCAGCACATGTAGCTAAATCCTCCAATCCAGTTAATCGCTAATAAAGCTAATAACTTCACCCCCATCTGTCTGCTTTATTTCTCAAATGATTTAGAACCCAGGTAGAAAATGGGACAGAACTAATTTTCAAGCACTGAGACCCTCAAAAGTTATACATAATACTAAGGTAGAGATTCAGTTAAGGGGGACATGAGAACAGAAATCTAGCCCTTTTATTGAGCCAATATAGAAGACTGAAATCGCTATCTTTAAGAGTCAACATGGAAGACAGATGGCTATCCTTAAGGTGTCCTGTTAGAATTAAGGAACTAGTCCATGCACGTCAGACTGCAGGTGGAGGTGACCAGTGGATCTGGCTTCAGGGCATTAGAGAAAACAAGACTACATCTGCCATTCTAGGCACATAGCTCATAAAAAGCCTAGAGAGCCGACCTGAAACGTATCCATGTTCTTTCATCAAACAAGCACTGCTTTCAAAATCAAATAAAATATTTAAAGAGTTGGCATCTTCAGTCTTCCAAAGAAGGAAAGGCAATCACCCTCAAATTTCTCGATCAATTTCACTAGCTGGTGCTCTGATGATTCCATCATTAGAATTCTCTTCGAGGCTACCAAGAGAACTATTGGAGGCAAACACATGTATAAAGCAGTTCTGTTGGGGTTTAATTACTGCTGATTTTGTTAGAGCAAATACATGGAATTCCATTCCATTCCCAGATAGTTTGAAAATATTCATCATCCTTCTGATAGGCATAAAGCAAACAAAAATTTTATGTATTTTTATTAATTTTTTCAGTCAGAAGAACATATTGACAAGGCCATTAAGAGACATATTGATGCAATTATCAATCATTTCACAAAATTGGGAAGGCGCTTCCCAGCTGTGGATTGATTCCTGAAGAGTCTGGCTCTAATGATCTCAGTCATTATCAACAGCTAGGAGGGGAGCCTCAGCTCCCAGAGTGAGGGTTTACAGCCCAAATGAAATTTCATCACTCAAGAAAGTGGAAAGCAATTAAATCCAAGCTGATCAACCCTGCCTTCCTTCTCTTCATTTGTTCGTCTTTAGTTTTTAGAACCTTCCCAAAGTTGGTGCATTCCAAGCAACTAACCAAGGAAGTTAAGTGAGTTCCACTTTGAAGAGTAACTTGGAGCATGTGGTTATCTGGATGAGATGCAGACAATGTGGGAAAAGCACTTGGATAGAGAAGGTGGAGGTGCAGCAAAGAGCAGGGCCTCCACCGTGGAAACAGAAAAAAAAAATGGGAAGAATAAACTCCTCTGTTTCTCTGTTTGTAAAGAGCGAGAAAAAAAAGTTGTAAATTACATCAGTTTTGGAGAAGTATTTGAATAGTTAGGCTCCATGGCACCTGAGCAGAGCATTGTAGGCATACCGATTAACTTGACCTACTCTAGAGAGAGTCACATCATAGGAGGGATCTGATTATAAGCAAATTCCTATTTTTAGATAGTAAGAAAGAAACTTAGTACATGTTAAGTTACAGGCTTCAAAAATAATTGGAATAATGCAGTTTTCAAGGAAGTTATATGGTCATGGAGGGTTTTTTACCTATTCATTTAAGTCAACAGGAACTAAGACCCTGGGAGGGATTCTTTCCACCTAGGATCATGTGGACATGGTGATCAGATAGGAGAATGTTGATGGTATTAAGTTCTATCACATAAAAGTATGAGAAATTTAAATATGTATTACCTACAAAATGTAGTTTCCTTGTTTATTTCCTTATCTTAGTATGTTTACTTACTCAACATACATTCATCAAGCACCTACTATATGCATGACGCACTGAGCTAGGCTCAGAAATAGAATCTAAAAATAGAGACTCCGCCTTTAAGGCGCCCCATCTATGTAAGACAGACATGCAATGAAACTGTAGAACACAGAGAAGAGTATCTGTTTAGCTACTCTTGCCCAGAGGCATGCTAGTCACTATTCCAAGTGTCTTCCTGGTCTGTCAAATGCTAGTTACTGGTCTGCAAGGAATTCAACAGAAACTGATAATATACTTCCAGAAAATCTTTATAGAAGCTTGAAATTACCACAATACCTAAGCACATGATCACTTTTCTAGTAATTAATTTATATTGTATGCTGCAAAATGTCAGAACATAACAGATTTGAACTTAAAATGCATACATTATATAATGTATGCATATATATGGATATAGATATATATATGAATATGTACATATGGATATATATATATATCAGTCCTTAACCACAGATCTTTTGAGACATACTGCTTAACATTTTAGAGATTTCATATTAGAACTAAGTGAAATTAAACTGCAGGCATATCGTAGCACTTTAGAATCCTTTCCCACCCCACCCTCAATTAACTCAGATTTGATAAACATGCTTAAAACAGACTCACTGCAAACTCCAGAAATCTGCCCAAAAAACTTTCTTTTAGCATATAGCCTGGGAACATGCTGGCTATCTAGGATCCTTGACAGATTTTTTTAATTTAATTTTATTATGTTATGTCATGTTAGTCACCATACAGTACATCATTAGTTTCTGATGTGGTGGTCCATGCTTCATTGTTTTTGTATAACACCCAGCGCTCCATGCAGTATGCTTTTATTTGTCCTGTCCAGTATCTTTAAATTTTATATCCCCATATTTGAAATTTAGGGAATTTCAAGAAAAAAATCTAAATAATTGCCTTTTCTTAGAAAATAAGAAAATGTGGGAACACAGGCCTATAAGCCCACAGGATTGTGCTCAAAAGAAATGGTACCGTGATCTCTCTCTTGAGTTGTATACCTATCCTCTATAGACATCTGAATTTGCCAACTTTACTTTTTTTCATTTCATTGCTTGGTTGGGGACATCAGTACATCTTTGCTAGTACCCTAGAGCTATCTTGTCTATAACTTTTTGTGGCCCAAATAGGAAACCAGGGTCCCCTCTGGTAACTAAAACGTGAACAGATTGTAGTGTTCAAAAGCAGCATACTAGTCTTGGTTCAAGAAATTCTGAGATGATCAGAAAAATGAGAGGTTTTCCAAATACCATCCTTAAAAAGATGGATGGCAAAAACCCTTACTCTTGGAGCTTAAGAAGAGACTTTGTATATCGAATTGAACTCCTAAAAGAGATACTTGAGAACTACCTCTCCCCATAATATCTCTTAATTTCATGAAGATTTATTCACTAAACAAACGTTTATGCAATACTTGCTATTTAACAATCCTGTGTCCCATGGATTCAGTTGTGGACAAAATTAAGTCCCTACCCTTATGGAACTTATCTATGAAGCAACATAGATAATGAACACCCCCCAAAAAGTATGAACAAGTAATGTAATTTCAGATAGTAAGTACAATGAAGAAAAAAAAATATGACAATAGAACATGACTGGGTATTTGTATCAGAGAGACGTGGTCCTCTATAGTGGTGGGGAAAGGACTCAACAAAGATAACATTTGACCTCAGACAAAAATGATGAGGAAACAACCACGTGGACATTTGGCAGGACACAAAAAGTCACAGAAAAGGAGATGGGGAACTGGCAGGGATATAATAAGATCGTCAGCCAGACTGATGAAATGAGGAAAAGCAGAAGAGGTAAACTCAAGCACCTACACGTAGACAGGTAGACAGCTCCAGGAAGAGAACAGAGAAGAGCATTCTAGGCCAAGGAAAGAGCACGCAGGTCCTGAAATGGGAGCAAGCTTGAAGTGTTATGGGATTTATAAAAGATGCCACATGTTTATCAATCCTCTTTGTCCTCTTTGAGAACATTTTCTGATTTTCCCCAGGACCCTCAGCAAACCACTACTGACAGAATAAATTATCATCTACAACCATGCATTGACCTTTGCTTCCTATCCATGCCACTCCCCAGTACTTCCTAACATCCCGGTTAGGACCACCACCACCATGACCACAGTCTAAGACAGAAGCTTGAATTTACTGCCACCTTATATACCAGGTAATGATAGTGAATCAGGTATGTCAACCAGGCATAAAACCAAAGGAGTGGTATTTGAAGATCTGTCCTAATCTGGTTGTGCACATTTTAGTAACACGTGTCTTAAAGGCCCTTGGCAAATTTCAATGACACAGTAACAATTTTTAAAAATTGTTTAATGATAATAAAACTTAATCAACATTTGGACATTTGAAACCTTTACCACATGTACCAGAATAGATTTAGGACCTGGAGAAGTACTTTAAAAGCCAAGTATCATCACGAGTTTCAAGAACAACCACATTGGATATGTAGCTATCTAGTACTAAAAAAAATAAAAAATAAAAAATAATCACTGTGATTGTGTTTATCACTTGCTAACATGGAATCAAATCAATATAAGCCCCCCAATAAATATGAAACAAAAGGTTTCAAAAGCGAAACTAAAAGAAAAATCATTCCAAGAATATGAAATTATATAATTCATATTCAGAAGATTAAAAAGATATTAAATAACTTCCTTCAGTGAAAGGATTTATGTTGGTACAATGAGTATAATTGAAAAGGAGGTATAAGAACAAGAAAACTGAATACTAGTGTGAAAATTCCCATGTGGTAGGAAATAGATTATCTCATTATTATTGCTCAATATTTCTTAAACATCCTGTTTTCCAAATGTTGCTAAATATCAAGTTCGAAGTGTAGGTACCTTAAGTGAAGGACCTGGGGGTATGGTTTGTAGACTCAAAAAATGGTAGAACTAATAAAGTTTGCCTCTGAATGAGCTTCCTACCTCCCTTTCAACACTCCTTTTCAATATTATTCACCTACCAGTTATGGGGGTGCTACTAGGGACGAGGCACTGAGTTACAAGCAAAGGTATAACTCAAACTCATCTTCTTTCCAGGCTATGAACTCACATTACCCACTTGCCATACAAACCCATCAAAATTCTTAGTCTCTATCTAGAAAATAAAAGAACAACTGGATTCTAGAAGGGAGGGGGGTGGGAGGATGGGTTGGCCTGGTGATGGGTATTAAAGAGGGCACTTCTGCATGGAGCACTGGGTGTTATGCACAAACAATGAATCATGGAACACTACATCAAAAACTAATGATGTAATGTATGGTGATTCACAAAATATTTTTTAAAAAAGAACAACTGGATTCAAGTAATTCACATCACATTGGGAGTGACTAATAGGTTTAATTTACTGATACAAGCTAGTATTGCCCATATTCCCAGGAACTTACAAGTATATCTGTGCCTAGGGTTTTCCCAGAATTTAAGAATAAGGTATGTATGAATCTTAACATCTTCAACTAGGAGCCCTCAACCAACAAGTCTAGTATAAGGTGACTTTACATGTGGAAGGGACCTGGTCGCAGTAGTATAAATACCCTAGCTCCCTCCTTCTCAAGTTAATGAATTCTGAGAAGTGTGTTTTATATATTTGTTGGGGTCTACTTGCTAGATTAACTTCTAGCTCCTACCATAGTTGCATCACGATATACCCCCTACTGACTGATTTATCTCCTCTGTTTCAATTCTCCACTCCCTTACCAGTGTTCCCTGTGTCTCCCAAATAAACTCTGCACCCCAAATTTTTGCCTCAGGATCTGTTTCTTTTTTCTTTTTTTTTAAAGATTTTATTTATTTATTTGAGACAGAGAGAATGAGAGAGACAGAGAGCACATGAGAGGGGGGGAGGGTCAGAGGGAGAAGCAGACTCCCTGCCGAGCAGGGAGCCCGATGCGGGACTCGATTCTGGGACTCCAGGATCATGACCTGAGCCGAAGGCAGTCGCTTAACCAACTGAGCCACCCAGGTGCCCCTCAGGATCTGGGTTTCTAAAGGACCCAAATTAAGATACTCTTCATGAACTTATTTGCATATAATAAGATGAGCTTGTTTATCTAAATGGATTTTTCTCTATACCAGGAGCTTCGGGGCAATTGTGATTGGGAGGGCTGTCCTAGGCCCATTACTCACATCAGCACCCACCTCATTCTCTGATCTTTCTGTCCTACACAGCCCTCAGGCCATCCCATGTTCCTACCTTGCCCACAGCATTCTCTGCTGCTTCCCAACCCCAGTGCTCTCTTGCACATCTGAAATCATGTCTTACAGCTTTAACCACGTGCCTAACACTTAATCTCCAACGTAAAAGGACCTCGGGTGACTTTACATATGGAAGGGACAGCCATGTGAGTTCCTTTCTGTCAGGATCTGTCTAATCACTCCTTCAAGGCCAAGGTTTCTTTAAGGGGCAAGGTGAGAAGTATTAGATCAAGTCTTCAAAATGTCCTCACTCCTTCAGGCACCTGAGATTTGGACTCTGACCTGGCCTCAGTTACACCTGAGCTCTTTTCCAACATTACTTATGGCTCATCAGTGATTTGTGATATATAGATATCATCCTTTCACTTGATCCCCTTAAAAACAGCACTTGATTTTTAAATCTTAATTTTAAATCCTTATTTCTCAAAAGACTAATCATCTGCCATCATTAGGGTCTAAACTCTTCTTTCCACCTGTCTTTCAGAAAAACCCCTACCAAACACCCAACTGATTTCCAGAGCTGTTTGGTTTCACAGGCTGCAGTTGGATTTAATTTTCCTGATGCTGGGATTAACTTCATTGTGCTTCTGAGCAATGAGGTCACCATCACTGTCAGCACTTCCAACAAAGAAGATCATTTCTATAGGTTGGAAAGTTCATATGAGGTTTATTCCCATGAGTATCATTTAGGAAGTATCTTCTAGTTTTTTTTTTTGTTTTTTTTTTTTTTTTTTTTTTTTTTTGTGCTATCCTTGAGTCTATTTTGGTTTAAAGGCATTTATAATATCTACCTGAACCATAATGGAACCACATCCCTGTGGCAGAAATAAAACCCACATTATATCTGTCTTTTGAGAGGTACAAATCTGTGTACATCCTCCCAGTAGACCCTTAGCTTTTCAGTTAGTTCCCCCCCATTTTTTGCTTGCTTTTCATAAAGCAAGGTTTACAGCAGAGATGGACTTCTTTGTGATCTTTCTGGCCACCTTCCTAAATATCTAACAATTTATGAACATCTTCCATGTGAATTTCTTCCCAAGACTTTACAAGTTCCAAATATTTAACAATGCAAAATCAGCCATGCTTTTAAACTCATAGTACTAATCCTACAATGCTACATATTTATCATGCAACCTTCTGGTCTCCAGAGATCTCGGTGCTCATACTGAAACTTGCCTACTTTTTCTCAACATAAAGTGGCATGCAATTTCCCAGCAGTCAAATCTTCAAGGTTCGCTTTCTAGTCAGATGCATCTACCAGACAGCTGTGTTTTCCATGAATTCTTTGCTGCAGATTATACACATGCCACAGAAGCTGGTATCCTTTTTCCATGCTGCTATTGCTCCAAAAGTTTTCAATCTGTTTCTGAAGCTGTTCTGATAAAACATTATACAACAAAATGTAGTTGCCATTTTCTTTCCAAAAAGCATGTGGGGTTGATTCTCACTGCACTACAGGACTCAGTGATGGACCTCTGAGTTCCATCTCAGCTCCATGCACAGTTCCCAGCTCCAGGTTGGATGGCTTTCTGATTCAGTTTTCTTGTCCTGCCCCACAACATTCCTGACTTGGTTCACTTTTTGTCTTTGAATTTCAATTCTCTTGTGATTTCCTCTCAAGTAAGCTCCCCAGCTCTTACACTGACAAAAGATGCTGAAGAACTTATTCAGGAAGAAAAACTAAGGACTTAGCAAGCATTACAGTTTGGAGCTGTAAGTGAACCACTTTTTATGGCCTTTGAAAAAAAAAATTGGGGCATCTACAGAAAATAATATAGTCAACTATAAGTTACAGGTGTGCAGTTCATATGAGGGATAATAAAACAGAGTGGTCTAGAACAAGTCTACCTTGCTGTAGGTCCTGGTCCCACCATCTACCACCTATTAAATAGTTGCTATTTGTGACCCTGCACAAGTTTCTTATCCTGCTTCCATTTCCTCAACTGTAAAGTGAACAAAAATAGCAGCTAATAGGCTGGTGTAAGGATTAATGGAAAAAAAAATACATATTAATAAATGCCTACCTTATCATAAATGTTAGCTATTTTTATTGTTCATTCTAATATGAAGGATATTATAAAGGAGAGTGTTTACTTCCAGGAAATGTCTGCATGTCATTTTTGATCATGTGGCTCAGAAGGTAGCCTCTATCCTCCTCACCAGCTCTATGTTTTAGTCTCCCAAATCTAAGTCTTTCCACATACACCAACCAGTTGCTTAATTTGTTAAATTATTTCTGAACCCCACATCACTGTTGGCATGCTTTCTGGGCACATGGCACTGCACTGAACAACTGTGTTGAGGCACAAATGGGCTCAATAAGTAGTACCTCTTACAGAGGTTCCGAACCAATTGAAAAATGTAGTATAGTTAGGCAAGTAGAAAAACACCCTTGGTACAATGAAAGTGATATTAGAGAAGACAGCTTGTACCTACAAGGAAGTAAGCCTCCTTATACTAAATCTCTCAAGCACACAGAATTTCCCTCTCAAGTTGTAACCATAGATATTCCCAACACACACAGCAAAGCTGACCACATAGACAAGGGCAGATGTGCTCTATGGGCAGATTTGCTCCCAAGAGAAAGGTGGGGAAAGGAGGAACTGAAATGCACATGCCCAGTTTCTCCCTCCCAAACCCCCACTGAGACTGTCACATCTCTAGAGAACTTGCATCAGGAAGCAGAAGCAGGCGAAGACAGAAATGCTAGTGCTGCTGCATCCACCAGAGAAGAAACATCAGGAGGGGGAAGTAGCACTCCTTCCCTAACAGGCTGGAAGCTATCACAGCGTAAGACTGGCCAGGAGTCGTGGTAAAGGAGAAGCCAAATTGCAAGTTCACAGTCCTACCATCACAGCCTTGCCTTCCTGTTTCCTGCCCTGAGTTTCGGGGTGGGGGGAGGGGGAAAAAAACATTATCCCACAAGCCCACATGTGAGTTTTAAATAACTCAGTTTTTCTTCAATTTGTTGTGTTTATTATATTCTCTGATATGCCAGGAAGCCCTGCAAAACTGAAAAATAGAGCCATGCTGCAAGAAGGCCACAGATGTGCCCCAAATGATGACAGTAGAGATGGGTATCACCTACATTCATCTTTCCCTTTCTACCCCAGTCTCACCAAAATATGAGATGACACCTGATACTGATCAGAGACAGTGTAACACAGTATTTTTTTGACATGCTCTTAAGCACAGCAACCCCAGAATTTGTTAAGGAAACAAAATGTGGTGGGCAGGGAAAGCTGTCAATTAGGACTTCATGGTTTTGTTTTCATTTCTTAAGAAAAGTGCACAGTATTTTAATGGTCCAGTCTCTTCTTTGCCCTTTATCTTGCTTGCTTCCTTTAAACATCTCCTCTGCCTCGTCTGCTGTCCTGGCAGAGGATTTCAGAGGTTCTCCCTTTCCATACCACACCCAAGCAAGCTTATCAACCTGGTAACGAAGCTGGACTTTTTTTTTTCCCCCCCTCTCAGCCACTCTATTTTCTCCATCTTGTGGGTGTTGTGCTAGATTTCAGAAATAAGCCCAAGTAGAAATAAGAACTAAATTATTCCCTTTAACTTACAAAGGTACCGTCTTTTGACACAGACATGGGCCTTCCTTGATGAAGAAAGGTCCACATACTTCTAAAGACCAAGGAAGGACAGGGAGATAAGAACATTGGAGAGGGGCGCCTGGGTGGCTCAGTTGGTTAAGGGACTGCCTTCGGCTCAGGTCATGATCCTGGAGTCCCGGGATCGAGTCCCGCATTGGGCCCCCTGCTCGGCGGGGAGTCTGCTTCTCCTTCTGACCCTCCCGACCCTCCCCCCTCTCATGCTCTCTCTCTCAAATAAATAAATAAAATCTTTAAAAAAAAAAAAAAAGAACATTGGAGAAGCCCCTTTGCCTCAGAAGGGCATCAGTGAGAGAAAAGAGACATTTTATTAAGTACCTGAACTCTGAGGTGGAAGCACTGAAACAAATACAAACTTTTTTCTTTTAAAGTTTTGGGTTTTTTTTCTAATAACTCTATATGTTAAACTCCATGGAAATATAAACAACATGTGATCTTTATACTCCCTACCACTACTCTAACCCTAATTTCTTCAAAAAATTGCCAACAGAATACAAAATGCTACTACCATGGCCAGGTACTCAACAATTTTTCTTTAGCAAGGCTGCCTCTCTGGAGTGCTGGCTTTCTTTCTCAGTAAGAGATAATAGCCCCTTTCTAGACAGACAAAAATGACCTTCCATAACTCTTTCTAGAGAGTTTGAGGATTCTGACGGTTGTACATGGTTGTACAAAATCATATTAAATAATGCAGAACACCACAAATTATATAAAAATGAGTTGCCTCTCATCTATACTAAAATGTTTAGTAAATTGTAGGGTATAAACCACCTATTTGCCCAGGGTATACTTACCCATTCCTCATACTAAATATTACAATTTTCCAGAAACCAAAATAGAGCTCTAAGTCTATCCCACCTTAGCCACAAAATGAAATATGTTGTATTTTAAACATCTACAATTTTTTCTTTAACTTCAGATGGAGGCAGGGACAGGAGTAAAGTATGTTTCAGAATGGAAAAAAATAGGACTCTATTAGGTCAGTCTCCCGAAGAAACACTTAACTCCTCATCCTGCAGAGAGATCACCCTGCAAAGAGGGTTCTTTAGCACCACATGTGTTAGTGTTGTCAGATAAACTATAGAAGGCTTAAATTTGAATTTCAAATAAGCAACAAATAATTCTTTTAATATTAGCATGTTCCAAATATTGCATGGGACACACTTACATGAAAAAAAAAAAAGTATTGTTTGTCTGATATTCAACTTCAGTTGGGCATCCTGTATCTTTATTTGCTAAAGATAGTACCTCTACACTTGGATCTTTCACCACCTAGTAAACCCTGGTCACTGGATTTGAGACATGCTGCTGCTTCATGAACAAAATCAGGGCAGAAATGGCATCATTCATGCTGGCCAAGTCTTGGCTGTGTTTTCTTTTTCATTCCCAGTTCAAAAGAAAATTTTGAGAGAAAATGTCAATCCATCATTTTATTTCCTTATTAAAAAAAAAAAAGTGGGGGGGCACCTGGGTGGCTCAGTCTGTTAAGTGTCAGACTCTTGGTTTAGGCTCAGGTCATGATCTCCTAAGTCCTGAGTTCAAGCCCTGCATCAGGCTCTGCGCTCAGCAGAGAGTCTACTTGAAGATTCTCTCCCTCAGCCCCTCCCCTCATTCACATGCGTGCACGTGCACTCTCTAAAATAAATAAATCTTTAAAAAAAGAAAAAACAGGGCACCTGGGTGGCTCAGTCGGTTAAGCGGCTGCCTTCAGCTCAGGTCCTGATCCCGGAGTCCTGGGATCGAGTCCTGCATCGGGCTCCCTGCTTGGCGGGGAGTCTGCTTCTCCCTCTGACTCTCCTCCCTCTCATGCTCTCTGTCTCTCATTCTCTGTCTCGCAAATAAATAAAATCTTAAAAAAAAAAAAAATTTTTTAAAGAAAAAACACTATACTTCAAGCAATCCAGGTTTTTTTTTTTTAACAGCTAATACCTATCAAGTCTTTAATATTTGCAAGGCAACATTCCAAACTGTTCTACATTTGTCTTTATGAAATCAGTAATACCGTGATAACAACGGTACCAACCAGAAAGCTTAGGCAAAGAAAAATTAAGGCACATTATCCAAAACAGTCAATAGTGGAGCCAGGCATTGAACCCAGGCTTTTGACTCCCTAACTGGCACTTGAAACAACTAAGCCACATGTTGCTTTAATTTCCGTTGAGTCCTTATCTATGAATTTTTTCATTTGAATATAACTGACACACAATGTTACATTAGTTTCAGGTGTACAACTTAGTGACTTAACAAGTTTATCCATTATGCTATGTTCACTACAAGCTTAGCTACCATCTGTCCTGTTACATTGCTATTAAAATCATTCCTATTAAAATATCATTGACTGTATTCCTTATGCTATGCCTTTTATTCCCATGACTTACTCATTCCATAATTGGAAGCCTGTATCTCCCTCTCCCCTTCATTCATTTTGCCCAAACCCCCATCCCCTTCTTATGGCAGCCATCAGTTTGTTCTATTTTTAGATCTGATTCTGCTTTTTAGGTTTTTTGTTTTTAAGATTCCATTTATGAGTTGAAGCATATGGTATTTCTCTTTGACAGACTTATTTCACTTAGCATTATACCCTCTCGGTCTTTGCATGCTGTTTCCAACAGCACAGTCTCATCCTTTTTATGGATGTGTAACATTCCATTGTACATATACCATATTTTTGTTATCCATTCATATATTGACGGGTACTTAGGTTGCTCCCATGTCTTGGCTATTGTAAATAATGCTGCGGTAAAACACAGGGGTGCATATATCTTTTGGAATTAATGTTTTTTACTTTCCCTGAGTAAATAGTACTGGAATTATTGTATCATATGGTATTTCTATTTTTAATATTTTTGAGGCGGCTCCATACTGGTTTTCACAATGGCTACACCAATTTACATTCCCATCAACAATGCACAAGAGTTCCTTTTACTCTACATGCTTAATACTTGCTTCTTGTCTTCTTGATTTTAGCCACTCTAACAGATGTAAAGTTATATCTCATTGTAGTTTTGATTTGCATATCCCTGATTAGTGATAGTGAGCATTTTTTCATTTGTTGGCTATCTATAGGTCTTCTCCAGAAAAAGATCTATTTAGGTGCTCTGCCCATTTTTAATTGGATTGTTTTACTGGTGTTCAATTGTTTAAGTTCTTTATATATTTTGGATACTAACCCCTTATGGGATATATCATTTGCAAATATCTTCTCCCATTCAATAGGCTGTCTTGGTGTTTCCTTAATGGTTTCCTTTGCTATGTAAAACCTTCTATTTTGGTGTATTCCCAACAGTTTATTTTTGCTTTTCTTTCCCTTGCCTTAGGATACATATCTAGAAAAATACTGGTATGGTCAATGCCAGAGAAATTACAGCTTGTGTGCTCCTTCTAGGATTTTTATGGTTTTAGGCCTCACATTTAGGTATTTAATCCATCCAGTTTATTTGTGTGTGTGGTGTTAGAAAGTAGCCCAGTTTCATTCTTCTACACGTAGCTGTCCAGTTTTCTCAGCATCATTTATGGAAGAGCCTCTCTTTTCCCCATTGTATATGCTTTCCTTTTTTCATCATAGATTGACCATATAAATGTGAGTTTATTTCTGTGATCTCTATTCTGTTCCACTGATTTGTATGCTTAATTTTGTGCCAGTACCATATGGTTTTGATTACTACAGCTTTGTAGTAGGTCTTGAAATCTGGAATGGTGATACTTCCAGCTTTATTATTCTCACAATTGCTTTGGCTGTTGGGGAATTCTGTGGTTCCATACAAATTTTAGGATTATTTGTTCTAGTTTTATGAAAAATGCTGTTATCTTGATAAGGATAGCATTGCTTTAGTAACAGGGACATTTTGACAATATTAATTCTTCTAATCCATAAGCACAGGTATTTGTGTGATCTTCAATCTCTTTCATCAATGTTTTATAGTTTTCAGAGAATTGATCTTTCACCTCTTTAGTTAGGTTTATTCCTAGGTATTTTATTCTTTCTGATGCAATTATAAACTGTTCTTTGTTGGTTTTTTTCCCCCCATTTCTTTACCTGCAACTTCATTCTTAGTGTTAGAAACACTACCAATTTGAGTATTAACTTTGTATCCTGCAACTTTATTAAATTCATTTATTACTTCTAGTAGTTTTTTGGTGAAGTCTTTAACATTTTCTATGTACAGTATCATGTTATCTACAAATAGCAACAGGTTAACTTCTTTACCAATATGGATGCTTCATTTCTTTTTGTTGTCTGATTGCTATGGCTAGGACCTCCAGTACTATGTTGAATAAAAGTGGTGAAAGTGGACATCCTTGTCTTATTCTTGACCTTAGAGGGAAAAAATCTCAATTTTCTACCATTGAGAATGTTAGCTGCAGGTTTTTTATATACAGTATTGTGTTAAAGTATATTCCCAATAGCTCTATTTTGTTGGGTTTTTTTATCATGAATGGATGTTGAATCTTGTCAAATGCCTTCTCTGCATCTTTTGAGATGATCATGTGATTTTTAGCTTTTGTTTTGTTGATGTGGTATATGACATCAGTTGATTTGCAAATACTGAACCATCCTTGCATCATGGGAATAAATCCCACATGATCCTGGTCAATAATTTTTTTAATCTACTGTTGTACGTGGTTTGCTAATATTACGTTGAGGATTTTTGCATCTATGTTCATCAGGGATATTGGCCTATAGTTTTCTTTTTTTTGTGGTGTCTGTCTGCTTTTGATATCAGGGTAATGCTGGTCTCATAGAATGCATTTGGAAGCTTCTCTTCCTCTTCTAGTTTTTGGACTAGCTTGAGGAGAATAATATTAACTCTTCTTCAAATATCTGGTAGAATTCACTTGTGAATCCATCTGGTCCTGGACTTTTTTTTTTTTTGGTAGTTTTTCAATTACCAATTCAGTTTTGTTGCATTTAATCAGTCTATTCAGATTTTCTATTTCTTCCTGGTTCAGCTTTGGAAGATTATGTTTCTAGGAATTTATCTTTTTCTTCTAGGTTATCCAGTTTGTTGGCATACAATTTTTCATAGCATTCTCTTATAATCCTTTGTATTTCTGTGGTGTCAGTTGTTACTTCTCTCTTGTTTCTGATTTGAGTCCTTTCTCTTTTTCTTGATGAGTCTGGCTAAGGGTTTGTCAATCTAGTTTATCTTTTCAAAGAACCAGGTCTTGGTTTCATTGATCTTTTCTATTGTTTTGTCTTTTTGTTTTTTAAAGTCTGTCATGTATTTCTGCTCTGATATTTTCTTTCTTCTACTCACCTTGGGATTTGTTCTTTCTCTGGTTCTTTTAGACATAAGGTTAGATTGAGTTTTTTGTTTCTTGAGGTGGATAAACTTACTCTGTACTCAATAATCACTTTTCAAACACTAAGGACTATATCTCGAAAAGACTTAATTTTCCTTAAAAGTTCTATGAATCATTTTTCTAAATACTTACCTAAATCCTTATTTTGGGCCACATTACTTTTTTTTTTTTTTTTTAAAGATTTATTTGACACAGAGAGAGAGACACAAGCGAGAGAGGGAACACAGCAGGGGGAGTGGGAGAGGGAGAAGCAGGCTTCCTGCCAAGCAGGGAGCCCAATGCAGGGCTCAATCCCAGGACCCTGGGATCATGACCTGAGCTGAAGGCAGATGCTTAACAACTGAGCCACCCAGGCACCCTGACCACATTACCTTTTAAATAATTTCCATAAATTCACTAGCTACTATCTTTAAAACTACATATTTTAAGCTACATGAAGTGATCCTAGTTCTGGTGTTCCAGATTTGGTAAGAAGGGACACATTCTATCAAATAACAGATTTGTGATAATGGAAAATTCAACCAGAGGAGCGTATCCTCCTAATATCACTGTCATAGTGAAAAATTAATCCCACAGACTTTTAGTGACATTTCCCAGTCATTACCCACCCTCCTCCTCTCTTTATTGAGAGAAAAACAGGAACTGAGATCTGAAAGTGGCCATACCCTGGTTCTTTACAATGACAGACAAGGCTTTGTTTCCAAAGGGCTTCCTTTCCAGGCAGGGCTTCCTAGGGTTTGGTGCTATCTAGCATGAATTAATTCTGTCATCAGTTCATCAAATGTTTGACGAAAGCTTACACTGTACCAGACACAATATAAGTTGGGGCAGGGCGGGGGGCAGTGACAGTTTGATCTCGGGTAGCTTATAATCTAATGAGGGGCACCTAAAACTGCTTACAGTGACTTCTCATTCTCCTTTATCTGAGTCTGTACCATCTGTTCAAAGCAGCTTGCTTTATGCATGCTAGATCTCAGGTGGGAAGCTGATAGGAGAGATCCTCTAAGAGATCCAAATGCCTTTGAACACCAGGCTCTGCATGTGTTGTCCCAGAAGAGCTACTATTGAGTGTAGATAAAGATGGTTGATGGCTCCTGTCCTGTCTGGCTCACTGGCCATTACTCTATTGCCTTCTGAGAATGAGAGTCAGCCCAGTGTCAGCAGCACCCTCAAGCTAAGGTAAAAGGAGATTTCAAAATGGAGTGAGCAAGCAAACCTAGTTTAGAGTCTTTTTTCAAAATAGGGTTGGAAGCCACTAGGGAGGAGGAATCTATGCATGTCCTCATTGGAGCAACTATGAACTTATTTTTTTTTTTTTTTAAACCTTTCCATCAGCTGGAAGCTCTCAGCCAGCGCTTAACTTCCTCCTCACCAGGACACCTGAATCACTGGCATTATTCACTTCAGAAGCAATCAATGCTATTTAACAAGTTTCAGTTCCTCATTTATATATTAACTCAACCAATCCCAGTTTAACTTAGTTTCAACCCCTGTTTTGCCTAGAGGACCTAAATGAGAACCACACTTGTAGCCTTCTGCCTACGTAATTTTGTACACACATACATGTCTGTCTCAGCACAAGTCAGGTTTCTACCTGAATCTGTACCTCCCAAGCTGCAATTCTAACAGCCCAAATAAGCATTTGTTAGCTTTAATTTTCAGTGAGTTCTTGGTTAATGCTATATTCCAAAATATTCCAGCCAGACAAAATGGTATGACAATAGTGATCATGCTTTAAATAAATTCAGTCTTACGCAACAGTGGTAAATCTTGATGGTACCTGTTAAAAAGAAAACCACAGACCCAAAATGGTGTCACCTAGTCCAAGTCACCAAACTGGGGCTTAATATCTAACTTAACTGCAGTTTCAATCTCCCTCAGAAATATGTCTTAACCTGTCAGTCATGAATTCTCAGATCACTATCAATGAGCTAGTCTGTCACTTGGGTCCTCTCTATCCCCTAAAGGAAGTTAAGCTAATCCACCTAAGGAAAATCCCTGCCTTTCTCCCTAAGGGAAGGTGACCTTGCCTGGAACAATCTTTTCTTTGGCTAATAACTTTCTTGCCCCCACCCCCCTTATAAAAACCCTCCATTTTGTACAACTCCTCAGAGTTCTCCTTTACTTGCTAGTTATGATACTGCCCGATTTAAGAATCACTTAATAAAACCAATCAGATCTTCAAACTTACTCAGTTGGATTTTATTTTATAAAACTACATTTACCCCTCTTTCATCTACCAGCTCAACTACTTGTGTAGGAGTTGCCTTAGGATTCCTTTCAGCTCCTTTCCCAATGATTTTTTTTTTTTTAAGATTTTATTTATTTATTTGACAGAGATACACAGCGAGAGAGGGAACACAAGCAGGGGGAGTGGGAGAGGGAGAAGCAGACTTCCAGTGGAACAGGGAGCCCAATGCGGGGCTCGATCCCAGGACCCCAGGATCATGACCTGGGCCCAAGGCAGACACTTAATGACCGAGCCACCCAGGTGCCCCCTTTCCCAATGACTTGTTCTCACATGGGCCACAATAGCTTAATGATTTAAATTTTTGGAATTCTATCTCAAATAAATCAACTTTGTTTTCTCAAGTTTTCTTGTCTCACAGGACACTCATTCAAATTCTTTTCCATGTAGTTGAAATCATGTTAGCTGCCTCTGCATTACTCAGTTTCCCTTCCTTCACTCACTCGGGTTATTATCAAGCACCTGCCATTACCAGTGTAAATTGCGGGGCTGTCACCAGAAAGTCACATTGCTCCTCCACTGAGCAATGTTGCTTCTGTTGATCACAGCTGCCTTATCAAGTACTGAGCTCCCTGTAAGTGTTGCAAAATTTGCTGACAAAGCTGACATACTGAAACCCATGATGGGCATCTGGACTGTGCAATGTTCTCAGAATAAGAGAATGCTTTTTAATTTAATTTTTTTACACCATTTACACTACCTTCTATTAGAGGAACTCATACCCAAGTAGTACTGCCTTCCACTCCAGTGGGCTACAGTAGAAACAGAATTTTAACATTTGTTTATAAGTCTCCTCCCTTTAAGTCCAGAAATGATCCTAGGGTCACTGTGTGTATCCCTTCTGGAAATCAAGGCTTATTAGTTGGGCCAAGCTTATTGGCCTGAACATCCCTTATGTTTTTTTCCAAGAGGTAAAGCTCAGAGCTTCATGATGGGACCTCTTGACAATCTCCCAGACAGGTATGAATCCCACATTTAGACAAAGATTAGGTTTAAGCTGCAACTCTGTCTTTGTGTGCTTTTTTTCCAGTCCAGAGTGTATAAAAGGTTTCATAACTAGCCAGTAATCTTGAGTACAAAAAGAGTAGTAAAGAATCTTCAGTGAAGATCACAGAAATTTCAAGATTATTAAAATGTCTTGTCAATATAAATTTGATTCCTTAAAAATTTACAACTTCACAAAAGAAAGTCAAAAGGCAAATGACAGGTGGGGAAATATACAGAGGTACACATGATAGATTACTTATTTCTCTAACATGCACATATCTTTTATAAATCAATAAGAGATGAACAGCACAATAGAAAAATGAGCCAACATTGTGAATAGAGAGTTCACAGGAAAAGAAACAATAGCCAAAAAGTCTATAAAGAGATGCTTATCTTACTCATAATCAAAGGAATGGGAATGTTAAAACAGGAAGGTACTATTTTTCACCTAAAAGACCAGAAAAGATTTAGAAGAGCAATAAAATCTAGTGCAGGTAAGGTAGGAAGAAATGAGCACTCTAATATACTGCTGCAAGAATGAACTACAATTGTTTGGCGAGCATCTTGATATCAATAAAAATTAAGTTTACATACCATTTGACCCAGGAAACACCAGGAATTTATCCAACAGACATATTTGCAAGCATATATTTAGAACATCTATTCGATAGAGTACTTGACCTTAGGATCTTTGTGTTTTCATATGGAAAATGTCTGTTAACAAAACAATTGTCTGAACTTATGTATGGAGTAACTGTAGTTGGTATAAACTGAGATAAGTAGGTGGATGGATTGATAGGTAGGTGGATAAGTAAATTAGGTTAAGATAAAGTAGGTGGATGGCTTGATAGGTAGGTGGATAAGTAAATTAGCTTAAGATAAAGTAGAAAACAAAGTGGTTGGGTCTGGGGAGTAACAATAAAGATGGGGCGGGAGTATGAGTGACTGCAGTCATGGCAGCATTGAAACGTTCGCGATATTCCCTTCTCACTGTCCAGATTTTTTTCACAATGAACATGTGTTACCTTTATAATTTAAAATAACGCTTTTAAAACATTAAAAGAAAAAATTGCCCCAGCTTACATAACTCCTTTAAGGAGCAGGGAACTTCCTAACAGTGTCCCTTAAGGACCTGGTCCCGAACCATTTCACTTTCTCCATAGTTAGATCTGTGTCTCCTTTCTCAGATTTTCTTCTGCCAAGCTCACTGCTCTCTCAGGCTGATGGTCTCAATCTCTGCTCATCGTGGTCATACACGTACTCTCCTGGTCACAACCTTGACTGTTGCATAGGTTACACTCCTGTCTCTCATCTCGTCGACACAGTGACCTTCACTACTGCCTGTCCAGCCTGATGCTACCCAGGGTCTTCCCACCAGAATAGTTTTAGCCGAGGTTTCAAAGGCATGCTGATAAATTGGAAGAGTAGCTTCAGTAGTCTTCAGAACATGAAATAAAATAACCTGTCAGACGATGGACTCTGAAAAACAAACTGAGGGTTGTAGAGGGGAGGGGGGTGGGAGGATGGGTTAGCCTGGTGGTGGGTATTGAGGAGGGCACATTCTGCATGGAGCACTGGGTGTTGTGCACAATGAATCATGGAACACTTCATCTAAAACTAATGTTGTAATGTAAGGGGATTAACATAAGAATAAAAAAATTAAAAAAAAATAAAATAAAATAACCTGTCAGAGCATAGACCCACATAGTTTAATAACAACCTTCGTATAAATGGCACATTGTGTTTTTGGGGGTTTGTTTTTTTTTTGTTGTTGTTGTGTTTTTTAAATGTAACAAAATACAGAATCAGGGACACCCTAATAAGTCATTTAATAGCCATTTTTGAAACTTTTTCTTTCTGGTCCCCAAAGTTACACATCCTTTGTAGAAAATAGAACTAGCAAATGGAAAAAAAGTTAAAATAATCCCATTGCTTTTTCACACTTTGACACATACGAGTATGTATTGGCTTTACAAAAAATGGGTTATGTACACTTCTTATTGAGATAATTTTTCCATAAGTAAATATGCAGCCACATTATCATTTTTAACCACTATTTAATATTATGTTCCATTACTTGATGCATTCATTCATACAACAAATATTCAGAAGACTGTTCTGGGCTCTGAGCGTATAATCATGAATAAAAATATCCCTGCGCTCTTGAGTTTATATTCTAGTGGGAGAGCAACAAATAAATATTTATTATAAATGCACATGAAGACAGGCATAACTTAACAGAAAGAAAAGAGGGTGATATGATGTTGCACTGCAGGGGTCCTCAGGGGAGGGGCAAGGCTTTAGGAAGGCTGGCAGGGAAGGTGACCTTTAGCAGGGATTTGAGTGAGGTGGGAATGAGCTAATTCAATGGAGATATGGAGGCAGAGTCCCAGGCAAAACCAACAGGAAAAGGCCTTAAAAGCTGAAACAGTCTTTTCTTGTCCAATATTTATTTCTCACACTTAAACATTATATAAAGATTCTCCTTTACCTTCCTCTAGTATTTGGGGAGGAGGGTTTAACTGTTGCATTTAAACCTTTTATTCAACTTGTATGTTATTGTAAGACAGGGATCTTAAACAATACTCTTGTGAATGAGTACATGTATCAGTGTATATGCTCCTATCATTTCCCTAGGATAATTTCCTAGAAGTAGATTTTTAAAAATGACTATTTGATGCACATTGCCAAACTGCCTGCCCAGGAGGACTAATAGTTTGAGGTGTTCAGGATACGTCTCACCACACCCTTAGAAACAAATGAAATTGCAAACACTGTCATCTAGGAGAACAAGAGCATCTTAGGTTTTTCCACTGCACAGTCTTTTTAAAATTGCTTTATGTATGTATATATCTAGTTATGTTTTGTCTTCTCCTGTTTCTCCATTTTTTTTTTTTTTTTTTTTTTTAAGATTTTGTGAGGGAGAAAAAGGAAGGGGGGGAAGAGGGGGGGGGGGGGGGGGGGGGGGGGGAAGCAGGGGGCTCCATCCCAAGACCCTGAGATCATGACCTGAGCCGAAGGCAGACGCTTAACTTACTGAGCCACCCAGGCATCCCTCTCCATTCTTTTTTTTATTATTATGTTATGTTAATCACCATACATCACATCATTCATTTTTGATGTAGTGTTCCATGACTGAACCCTCAGTTTGTTTCTCAGAATCCATAGTCTCTCATGGTTTGTCTCCCCCTCCGATTTCCCCTCTTTCATTTTTCCCTTCCTGCTTTTTTTTAAATATATAATCCATTCATTCTTAATCATTTTTAGTGTCTGTTTTAGTGCTGTGATATTACATCTATAGAGGTTGAAAAAAATTATATTTTTGGTTATCTCCTTCATTATAACATACAATTCTACCTTTAATCAATTTAATGGTTCATATTTTGAAAGCCCCTTTTCCTGAAAATACTGCAGCCCAACTCTCTTTAAAAATGTCTACTTGCAGGGTGCCTGGGTGTCTTGCTGGGTTAAGCATCTGGCTCTTGATTTCAGCTGAAGTCATGATCTCAGTGTCCTGGGATTAAGCCCCCCCATGGGGCTCCATGCTCGGTAGGTAGTCTACTGGAGAATTTTCTCCCTCTCCCTCTGCCCCTCCCCTGGCTCGTGCATGCTCTTTTAAAAAAACGTTCACTTGCATTAGATACCATTCTACGCTAGTTTTTCTGAGGCACTGTGTTGTAGGTGAGTCACTTGATAGTATAGAGTTCCATTTTGGTTTGGTAAACAAAAGTATACATTTTATTCGATTAACTTTATGTAATTTATAATTGTTCTATCAGGCACAGTGGATCTTATTTCTGATTATGTTTTTAACTTTATTTTCCAGTGGATTCCTTTTATAATTTGCTTTTGCTTCTCTAACTGGAAAGGCATGTTGAGTTATTTTCATTAGCAGTTAATTTTCAGGTAAGAAAACACAATTTAAACAGTTTTCTAAATATCAGTCACTTTTTTTTTTCTTTTTCTACATAAGGTTAAGTAATGCACTTAACTTCTTCCCTTTCTTTCTCCTACATTTTAAAGTAGGATTTGGAATTTTCATTTCATTTTACTACGGTCATTGTTTTTCTGCTACATTCTATATGTTCTCTTAAGAATATTTGCACCTTTTCTAATCATACTTACACTGTTTAGAATCAATTCCATTCTCAAATAGTTGCCATATTTGCTGTTACTTCTCATATTGTGACTTGCTTTGTAATTCTTTAAGTTGTATCTCAATTGACTAAAATCTTTAATTTTTTTCCATATAGAATATGTGGAAGGACTTACACTTTGGGCCTTATAGAGCTGAACCTGTATTTTCATGGCCTTCATAAATGAAAACCCACTTGCTATGACATACAGTTGAAGGAGATATGTCACAAAAATAGCCCCCATGCACTTTAGGAATTGCTCCCTGTTTTTTTCCAGGTATCTAATATTTCAAGGCTGAGACCCATTTACTATTTGCCCCTATCATTAGCACTGTTTTCCCTGGATCCTTACAGGTCCCACAAAATTCCAAACCTTTGTTATGTGCATATTGTTATCAATTTCCATCAACTTTAACTGGTAGAGTGAGCCTTTTTACCAACTGTTTTAAGACTTTTCAATTCAATATTGTTTTTTGTTAAAAACTGAGAATGATACCATCGGTTCAATTCATTCTCTTCACTTCTTTGGGAAAACCAAACTCTCCTCGTGTTAGGTTCTTCATTTGATGTCCCCCATATCTGGGATGCTTGGGTGGCTCAGTCAGTTGAGCTTCTGACACTTGATTTCGGCTCAGGTCATGATCTCAGGGTCGTGAGATTGAGCCCTGCATCTGCTAGCTCTAGGCATGGAGCCTGCTTGGGATTCTTCCTCTCCCTGTCCACCTTCAGTCCCCCATGCCCCTCCCGCTCCCATGCTCCAAAAAAAAAAAAAAAAAAGCCTCCATATCTGTTGTCTTCAATCACCGTCATCTCTTCATCCTTTTTTTCCCCCCTTTATCCTGTTTATCTTTTTTTTAAGAAGCCGCCTCACAATCTGCTATACACCTCACTGATTGAATTTTCAACAAAATCTATTTCACGCTTTACAACATCTAACGTTATTTTTAATCCGCTAATTGCAAGTTCTGGTTTTCCATTTCCTTCCTATTTTTCCTCAGCACTACCAGATCTTTAATTCACTAAAATCTGTTGCTTTTCTTTTTCTAAAGCGTCCCTGTTTTCTTTCATGTATACGAGCACTCATAGCAGATTCTGTCTAAAGTTTTTCTTGCCTTTTTTTTTTTTTTTTTAAGATTTTATTTATTTATTTGACAGAGAGAGACACAGCGAGAGAGGGAACACAAGCAGGGGGAGTGGGAGAGGGAGAAGCAGGCTTCCTGCAGAGCAGGGAGCCCGATGCGGGGCTCGATCCCAGGACCCTGGGATCATGACCTGAGCTGAAGGCAGATGCTTAACGACTGAGCCACCCAGGCGCCCCCCATAAAACTTTTTTTAAAGATTTTATTTATTTATTTGAGAGAGAGAGAATGGCAGGGAGGGGCAAAGGGAGAGGGAGAGAGAGAATCTCAAGCAGATCCCCTCTGAGTGCGGAGCCCAATGCAGGACTCCATCCCAGGACCCTGAGATCATGACCTGAGTCAAAACAAAGAGTCAGCCACTTAACCAACTGAGCCACCCAGGCGCCCCAAGTTTTTCTTGCTTGTAATAAAAATTTTCAAATAGGTTCTTCTTCTAACTTGCCTTTATGATACAAAATTTCTCAAAAAATCCCATGTTTTTCCACTTTCATTTTATTTTTAGTAAGTGCAGAATTTCCTATGCTTGCTATTTGTTCAAAAGTATATGATGGAATCTTCAAAATTTATGTCAATTTTGAAATTCTCCTCTTGCAGAATCCTTGAGGGAAAAAAATCTCATTTTTTCCCCATTTCCATTCCTAATAAAGATAGGCATTCTTTTACCTCATCTTTGTTTACAAGTAATGTGAATGTATCTTCCTTCAGGTCTCTCACAATTTATCTAGGTGTGTTTGGAATTCTCCTCTTAGATATTAATCTCGAGTATTAGATAATCTAGTTTGAATAACTTCAAATAATTAGGAGGCTTAAGACCATGAGAAGCAAGGCCATGGAATGTCCCAGTGAGGGAGACAATTTCCTACATGTTTTTCTTTTGCATCTATTGATCTATATCTGATTATCTCTTTGGTCTGGCCCTGTCTTCTAACTAACTGCAACTAATCTTTTTTTCCCCTAGTGCTTCTGCCTGTTTAGTTCTGCCCGTTTAGTTACACCCACTAATTATTGAATTTTCAAGGGAAACATCCTATTGCTCACACACTTCATATTTACCAGAGCAAATGTTGTGTTTCCAGTGTCTGTGCTGAAACCCTTCAAAGTCCTTATTTGTGAAGCTAAAATTAGCTTGAAGTGAAATAGGCCTTATTTTCCCATGGCAACCCTCACCTCCATACCTGGACCCTTGAATATAGTGTTGTGGTCTTCTCCAAAACTAGGTGTTTCCTAGAATTCTGTACCATTTTACTGGGAAAGAGTTATGAACTTTATGACACCCTTCAATATACTCACAGGCAGACTAATACTTCTCTTTTTTTTTTTTTTTTTAAAGATTTTATTTATTTGAGAGAGAGAATGAGAGAGAGAGAGAGAGCGGCAGAGGGAGAAGCAGACTCCCTGCTGAGCAGGGAGCCCGATGTGGGACTCGATCCCGGGACTCCAGGATCATGACCTGAGCCAAAGGCAGTCGCTTAACCAACTGAGCCACCCAGGCGCCCCAGACTAATACTTCTCAAGGATCCTGATATGTGGTTGCATCATTCCCTCATTTCAGCACTGATGCATATTTCCCCCCATATTTGTTTTTTTAGTTATCACATATCACTCTCTGAATTTGTATGCTGGCTCCTATATTGATATATTCTTCCAGACCTTCACCATCTGGAATGAATATATGATGATGTACCAATCATGCTAGCTAGGTAATCAAAGACAAAGGACTCGCCCTGCCCACAGGCAACTTTTTTTTTTTTTTTTTTTTTTTTACATGACTGAGGTAGGACCTGAATCCATCAGCCACTCCTCCCTGGTGCCTCTTCTCAGGTCCTATGTTTAAGATTTTATTTTTTTTATTATTATTTATTTGAGACAGAGAATGAGATAGAGCATGAAAGAGTCAGAGGGAGAAGCAGACTCCCCGCCGAGCAGGGAGCCCGATGCGGGACTCGATCCCGGGACTCCAGGATCATGACCTGAGCCGAAGGCAGTCGCTTAACCAACTGAGCCACCCAGGTGCCTTCAGGTCCTATGTTTAGCTTAGCTACCTGCCAAGACTCCATTATTGGTTTCCAAGAACCCAGCAGCAAAACAAATGACTAGAGCAGTTTCCAGAATCTAAGGAACCACAGTTAGACCAGCTAATTCTTTTGAAAGGAATTTAAGAGGACATAAACGGCAGGGAGTTTTCCTTGCTAATGATTTCATTATGTCTGAGAGGCAAAACTAGCAAACAGAGTAAAACAGAACTCACAGGGAGATGGAAAGAGGAAGTGAGGGGAAAAAAAACAGCAACAATGTAAACAAAAAAAATGAAGACACCCTCAAGTCATTTAAAGTCTGAAACCTCTGATCTAAACACCAAGAAGCTCCCAATTAACTTTCTGAAACCTTGTTACAGCAAGGCCCAAATTTTACACTTTTGTTTTAAACTAAGACATGACAATCATGCTTATGAAAAACAATCATCTTACAGGACAATGGGGGTAGGTGTAGTGTTTCAGGGGCCAATTAACAGATTTTTTTTTTTTTTTAAGATATTATCTATTTATTCATGAGGGACAGAGACAGAGAGAGGCAGAGGGAGAGGGAGAAGCAGGCTCCCGGATGAGCAGGGAACCCAATGCAGGACTTAATCCCAGGAATCTGGGATCATGATCTGAGCTGAAGGCAGATGTTTAACTGACTGAGCCACCCAGATGCCCTACAGGAGTTCTTTTCCTACTAATGCAGGGCATTTGTTTTGTTGGGTTGTGTTTGTCTCGATGTCCTAAGGAAGACTTAAAAGAGTGAAATTAGGTAAGAACCTCAAGAACTTTCATGTATCACGACATGAAAAACATTTTTAAATATGATTCAACAAAGGTGAAATAGGTCTCTTTGTAAAACTAACTCTGTTAGTTGCCTCTTGTTACTGTTATTTGCTAAGTGTGGAGGACATACAGGACAAGCCAAGTTAAGGCCAGCCATTCCCGTAACAGGTCTAGATTCTCAAAGTTGCTTCAATATCAGGTAGGCTAAGTGACTGAGAAATGATAAAGCCAAAGAAATCCATCTCAGAGGTATGATGTCTTTGAGCATGAATTTTTTTTGTTTCTTGTCTCAATTAGTAATAAGAGGACATTTTGTTTTTGTTTTCTTTCTAATTGGATTCCAGTTTTTGTGAATTTTACCTTTTAGGTGCTGGATATTTTCATATCCCTATAAATACTCTTGAACTTTGTTCTGGAATGCAATTAACTTAGCTGGAAACAGTTTGATCCTTGTGAGCATTATTTTATTATTTTCTAGGTGAGATAAGAACAGTATGTAGTCTAAGGCTAATCATTCTCCATTTCTGAGGTAAGATTCTTCTGATTATTTCTAGCTATTGTCCCATGAATTAAGGGTTTTTCCAGTTTGGCTGGTGGAAAGGGGCCAGATTCCGCCCTGTGTCAACTGCAGGTACTATCACTTCTTATTCCTTCACATGGTTCCTTCTCCAGCCTTAAATAGTTAGTTTCCTTCTGTTTGCACTGATCAGTTCTCTGCTAAATATTCAAGGAGGATCCTCTGCACATCTCTGGTGTTTCTGCTTGGTGTAGCTCTCTTCTCTCCTGCACTCTGCCCTAAGAACTCTAGCTGCCTTGTTCTCCCAGCCCTCTTGGCCTAGTCTAACTCAACTCAGGGATCTTTCTGGGTTCCTCTTCCTTGCACAATGGGCTGGAAGCTCTCTCAAGGCAGTATTTGGGACAACCAGAGTGCATTTTGCTTGTTTCCCATCCTGCCTGATGTGATCAGAGGTCACATTCATTGACTGATATGCATTATCTTCAAAACTGTTGGTTCACATATTTTTATCTCAGTTATTAGTTGCTTTAGGCAGGATGGTAAATATGTTCCCTGTTTTTTCCAGCTTGGCCAAAATGGTGGTCTCTAATGAAAGGTTTTTGAAATCTCAATAGGTGAGGTTTACAGTAATGAATATCAGTACTCTCTCTTTAATGTTTTCTGATGGGAGGACAGGGGCCTACAGATTCATTAGTTCTTACCAACCACATAACAAAGAGCCCAGCTGGTCAAAAACAATCTATTGTTTTGGGGGGGCTCTAAGGCCAGCTGCTGACTTAATGTGGAGGATACTGGGGAATATATGAACCAGCACTCTGGTTTCTCTTTATAATAGCCTCAGTGTGTGCCTCAGTCCCCTGGTGTTGCAAATACCATAAATGTAACTCAACAGTTGGGGCCAGGCTAGAGTTAAGGACTGACTGACTTCCTCCCTCCCACCGTTTTTTGTTTTGTTTTGTTTTGTTTTTTTAAAGACCTAATATCTGCTTCCTATCTGGTAAGGAAAATCAAAGTGATTTTACACTCTACACTCAGAGACCATACAAGGGGTGCCTGGTATACCCCTAAAAGACAACAATTGCACTACTAGGTATTTACCCCAAAGATACAAATGTAGTGATATGAAGGGGCACATGTACCCCAATGTTTATAGCAGCAATGTCCACAGCAGCCAAACTATGGAAAGAGCCCAGATGTCCATCAACAGATGAATGGATATAAAAGATGTGGTATATATATACAATGGAATATTACTCAGCCATCAGAAATGATGAAATCTTACCATTTACAATGATGTGGATGAACTGGAGGGTATTATGCTAAGCAAAATAAGTCCATCAGAGAAAGACAATTATCATATGGTTTCACTCATATGTGGAATATAAGAAATAAAACAGAGGATCATAGGGGAAGGGAGGGAAAGCTGAATGGGAAGAAATCAGAGAGGGGGACAAACCATAAGAAACTCTTAACTATAGGAAACAAACCAAGGGTTCCTAGAGGGGAGGTAGGTGGGGGGATGAGGTAACTGGGGGACAGGCATTAAGGAGGCCACATGATGTGATGAGTACTGGGTGTTCTATGCAGCTGATGAATTACTGAACACTACATCTAAAACTAATGATGTACTATATGTTGGCTAAATGAATTTAAATTAAAAAAATAAAACACCACTGAAATGAAAGCTCTCCCCATCCATAAAGAAAACAAAATTCAGAAAGAATGAATCAGTTTCCTGATCTAGTCATCACACTCCCTCTCCAATCACCTCAAAGTCTCTCCTTTAGAAACTATGATCTTGATAGGTTTGTGTTTGATCAGGTAAGTGATTTCTTCTATGTCCCTCCCCCACCCTCCCTCCCCCCACCCCCCCCACCCCCGGCCCCGGACTAAACACAATCACTGCTTTACTCACCCAGATGACAAGTCAGTACTAACCTTGGGATAACAAACCCCTGTGTAGTACAGCCTATGTGGAAGTGGTGATGGGATGGGGAGTAAGTTCATAGAAAGCATAATGGAGGAAAATTCAGGAAAGCAGTAAAATAGAATTAAGGACAGCTTCTGTGACAGGTGCTGTAATTAAACCATTTCTAATCCTTACAGCATTTAAACACTGCTCTTATGCACTCTATTTACGGATGATAAAACAGACTGAGTTTAATGACCTGCTCAGAATATAGTGAGTAGATGATATAAATATGGAATCCAATTGAAACCTGCCTGATTCTAAAGCTTATGCCCACCACACCATAATACTATACACTTCCTATCTCCAAATAAAGACAGCTCTGCCAGCTAATGGAATAAAAATTAACTGAATCTCAAAAACATAATCAGACTCCAATCCTACATCCTTCCCTACCTCCAACATTATAATTTATTGCAGGGCTATTCCCCATCTTCACACATTTCTTCATCATCTTAGGGCTCCTCTTAATCATCAGTTAAAGAGCATCTTGACCCCCTAATAGAGAGGTTGAGGGATAATGTTTGGACAAATAGGCTACAGGCATGGCAAGAAAAGGTGCTAAAAAGGCAAACTTCTCTTACCCCATACTACACCATGCAGTTTCCTGGTTTAAAAAAAAAAAACAACTCCCTCACTAACTGCTTATTCCCCATGTTAAAAGGCTTTTCTGCCCCCTCATTTCCTTATTGCTGTCTTTCTCCCATCTTTAAAAGTTTAACTGCAGGACTGGTATCACTTAAATTCTAACCCTAGGGATCAGACATTTGTTCAATTTGCATAGAATGAACAGGAGAGAGAGAAAATTCCCTCATTTACTGCTATGAATTAGTAAAAGAGCCAATGGAAGGTCTTCTTATTCTAATTATCAATCTCACAAACACCAAATTTAAAGTATCTAAATTCTGAATCACTTGTTTATTGGCCACTTGGCTTGAAATCAGGACAAATGGAACATCCAAACAACAACAAGTTACTTGGTAAAGGTAATATAAATGCTCTGAAAATGCTAGTATTTTGAACCAATGCTATGTTGTTATGAGCAAGGCATAAAAGGGCAAGTACTAAAAGAGTAAGAGACAAAATATGCTTTCAGGAATTATATAAACACAAATGCACTAAAATTGGCAAATATCTTTAATAGCAATTTTTAAATTTTCAATTTATCTCTGCTTTCCCTGGTAGCTATTATTTTAACACATGCCCTTTAATATACCCACACCAATCTGAGGGTGCATGAGCATGCAGATAAACACAGAAGTAAATTGATTCTTCTGGTTTTTTTCTTCCAAAGAAAATTGTCTGACAAAACAAATAGTCAGGTTTGAATATGATGTGTTAAGACACCATTGTAGTACCCAGGCCATCCTTCAAACATTACATCAACTGCTCCATTCAGCACTTTTCTGACCTGTGAGGCATCTTAGTCTGTCCCAAATGTTGGAGATGAGGGTTCTGTTGCACAATAAATGAGCTCTGTAACAGAATATAAGATCTGGTGTGCTCAGAGGGCAAGGATAAATCCTAGCAGAACACGGACATCATCGGTCATATATTATCTGAAGGCCCACAGCAAAACCACCATGTGTTTTATGTAATGCCCATTGCTATGAATCAGAACATAAAACCACTAAACATTAATATTCTATTGATTTCAGCCAATTTGGTTGTTTTCAACTCCAGCTAACACCTTGTTCCTCAGGGAAATTTTAGGATCTTGAATGATACTTCTAGCTTTCCTCGTGGGTTTTTTCCCTTTCTTGTTCTGTGATAGCTAAAATAATCCAGCCCAGTAACTGTCATTTGTGAGAAACATCTTTCCATGGAACCCAAAACTTGTCTTTAGGGTAAAGAGGTCAGTTTGTCTGAAGGAGCTTGCTACATCCCATAAAAAGTTTGCGGCTTTTAAGCAATATGATGTACACACGATGTTAAAAACAGCTATAAGTTGGTGAAAGCATAAGGATAGCTTTGGTAGTTTCAAGATTGTCATTTGTACTAAAGCTTCACAAAATCAAGAAAATAGCATCTTCAATGTACGTTCACTCAACAAGTGTTTATTGAACATGTGCTATGTGCCAGGGGCTCTACCAGGAAATCAATGAGTGAGTCAAACAAAATCCCCAAGGTCATAAACTTAGAGAGACAAGTAAAAAAAAATACATACTATAATGTCAGGTAGTGGTAACAGCTATCAAGAAAATAAAACAGGTTCAAGGAATAGAAAGTAAGGGTGAGTCCTATTATACATCCAATTATCAGGGGAGTCCCCCCAAAAGGATGAGACTTTTAAAGATTTTATTTATTTGACAGAGAGAGACACAGCGAGAGAGGGAACACAAGCAGGGGGAGGGGGAGAGGGAGAAGCAGGCTCTCCGTGGAGCAGGGAGCCCGATGCGGGACTCGATCCCAGGACCCTGGGACCATGACCCGAGCTGAAGGCAGACGCTCAACAGACTGAGCCACCCAGGCACCCCAGGATGAGACATTTGAGCAAAGATCTAAGTAAAGTGAAAGAAAATCTTGGTGACGACAGTGCTACCAGCATAGGGAAGAGTACAAAGGCTCAGAGATGCAAATAAGCTTGGTGTGTTCTAGAAACAACTACTTTGCGGCACCAGGGTGGCTCAGTTGGTTAAGCGGCTGCCTTCAGCTCGGGTCACGATCCCAGGGTCCTGGGATTGAGCCCCACACCGGGCTCCTTGCCCAACAGGGAGTTCGCTTCTCCCTCTGCCTGCCGCTCCCCCTCCTTGTGCTCTCTTTAATAAATAAAATCTTTAAGGAAAAAAAAAAAAAAGAAACAACTTCTATGTCACTGAAACCAAATGGGGAACATTGTAAGGAAATGGGGTTGGAGATGAAGAGATAGTCAGGGACCTGGGAACCAAGGCCTGTGGGGCCTATAGATTCAAAGATATTGCAGAGTACAGAGCCTGTTTTTTTTTTTTCTTTTTTTACATACTTTATTTTATTTATTTATTTGACAGAGAGAGAGAGAGAGAAGAGCAGGGGGAGAGGGAGAAGCAGGCTCCCAAGGAGCAGGGAGCCCGATGCGGGACTCGATCCCAGGACCCTGAGATCATGACCTGAGCCGAAGGCAGACGCTTAACTGACTGAGCCACCCAGGTGCCCCCCGAGCCTGCTCTTAAGGCATTACTCCTCTGGCATTGTGGAAAATAGACCTTAAAGGAGCAAAGGTATAAGCAGGGACCAGCTAGTGGCCATAGCAGGAGTGTGCATCTAAAACTAATGATGTAATGTATGGAGATTAACATAAGAATAAAAAATAAATAAATAAATAAAATTTAAAAAAAGAATTCACTGTTCTCTTTTCAGCATGTTTAATTTGAAATGCCTATAAAGAATCTAAGTGGATAACAATTGGATCTTCAAGTCTAGAGGTCAGGAGCAAGGGCAGGACTGAAGATATAAGCTCAGAGGAGAAGAGCATGAGGGGTTATTAAGACCATGCACTTGTTTAAGATTGAAAGGAGAAAGCTTTGTAGGGAGAGAAAAGACTGATATCTAGAAGTCAAAAAGAGAACCAGAGAAGCAAACCCAGTAACTAGCAAGGGACCAGATTACTGTATGGTGCTCTACAAGTCAAGTGAAAGAAGTATTTTAAAAAGGAGAGGGGTGCCTGGGTGGCTATATCTATGATATAGATTCAAATATTCAAAATAATTCTAATTAAAATTTTAATTACCAGTTACATGCTTAAATGTCAATCCAATTTTGAATTAAACTTATCTTAAAGTTTTAAATTCATAATTGTTGCAAATGGCTAATATCCTCTTTTAAGAACTTGAAAAAGAATACTAAAAATAAAATTTGAAAAAAAGAAGCACCTAAAGGAGATTGAAATTAGCCAAAACAATCTGGGCAAACGTGAAGTGCTTTTAACAAGATTAACTAGGACATGAGTATTGGTACAGGTTTGCAGAAATATAAAAAAAGAAAAGGGTAAAGTCAAATCGGGCAGTGAGGGGGACTGAGTAATCTAGGAAAGGTTACTATTCTGGATCAGTAAATCTGGACTAGTGAGAAAGTAGCATGGATGTGTCAAAATACACACTTCAAATATTAATTTTTAGATACTAATTGCTAAAACTAAAAAACTAATGTTGACAAGCTACCAGAGAAAATCTGCAGAAAAATATTAAAAAGGTAGCAAGCTTAGAAAAACAGATATGATGAGTATTTAAATTGAATTTAAATTGCTTTAAAAAAAAAAAAAACTCACCAGAAAAGGCATTTTCCATTAAATGTGAATTTAATCTCAGTTTTAAGTTTTCAATTCAAAAACATCCCAAGTATATAAGAATTAGGGAAATGGTAACAGCACAAAAGTCCCAAGTTTTAAACATCTGTGTGAATGGCAGTTCTTGCTGTTTCTATTCAAATTCTCAAGAGACAAACCTCCGAGAGGTCCAGTTCATCTACTCAAACCAAGTCACAAATGTTAAGTGACTGTCCTGCCCACAAATTGGCTTTTGGGGGTCAGGTTCTTCCCTGTCCCTTGTGCTGAGGAAGAGCATCAGTGATTCAGCAACTGGTCTCTGGAGCTGGACTCCAGGGCTCAACCCCTGTATCTTTCATTTACAAGCTGTGCAACCTGGACAAGTTGTTTAATCACTACTTTCAAACCCAGAATTCATAATAGGAGCATTATCCAGAAGAAAACAAGCATTGAAGGTCTTAGAGCAGGAGAGTATGGAGTGCAAAACAATCTAATGGTCCTGGGAATGAAAACTGTAGTCCCATTTTAATGACTGGAGTATAGGGTGCCTGAGCACAAGATTGCCATCTTGTTAAGGGTAGATTGGCCATTCACCCCAGTTTCTAGCATGGAGTCGTGATTATACAGATGTCCAATAGATGGGTTTGTAGAATTGAACTGACTTTATCTAATTTTGATACTGCATGAAAGAATATGGTGACCATTTTTAAAAAAAGAAGCTGGAAGAAGAGGAGTTTAGACATTTTGCATTTCAAATGCAGGTGGTACATGTAGATGCAAATGTCTAGCTGAGAGTTAGAAATGTGAGACTGAGCTTGGAAGGTAAGATGGAGCTATAAATACGAATTTGGGAATCATCTGCCTCCATGTGTGAATTAAAACTATAGGAGTGGATGAGACGACTAAGAGAGGGAACCTAAGAAGTAAAGGGGAGGCCAGAGCACGAACTGGGGAAGCTAAATACTTAGTGAGCTTTCGAGAGTCAGATTCTGGATGGCACAAGACAGGATTGCACTGAGCATAGAGGTAGAGCCATTAATTTTAGAATCTACAGAGACACCACCTTCCTTGATAAATGACCCATTGCATTACCCCCACCTTCCATAAACAAATTCTGCCAAACTTCCCAAAAAAAACAACTTACCCTTGAAACATTTCTGTCTGCAACTCTTTTCTATGGCATGGTTTGAAAAGAAACTTTATCATAACAGCTACTTTCTCCTTCTCCCCTGTAAATAATGCTGGAGGAATCAACACTGAAATTCTGAAATGATTTCACACTCTTGACCAGAACTGAAGTAGTAATTGACATTCTTGCAGGGTAATATTAAAATTTTATGTCAAACAGGACACATTTTTTCCCTCCCTCAGCAAGAATTTTCTTTAAGGTTTATTTTTTTTAACTTCATGTTTTCAGTAACTTAATTTGGCTTTCACTGGAAGTGTTTTGTTTTTGTTTTTTTTGAGGTGAATGACATAATAATAGCTAGAATATTAATTGACATGTTCAGGCAGGGATGAAAATCTATTTGAGGATAATGTAAATTGGAAGTACAGGAAGGTGGCATTTACAATTCTGGAAGCACAAGAACAAACTGAATCTTAATTTTTTCCCCCTGATTTTCACACCGTTAGAAATTACTGTTTGCATAAACCATGTGGAGTAATTTGGAATGAGCAGTTTCTGACCTATACAGATAGGCTGTAAGCATGTGTAAGGAGCATATACTGGATGTTTGCTTACATAAGGATTGGTAGGTATTTCACAGAGTTATTTTTTTTTATGTGAATACACTGAGGACACAGTAGGGCATTAATATTTGCTAGGACTATATCCTAAAAAACTAAAATTATGGAAATATCTTTATTACCTCATATATAACATTTATACTGTAATCGTAACCAAACATGCATTCAAAGAAAAAATAAACTACTGTTTTGAACATGATTTTTCACACAAATACACTAATCCATTTATACTTGATTCTTGTAAGAGGATCATAAAGAGACACATGTTTCACACACAAAAATTGAGGGTTTTTAAATTTCCTAAAGGGCCACTTCAGTCTTAACATTCTGTATTTTTTTTTTCGAGTCTATCACATCATTACTTTTCAGTTACTAATTGAAAATGTGGTAGACTTACACTATCAGTGATTTTTATGTGATTAATCACTTTCATGGATATCATGAAATCTAAACTCCCTCCACCAAGATTTGAGATTTCCACTATGTTTGCATTGAATTTTCAGGTGTTTACGATATCTGACATTCAGCAAGGCTCTCCTGTACAGTTTTTTATAATGGGTTAGGATAGATGCTAGTGTTATGACCAGGGAGAGGCTAGAAAATGGAATCTTTAAGAGTTCAGTTCAATAGACGAATGTTTTCGTGTAATGTCAACGTTTGCTTCCTTTGCAACTGTGTAACAATGTGAGATTGCATCATAAATACTGGATTTCACAGACCCATCAAGCTATCGTTTTTTTTTTTTTTTTAGGTTGGATCATCTCCGCCTCTTACCCCAGAGACATGGCATAAAAAGAACAGGATAAAAATCCAGAACATACTTCAAAGTGCATATTTAAAAAGGGACTATTTTTGTATATTCCAGTGTTCAAAATAAACGTAGGAGTTAAAAGCAAATGAGCACTTTTCGGGCCCCCTGGGTGGCTCAGTCAGTTAAGCGTCTGCCTTCAGCTCAGGTCATGATCCCGGGGTCCTGGGATTGAGTCCCGCATCGGGCTCCCTGCTCAGAGGGGAGTCTGCTTCTCCCTCTGCCCACCCCCTGCTCCTTCTCTCTCTCACTCTGTCAAATAAATAAAATCTTAAAAAAAAAAAGTAAATGAGTACTTTTCATTGATAGTAACATTTGAGTGATCATTACTGTTCAATGACGTTTCACTTGCCTTAATTCTACTTTTAAATGTCACATAACCCATTATGATGAATCACCTCCTTTTAACAGATGACAAAAGTGAGACCCGGAAAGGCTAGAAAATTTGCTCAATTTCACAAAGGTAGTAAAAATTTTGAAAAAAAAGTTCTAAACTCTACAAACTGACCTGGTTACGTAAGAAAGGTTATAGAGTTTAGATGCAATGGCACATGCAAACATTAGATACTTTGGGGGATGATGTAGCTATTAGACTACTTACACACCAGTTCATAAATAAGGATAGCTTATGTACGGTGTTAAGAGACGAAAATAGCAATGAACCGCTAATGCATTCTTTTAGGCATCAAACAAGCTAGGAGCTTATGTTTCTAATACATATTAGTTATGTTCTATACAATAGCTAAAGACAGGAAGAATTTGAAATTATATTTTTTAAGTTTTTTTTATTTGAGAGAGCGAGAGAGAGAGCGTGCGTACAAGAGGGGGGAGGGTCAGAGGGAGAAGCAGACTCCCCGCTGAGCAGGGAGCCCAATGCAGGACTCGATCCTGGGACTCCAGGATCATGACCTGAGCCGAAGGCAGTCGCTTAACCGACTGAGCCACCCAGCCACCCCTGAAATTATCTTTTGAGAATAGAAGTTAATAAGGAATTCCTTAAGAACCGTCATATTCTATAGGAGGTGCTAACTACTTAGTTGTGCTGCCCCATTCACCCAGAAGGCACTCTGACACTGATTTCCTTAGACACTTGAATGAACTATCAATAGCTAGACGCCTATTATTTCAACAGTAAAAATACAAACAAATGAGGTAAAAAATCAGTAGCAGTAATGTGTAGGTATTCATTTGCAAATCTTGACTACTGATGAGAATATTAGAATATTAGAATATGGTAGTAACAGTTCCCAAACTGGGTTTAAACAGTATTTGGAGTACCAGCAATAATTCCTTAAGTGCCTCCTTCCATAAAACTGACACAACAAACCCTCCCCCTTAAAATACATTGCTGGTTTATTATGAATAAATGGCAGAGACAAGGACAAAGAATCTCTAACACAGTAAATTATCCTTAAAATGTTCTAAAAATTTCCAAGTTTCCCAATTCCTTTTGCTGGCTCTACCATGCCTATCAAGTCTACTCAGGCATCACTATAAATCAAGCCCTACAACAAGCAAATAAATAAGTAAACAAAAACCTAGCAGGTTTACCACATCCCTGGATACCATTGATGTTCTCTGGGATCTTTTCCAAAAAGGCCTTTCAGATGATTCTGTTCCCATCCCATAGGGAAAATTCTCTCGTCCAAATTTAAGTCAGGCTCCTCTGAGCACTCTCCTTGACTAGGTTCGACCCTTGGTTTCTGTTACTGTCCTTGTAGGGTCCAATTTTAGCAAGAATCCTAAATCAGATTAGCCAGAATCCCCCACCCACGTTCCTTATCCTCCACTATCCCAAAAGTCATATTTGACCATCCAGGCCTGCCTTCAGCAAGAAGCTTGTTAGTTCAGTTTAGCAAAGAACTACCCTTACTCTCTTCTTCATTTTGTATCCACTGACCACTACACCTTGTTCCTTGACTATAAATTCCCACCTGTCCATGCTGTATTTGGAATTGAGCCCAGTTCTATATGGAGATCCCTTTTCCCCTGTGGCAATAGTTCCTGAGTAAAATCTGTTTTTACTGCTTTAACTATCCCCCAGTTCTGGCTTTCTTTGACAGATGGATCAAATCCAATAGGGAAAAAACATGTTGATAATGATGGTCTAGGTACTCTGCAACCATCTCCACCTGTCTTTGAATCTATGCCTCAGTTTTCTCATCTCTAACCTGGAGATAAAAAGCATCTCCTTCACTTTGAGGATTAAATGAGTTAATACAACACTTAGAATGCCTAGAACATGCAAAATATTCAATAAATGTCCTTTTTATTGCTATTACTAACAAATTCTACATCTGTAAGTTCTTCTAAACCTCTAATGCTTTAACCATATATGTATTTCAGTGTTATAAAGTCTTTTCATTATGCCCTGTATACTTGTTCAAGAAAAATTCCCAAATACCATAGAAGTATCCTACAAGTTAACAAGAGGAGATCTTTAATTAATATATTTAAAAAATCCCTTATTATTTTTGGTCATATATAAATGTAAACCTATCAGTTTAAGAATACAAATGCATACTACATATTCACATATTAATGGATTTAGAATCTGTTATGGTTTTAAAGATAAAGAGCACCCACCGAGGTGTGGAAAGTAATCAATAATACAATAGGGATCAACAATCAACTTATCAGAGGCTGTAAAAGGAATTAATATTCTATCACACAGAACCATGCCTGACTACACTCTCAAATATTTTTAGTTGAAATAATCTGAAGACACCAGGCTCTAAGCCTTTTGGGGGTTCAATAAATGTTAGCTACTGTTACTATCAATCAAAAGGGTTGATTTGCTTTCAACTCACATATTTGGTATTTACACCTCTGAGTTCCTAACATAAAGGCTCTAGAGAAACTTTTGTTGCATCAAAGATTAGATAAGTAAATGAATGAATGAATCATATCAATGCCATTATGATATGAGCATCTCTGGTCCTCTACTCTTCCTTACTCTTCATCTTATTCCTTCTTCCCTCTACTACCGGTTTGTGTTGACCTCTTGGGGATTGCTTCCTCTCTTCCATTTTGGTTTTACTTTATCTATGCTTGTTTATTTGGTCATTTTTTCCCTTTTCAATGTCCCCTTAACTAATTGAGTGAACTGATTGCATGAACAAATTGACAGACTTCAGTTTATTAACTTTTCCCTCTCAAAACTCTTCTAAAATGAAAAGAGAATTTTTTTTTTCGAAAGTAAAAAAAAAAAAAAAAAAAAGGTATAGATCCTCAAGGACAAAGATAACAGGGAGAAGAAAATATCAAGATTTTAGAAGCTAGAAATCCTATGAATGAATGGGAAAAGACTTAGGAAACCTGAATGCTCTGAAACCCAGCCTGGTTGATAGGGAAGACTAAAATCTGGTCAGTGTACCTCACAAATCACACAAGTGTTCAGGAATTGAATTTACATGGGTACCTCTGGAAAAAAAAAAAAAAGGCATAGAGGTAGAGCTGATGGGCTGAAAAATCTGTTTGGAAAGAAAATAAATACCCTCTCTGGGGCCCCTGGATGGCTCAGTCAGTTAAGCATCTGCCTTCGCAGCTCAGGTCATGATCCCAGGGTCCTGGGATGAAGCCCCGTGTCAGGGTCCCTGCCCTGCTCAGCAGGGAGTCTGCTTCTTCCTCTCCCTCTGCTTGTGTGTATGCCCTCTCTCTCTCTCTCTCAAAATAAATAATCTTTAAAAGAAAAAAAAGCCCCTCTTTAATCTCAGCCAAAGATGGAAAATTTGCTTTCTGGATAGGGTGAATTGGGGGATTCCAGGGAGTACAGGCACAGTTAGGAGAAGGGTTACCCAACTGAGAACTTCTGAATAAAGTGAAAATCAAAATCTACTCACAATAATGAGGCCCCCATGCCCTTCCCTAACTTGGATTCCAGAATAGAGTCAACTAGATATGTACCTTCCACAGGTCATTGAAAATGATTCAAAGTCATCAAGGAAATATGACCAGAGAGAAAAGACCTAGTGTTACCAACAGGCAAGTGACTGCCCCCCCCCCCACAAAATGGTCTAAAAGACACCCCCCCCCCACCACCAAACACACACACACACACACACACACACAGTGCTTAGGATCAAGATTTCAGTTACTCATCCTCAAGTGAGTGGTGAGCCTGAGACCACCGGACATTTGAGGAAAGGTTCTCACATAAGAGACCAAGATCAAATCCATAAGAAAAAAAGAATTGTCCTTTGGGTCCCTTCATTATCTACCATAGTCCTTTGACAGTGTTTTATTCTAATTATTTCTCCCCATGTCTACATTTTGCTAGTAGACTATGAGTTGCTCGAACACAGAGAATGTATCTTAGTTATTTTCACATCTCCACTGAATAGCCTGGAGCCCAGAAAAAAAAAATACAGAGTACCTGATAAAAGCCCATTAATTTAAGGAGAAAGGGAAGGAGAAGGGGAAGGAGAAGGGGAGATTATAAGGAGAAAAAAGCTAACTATGAGTGACTGAACACTAGACGTGACTCATAGGGGGAAAAAAAAAAAGCCACTGGAGTATTCCAAAATTTAGTAGTTCAGGATAGGAAAAGAAGCTAGTAAAAGAAAATGAGAAAGGAAGTTAGTAGAAGGACAATAGCAAATGTTGCTTGAAGGACAGGTAGCTGGAAAGTGCTTCGAGGAGCTCCTTGTCTGTAATGGCAGGGCTGCTCGGACATGAGGTCGGAGGAAGACAGAATTACCTAGAGGCTTTGGCACACTCCTACCTCTGGTGTCCTTGACAGTCATCATTTCCAGGGAGAGGGGGAAAGAAAAGCCTCATTGGGCTGACTTGTGGAAAAATTTAAGCTGAAAAGATAGAGATGGTAAAAAGAGCCAACTCTGCAGAGATGTTTGCTATGAAAGAGCTGTAGTGGGGGGAGACGTGGAGTCAATGCAAACATGAATAAATTATTAGTAAGGCATAAGTGTGTGCCAATAGGAACAATCCGGTATAGACATAGAAATTGGTTATGGAAGACGAACAGCTGAAAGAACAGATCTTTTGAGAAGATCAGAGGGATTGTAGAGAGGCTGCCCTTAGAAGAACTGATTTTTTTTTTTTTTTTTAAGATTTTATTTGACAGAGAGCGAGAGACAGCGAGAGAGGGAACACAAGCAGAGGGTCAGAGGGAGAAGCAGGCTTCCCGCAGAGCAGGGAGCCCCATGTGGGGCTCGATCCCAGGACCCCGGGATCATGACCTGGGCCACCCAGGCGCCCCAAGAACGGACAATTCTATTATAAGGGGACAGAAGGTATACTCTGTAGGAGCTGAGGAAGATGGACTGGTAAAACTGGTGCTGGGAAGATGAAGTGGTTCTCACTTGATTGCATCTATTTTTTCCATGAAATATGCACCATTTACATACGGTGAAAGGGGAGATTTTTCTTCTAACAGGAGTAAAATTGAGTTGTAGAGAGCAGGAAAAAAAAAACCTCAAGTAGTTTTTTTAGAGTAAGATGTATTTGTTGGGGGGAAAACTAACTACAATGCCAAGCTCTGGAACATGCCTCTAGGAAACATTAGTGTTCTAAATCTGTGAAGGAAGAAGTATATAACTTAACTTTACAACACGCTACTACCCAAGCCGCCACTGCAGTGTTTTTAGCTCGAGGCAATAGCCCCAGGCACACATAAGAGTACATTTCATAATAGCCATTCTCAAAATGTTGAAATAGTAAATACCATGTATATTGTGTATCTCAATTTCTTTAAGTCTTAATTTCTTTAAGTCTCATAACAACCCTCTAAAGTAATTATCACCCTTTTTATTAAAACCCAACCCTTTTTAAAACCTGAAAACTGATACTACAAAAGATTAACAAAGCCACACAGCCTTTTTTTTTTTTTTTTTTTTTTTTTTTAAGATTTTATTTGAGAGAGAGAGGAAGAGAGAGAGCACAAGCAGGGGGAGCGGCAGGCAGAGGGAGAGGGAGAAGCAGACTCCCCACTGAGCAGGGAGCCCGATGCGGGACTCGATCCCAGGACCCCGGGATCATGACCTGAGCCGAAGGCAGACGCTTAACTGACTGGAAATCAAACCTCAGCCTGATTCTTAAGGTCAGTTCTTTCTATGACCCTATCACCAGAGACAGTGATGACTTCTTGAAATACCATCATTTAAAAAATGCTCACTTTAGCTAATACTCCAAATTTTAAAAGATTCATTCTTTTTAAAGTCCATTTTTCAGTTTAGTCAGATTTAATCATATGTAACTCACATCTATAGTGATACATGCAGAATTCATTCCTTAAGAAACATTGCTTAAGTACATGCCTCTCATGAACAGTAAGGGATGCTATGGGAGTGGGGGCAGAGGGGGAAAGAAACAATCTAGTTAGAAATAGCTTTAAGAATAACAGTCTTCATCTGGGGGCTCAGATGCTCAAAATATGTCTGCATTAAAGTTTGGCCTCCGTTCAGTAGTCCTGAACCCTAGCTACACATTGGAATCTCTTGGGGAACTTTAAAATAATAGAGGGTCCAAATCAACCCATATCAATTAAAATCAGATTCTCAGGTGGTAGAGCCCCGGTAGTGATAATATTTAAAACTTCCCCAGAGAATTCTAATGTATAGCAAAGGACTCGAGCTCCAGGCCCAGTGGTAAGTTCTGTGTTGGAAAGGATATAATACTGTAGCTGGGGTCTTGATCTGAGCACAGTCATGTGCACAGGGCTTTTCTGTCCAGCAGGATGACCAAACCTACCTTCACATTCCTCTCAGCTTGAATCAGTTTTGGAAGGGTGTCTTCCTTACTTTTTTTAAGAGCATGCCAACTGGTCTTAAGGATTAACTTGCTTTAAGCTTATGCACTCGTTTTCTGACCTAAGCACCTTGGTTTGTAGTAAAACCTACTTTGAGATTTGCAGACCATTGGTCTTGAGGAATTAAGGACCAGATTTTCCCAGAAGATAAAGCCTATTTGGAAACAGCTACCACTGATAACCACCAAGAGCCTGCTGTTTATCTTTTATCAATGCCGTACCCTAGAGGTCAAGTTCATCTATTAAAGACATCCTTCCCTTTGGGATTTTAAACTCTGTCAAGTTCTTCTTTGTTAAAATTAGTTCAGGGGCTTATGTCTGCATTCTTCCATTTATTAATATGTTCATTTGATATCTCCTATAACTAGCGATCTTAAACTAACCAATACGTTTTTAAGATTACTGTTATCAAAGAGAACAAGATAATACAGAAATAAAGTGGCATACCAGCAAGGCCATGCTAAGAACAGGTACAAGAAAAAAAAGGAAGTCACAAGCACTGACCGCTTACTGTACTTGGCATTTCACTTACGCTCTCCCAGTATGTTTATAACCTCCTATGGAGATACGTGTCATGAAATCGCTATTGTTATCTCTATTTTACAATAATGAAACTGGCTCAGTGACATATAACTTTCTCAAGGTTATCTAGGCCCGTGCTTGTACTAAAAATTCAGACCTGTCCAAAACTCACACTCTATTTTGTCCAGATTATTGATGAAATTACTAAGAACAGACTTGAAATTCATCAATTTGACAACTCCTTCTTGCCACAAGATACTTAGACACTCACCCTTATGTGCTTATATGCAGCTCATCTACTTTTCAATGTCTGGACATGGCCAGGAAAAAGTGTATTAATCTGATGAATAAGACTATGCAATTCCATATTAAAGTCAGCTGTTCCTACTCAAAGACTTGCAATTTTTAGAAGATCTTATAATTCTACTATGAAGATGTTATAACTTAGCTTGTCTTGATCACCTCACTGAGGTTGAGTTTTTTCTTGTCATCTTAAGATTTAGCCTATAACCACGTTTAGACATTTAGGTGATGTGTTCTTGCTATACTATGGACCCCAAATTGCCATTCATACAGGCTAGTGTAAGAATTATTTTTAATTTGACCATGGAATTTTGTTTCCTTCATTCAGCATCCTTGTATTTATGTTCTATTGATCTAATCATTTAGTGCCAGAAGCTTCCAAGTGGTTCCTTTCATACTTTATCAATAGATATTTTATACGTTCTTATGTTTTTCTGCCTTGTGGTAACACTTTTTAAAAATTAGTTTACTATCTAAGCCCCTCTGACCATCATCCATCTCCTCATTTGCCACTTCTGTAGCAGCTCTTTTCCCTGGAAACTTCAAATTCCATTCTTGGTTCTCTCTCCCTCTTTCAGGAGTCACCATTTATTCTGGTCTTCTCTTCCTCTTCTTTCTGCAAATGATAAACCTACAATCTGTGTCTTATTGTGCTATGTGCTTTTTGTCTAGTTTACTCTGTCAAGTATTGGTTCAGTTCTTGGCTCTGCACTACAAAAGATGGTGTTTTGGGCCCCTTTCATTCTTCTTCTTCTTCTTCAGAGAAAGAGAAGCAATTTAACTTCCCTAGCTCTGATTCACAGGCACCTTCACATGCTTGAAGCTTTTGATGTTCTGTTGCTCATTTAATTCAACAAATAACTGAACATTCCCAAATTTACTTCCTGGCCATCTAATTCCTTTGTCAGACAGTGCATTTCCACAGTGCTTTTCAATACCTGACAGACATTCAATTAAAAGTGGGACACAGGGGAGGAGCAGGGATGAACAGACCCCCCTCTTCCAGCACTGTCTTTTTTGACCAGTTGGCAGTCAAAAAAAGGCTCCTAGATGCCAGCTTTCAAAGTCCCTGAGCTAAAAGCAAGGGAATGACTGGACAAAGAGAGAATTTCTCTTCCTGAAGAGATTCCAGGCATCAAGCCAGAGAAAATGAGTGCCATCATGTTTAATAGTTGAACCCAAGGGGAGTTGAAGGGGAATGGATAAGGGAGGTGGATGAGTTGCTAGAAACTGGCTGAAAGCCAGTCTATCCCTGGATTCAACCTTAGACTGGCCTAGCAAGAGGTGAGAAAGTGCAAGTAAGAAGCAACTTCAGCAACATTTGGAGCTGTAATCCTCTTTCAATCCTCAACGTCCCAGAGCCTGATTTTCCAAATAAAATTATCAAAATATCTCCAACCGTGGACACCCCATTTGCTAGGTTTTAAATGGTGGGAGATAAAGGTCCCAGGGAACATCAACCTTCAGGAGTACAAATATAAAGAGAATCCAACAACAACAAGGAAGTAAAAAATATGGTAAAGTGATCAAAAGCATGAGTGCTGAGACATCAAAGGGTCTAAAAGAAGGCATCATGACAATACTAAATACTGATGCAAGGTCAAATAGGAAAGTGCTTTGGGATTCTGGGATGCAAAGCACTCTATGGATGCCAACTATGGCATTATTCTTGCCTTTGCTGGAGATGAACAATGAGACCATGTAAGGAGTGTGCATGTGATCTCAAAAGCACTGTATCTACACATGTCAATTTTTAAACTAATCTGCACAGCTCCATTTTTTAAGAAATAGAATACTCCTGAAGTTATACCATACATGACCTACTTCAGGGGAGCCTAACAGCTAAGCCAAAGCCCTTACCAGCATCTGTTGCTACCACAGTTTCACGTATTTACCACCTTTAGAAATCTTCATGGATTAATCACTGTGAAAATTAAGTTCATAGCAAGGTTGTTCTCAGAAGAAAGGTGCTGCCATTTTGACAACTATTATGATAAATGTGAACCAGCACAAAGTCTGTAATTTTTGTTTTTAGTAAATGTTGACTAAATTTTGTTAGGTGTAGTTAATAATAGCATAGTTCTTTAAATAGAGAATAACACTGGCACAGAGCATTCCTCTGCGGATGCATTCCATCTATTAATCTTCAGAATCAAATGCTCATTTCAGAAGACTGTTATGAACATTTCATTAGCATCTAATAGGGCATTTTACAGTGATCCAAGATGAAGTTTTTATTAAATGTTACTTCCGAAGACAGAACATGTTTTCAAGAGGTCCATCAATCTCAATGGATGTATGTCAAGTTGCATAAAATGTCAGGTGACCTCCCTGAATGACCAGCCCCGAGTTAACAGCAAAGGGGATAGTGGCAGGCTCCTGACGGCATCCTACCTCCCACCCTCATCATAAGATGTGCATTGTTACAGTTACAGGGCAAAACTATGACGGGATTGTAGAGTATTACACTATAAATAAGGTGTTTCTATTTAACAATGTCAATTTTTTAATTAGACTTAAGTTTTCCAAACTATTTCCTAGTACTTTAGTTATACCATCAATCAAATGTCAAAAGATTCAAGTCACTATTTGTCATTGTTGTTTTAAATATTCTTTTGTGGTCCTCAGTTAAGTGTTAATTGGCCAAGTTGGCCAAAAGACACATATTATCTTTTATATATCCTAACAGTCCTCGGATTATATCACCAAACTGAAAAGGCTCTAGGGCAGGGGCAGTGGCTAGCACAGCGACATGCAGTAAGTGCTTAATAAATGCTTGTTGATGCTTTCACTTAATTCTCAAAGAGTTCTTACCGCTCTAATTCTTATTAAAGTGTAGATTCATATACAATCGTAAGAACACAGAGAAATTCTGTATACCCTTTACCTAGTTTCCACCAATGATAACATCTGCTAAAACTACAGTACTGTATGCTAATGGGAATTGATACAATCCACTAGTCTTACTCAGATTTTCCTATTAACTCAATTGGCCTATGTGTATTAAGTTCTGTACAATTTTATAACCGTTTCTTGTATCCACAACTACAGACAAGATATAAAGCAGTTCCATTGCCAGAAGGAGTCTTCTGGTTGCCCTTTTGTAACTCTGACCTACCCTGCCACCACTGATCTATCCTCCATTTCTCTAATTTTATAATTTCCAAAAGTTGTATGAATGTAATCACACAGTATGCAACCTTTTGGGATTGACTTTTTGACTCAGCACAATGCCCTCGTGACTAATCCAAATTTTTGCATGTTTCAGTAGCCCATTCCTTTTTACTATGTTGAAATGGATTTTTCCAGGGAAAATGCCCACAAGTCCAATTGCTAGATTGTATGCTAACTGAACATTTAGTTTTAGAAGAAACTACCAAACTCATTTCCTGAATGGCTATATGACTTTAAATTCCCATCCGCAATGTACAAGTGATCTAGTTTCTTTGCATCCTTGCCAGAATTTCATCTTATTTAGCCATTCTGATAAACATGTAGCCGTATCTCATTGTGGTTTTAATTTACATTTCTGTAATGGTTAATGATGTTGAATGTCTTTTCATGTGCTTATCTGCCATCTGTATATCCTCCTTGGTGAAATGCCTGTTCATGGGCTCTGTCCATTTTCTAATTGGATTGTACTCTTGCTGTTGAGCTTTGAGAATTCCTTCTAAGTAGGATTCTATTTTAGGTAAGCTTTGGAAGTGTTAAACCACTAGAGAAGCTACAGTAGATTCCAGTATACAATGGCTTTCATGACTTTGAAAGAGCCAACAGATTATCTGGCCAAATCTCTCTCACAGGCAAGACTGCCTATATTCACTTTAGCAGATAAGCAACTGGGACCCAGCAAATGCACATGGTTTGCCCAAGTCAAGCACCGTTAGTGAATAAAGAAGGGGGGTAGATTCCTTAGCAATGGAGAAATCACCTACCCCTTCTGGGCCTCAGGATTTCATCTGCAAAGTTAAGGTAATACTGATACCATACATCTCCAAAGAGATTAAAATCCAAAAGCCAGGGTGCCTGGGTGGCTCTGTCAGTTAAGCGTCTGCCTTCGGCTCAGGTCATGATCCCAGGGTCCTGGGACCGAGTCCCGTGTTGGTCTCTCTGCTCTGTGGGGAGCCTGTTTCTGTCTTTCTTTCTCTCTCTCTCTCATGAATAAATAAAATCTTAAAAAAAAAATCTTAAAATCCAAAAGTCTATTCTGAAGTCTCATAAGGCCACTCATTCCCAAATCCATAATGACACCATCTAAGCAACCATGTCCTTTGTTAGTGGTGGCAGAGCTGACCTCTTCCGGACCATAGCTTTATGACCCTCCTTAAAACTGGATAAAGTAAGTTTATCCGTAGAAGAGCTTGTTTTGCCACTTAAGTAACGTTCATTTAGTCAGTTAATACTGACTCTCCTTAGAATACGAGGAACCTGATAAAGTTCTGAGAAATAAAGTGAAATAGAATGAAACAATAACAGAGTGGGAAGAGGGACTGATACCTTTCCACATTCATGCTGCTTCATCTGCAGACATCAAGAAAAAGATTCCATTATTTGCAACAATGTCAGAAGGTCATTAAGTATAGAAATTGAACCTCAGGCTGGGCAAGATTACCAGAGCCCAGGCAGAGTAAGAGGGCCTACCTATCTTTGTCTCCTTGCAATGGGTCACTCAGCTTTTAAAACTCGTCAGGTACTCCTGGAACAAACTTGCTATTTCCCAAGGGACTCTGTTTGAAGGGAAGAGTTATGGGGTCCTGATGTTCTGCTTTAGGTTGTTTTTTGTCTTTTTGGTGTTTTTGTTTTTTTTAACACAACTAAGATTTCAGATTCATTTTCTAGTTAATTATACATCAAAGGATTTTATCTAGGGGTCTTCATCAATAAATCAACACTTTCCCTGATATAATAGTTTTCAGTTGCTATTCAACAAATCGTGCAAAATTTGCACATGTATTATCTCACGGCTTCCATAGGTTAGAAGTCTGGGCACAGCTTACCCAGGTCCTCTGCTTAGGTTCTGACAAGGCTGAAAGCAGAGTGTCAGCCAGGCTCTATTCTTCCCCCCCCCGCCCCCACCCCGCCGCCCAGGCTTTATTCTTATCTGTAACTTAGGGTTCTCTGCCAAGCTCACATGGTTGTTGACTGAATTCAGTCCTTTTCATTATAGGATTGAGGCCCAGAGAATCCTGGAGGCTGGCTGCAGCTGCCTGTCATGTGGCCATCCCCGTAAGCAGTGCCTATTATGGCCATTTGCTTCCTTGGAATCAGAAGAACTCTCCCGCCTGTTAAGATGGAGTCTTATGTAACAATTATGGGAATGACATCCCATCACCTCTGCCATATTCTACTGGTTAGAAGCAAAGCACAGATTCCACCTGTGCTCAAGGGGAGGTAATTATACAAGGGCATGACTCATTGGCAGTCACCTTAAGATGTGTCTTCCACACCTGTTGATATTTAATTCTGAAAGAAAATAAGCCTTTTCTGCTTGAATGGCTCCCAAAAGCAATCCAGAGTGCAACAAGCAGTAAGATTATTTTAAAGGTAGAGCTTCTAGCTCTCTTCCTTAGTTGCCAACTTTGAAAAAAGCAATGGGCAGGACACAATCAAGGAACCAACGCAAATACTAGGGGTTTGCTGATGACACAGAGGTGTTTCCTCTGGACTAGCATCAGGTATAAGATGCCAAAGTTTTCACTCAGTAAAAGATATGGTTCAGTGTCCATTTTGTAGGAAAGCAAAATGGTTTTGCACCAATTTAAATAATTACATTTGCCAGGCACCTTGACAAACTCAGGTACTTTTGTTTCACCCTTTAACACACTCCTTCTAATCCTACTTCTTCTACATGTCTTCAGTCTCTCTTCCTCTATTCCCAAAACAAGTGTGACTCTCTTCCCCCCAACCCTCAGCACTCCCTGAAACTAATGATAGATTCTGACATTTGACAGTGGGGTTATCACATAATGAAAATTCTTATTTCATGGAGAGATAAAAGAATGAACATCATGCCTTAATATGCAAGGGTAACTGAACCTTCTCTCTCCACCTTAGGAGAAAAAAAGAAACCAATGGGGGCGCCTGGGTGGCTCAGTCGTTAAGCGTCTGCCTTCGGCTCGGGTCATGATTCCAGGGTCCTGGGATCGAGCCCCACGTCGGGCTCCCTGCTCAGCAGGAAGTCTGCTTCTCCCTCTCCCACTCCCCCTGCTTGTGTTCCCTCTCTCTCTGTGTCTCTCTCTGTCAAATAAATAAATAAAATCTTAAAAAAAAAAAAAAAGAAAAAAAAGAAACCAATGATGTTATCCAGTGACAATTCTTCCCAAGAAAGGTCTCCATGCTCCTTTGGTTAAAAAACAAACAAACAAACAAACCCTTTCAATTCCACTTATAAAACTTCCAATACCATCATTTTCATTTTCAGTCACCTGTGCTCCTAGTTTCAATCCTGTGCGTAGATGTCCTCCAAGTGAAATCACCCAGACTGAACATTCACTATCATCTCCATCATTTGCATGAACTCACCACCACAAAAGCATCATATCTGAAGGAGAAACTCCTCCCTTAATTTGTGCTTCATCCTGCCTTTCCAAGTATTAAAGCAGCAGCCTTCCCCTAGCCTCTAAGACTCAAATTCTGTCATCCTCATTTCCTCCCTCTCTACAAAGCCTCTTCTCAGGGTTTTTCCTGCCATCTCAACCACTGGGATATCGTACCCAAGTATTCTTGCCTTTCTACTCCCTGTGCTGCTACCTCAGCTCCAGCCCACCTTCCTCATCCCCTAATATATTGAAGGAAATAAATGCCTTCCTTCTTCTTGCTCCCTTTATGATCATCTACACGCTGTTCCCAACAGCTTTTTTTAAAACACCTCATATCATGGCATGACCCTGTTGAAAAGTGGTCAGTAGCTCTCTAAAACACAGATAATACAGCCCAAACTCTGTGGGCAGGCATTCAAAAATTTCCAGCATATGGTGCCAAACTTCTACTCCTAGCATTATCTTCTGTGATAATTACACTCCCACACGCTCCCCTAGTCATGGTCATTTACTCACTAATCTTCAACCTACTTCATTTAATTTACCCTTTCCATGCCATATATGTTTATTGCTGCCTGGAATTCCATACATCTTTTAGGAGTTATCTCAATAGTCACATGTCTCATGAGCTGCTCCAGATTTCCTCATCTATATCCTGATTTGGGGAGAGAACAAAAGCAGCAGAGCATTGCCATGATACTCCACTGTAAAAAAGAAAAGGAAGTCTCCCACTTTCAATAATGACATCATAAAGAAGTCTTTGACTAAATAAAGTTCATTTTTCTGAAACTTCCCTAGGAAATAATTTTTCAAAATTCATCCATTCACTAAACATTAACCTTTATGTTCCAGGAACTGAAGATGATGAACAAACAAAGATATGGATTCTGTCTATAAGGGGCTCAGGATCTAATAGGAAAAATAAATGAAAAACAAATACAATGTGATAAATATTTATACAGGCACACCTCGTTTTATTGTTCTTTGCAGATTCTGTGAAATTTTTTTTTTTCCTGTGGAGTTTTTGGGGTATTTTTCTGTGGTTTTGGGGTATTTTTCTTTTTTCTTTTTAACAAACTGAAAGTTTGTGGCAATCCTGCATGTAGCAAGTCTATCAGTACACTGTTTCCAAAAGCATTTGCTCACTTCATGTTTCTGTAACACATTTTGTCAGTTAAAATATTTCAAACTTTTTCATTATTATATTTGTTATGATTTGATCAGTGACCACATATCACTGAAAGCTCAGATGACAGTTGACATCTTTTAGCAATAAAGTAATTAAGGTGTATGGGTTTTGTTGGGTTTTTAGATATAATGCTTTTGCACACTTAATAGACTACAGTATATTGTAAACATAACTTTATATGCACTAGGAAACCGAATAATTCATTTGACTCACTTTACTGTGATGGTCTAGAACCAAACCTTCAATATCCCCAAGGTGTGCCTAGAATCAATAATAAATAAATGATCTATGTAGACTGAATTATTCTGATGAGAGATGGAAGTAAACAGGTGAGAGAAGGCTAAATCCTTCTTCAGTAAGCTGAAGAAATGACATTTAAGTTTCAATATGATCTATGTAACACGTTCGAGTAGTCGTCCTATGCCAGGCGCTATACCAAGCACTTTATATCTATTTCTTTCATGTGATCCTCACAACCATATGAAGATATTATTCCATTTTACAGATTGGGGAAAAAATGAGGCTCAGAGATATGGGAGCAGCATACCCTAACCCACACAGTTAATAAGCAGTGGATTTGGGATGAACACACAGGTCTGACTAAATCCATAGTCCAGGCATTGGCAATTGCTTCAACCAGAGCTAGAGAATACAACAACCTAGATCTCAAGTACCCCCAACTTCAGCCCCACCACAAATGTAGACATTGAACATTACACTGGAAGTTTCCTAACAACAAAAGTATACTTGGGGCACCTGGGTGGCTCAATTGGGTAAGCATCTGCTTTCATCTCAGGTCATGATCCCAAGGTCCCAAGATCGAGCTCCATGTCAGGCTGCCAGCTCAGAAGGGTGTCTGCTTCTCCCTCTGCCCCTCCACCCACTTGTGCTCTAATAAAATCTTAAACACACACATACACAGTACACCAAAACACAAGCAATATAAGCTGTATTGAAAATTTTGTAGAGACAGTTTGGGAGGAGGTCACACTTCCCATTATGTGTTTCCATACTGCTACATCACTTGTCACTCAGCTACCATATGAGTGCTTTTCCTCTCCCTTTCCTTCCTAGACTCCTTTATGAACCTGCCTGCTCCCCTCTTTTTCCTCCTTGGGTATGCAGAGCAGTTTTGCTCATGTGCATACAAAACCATCAGTGATCAACAAAATGACCTCTCATTAACAGCACTGATCTTTATTAAAACCAAGTATCAGAAAAACTTCTGATACTAGAATCTGCTGCTTGGGGACTTACCTCTCATGCCAATTAGATTTTCAGTGTATTCTCCCCCCCCCCCCCCCAAAATGCCATGCTATCACTAACAGGAACTCTGGTAAATGAATTATTCCCCCCAGCCACCCAGTTTTGCTACAGTGGAATGATGCTCATATTTTGAAATATATTTACATGATTTTCTCTGGCGCATTTATATATACATGACTTTTCAGATTGAGTCAGTAAGAAAAACTAGTTATTTTAACAGAGATGAACTGGCTCAATATGAAAAGATTGAGAAGGTAGAGAGGAAACCAACAGAGGTAACACAAAGATACTAACTGCAGGAAGCAGCTATGACCTCCAGGGCTGGAACAAAGGGAAGATAGTGGAAGCTCAGTGACGCATCTAGTGAGTAGAGATTTGGACCTCTGAGATGGTGGCATGAATAAGCATGATTCCGGAAGCATGTAAAGAAACTCACAAATAGAACTGCCACTATTAAGGTTAGAAGCCATTGCAGAAGCAATGTGACAAGGACAGGAAGCCAACAGGAAGGACTGAGTTCCTTCTCCCTTCTCCTATGTTCTAGTCTCTCTCTAGTGCCCCTGCTGGCAAAACAGAAAACTGCTTTGCAGAATCACTCCATTTCAAAGCCAAAGAGAACTGAATGCCTTTGAAACACAATAGCTTGATGACCGGTACAATCATCTAGTTAACCTGAGTCATCCATCTGCCTGCGTTGGGCAAGGAGGCAGGGTTGGGAGTAGAGGACAAAGATTTTTACAAAAGGAATTCCGGTGGATGGAAAGATGGTGTTAATATTCATCTTCTAATATTTGCATGATGACTTTTGAGTTTGCAGTGAGATAATAGGCACTGTAAGAGAATTTTTTTTCTAAATTCTTTTATCTCATCTCAAAAGATAAGCCTAGAAAACCAGACAATTAAGTTTACCTTTACGCTCAGGGTAAGAAGAGAAAATTACATAGATAACTTGATAGCCTAAAGCTTGCCTCTTCCAGCTCAGTGGATAGGGAACAAGGGGAAATGCTGTGAAAGTGAATAGGTCAAAAGCAGGGTTTTCAGAAAAATACTGTATGCTCTCACTTAAACACCAAACTCGTAGGAGAAAAAAAAAAAAAAAAGGATCAGACTTGTGGTTACCAGAGGAAGGGAGTTGGGGAGGGGAAACTGGAAGAAGATTATCAAAAACAAAAACAAAAAACAAAATTCCGTATGGTAAGTCCTAGGAATAAGGAATTTGTTGCAAGCAAATCCTAAGAGTTCTCATCCCCAGGAAAAGTTTTGTCTTTCCTTTTTATTATAACTATATTAAATGATGGGTAGTAAATAAACTTATTGTGGTAATCATTTCACAATATATGTAAGTCAAACCATTATGCTTTATGTCTTAAACTTAACAGTGATGTATGTTAATTATACCTCAGTAAAACAGAGAGGGTTGAAGCAAGAGCTTTCATTCCCTGTATCTTTCTTAGTATCAAACCTCAATAGGACAGGGCAATGGGAAACCTCCAGGAATACAGAAGGATAGCTTAAACACATTGGGAGCATACTCCTTAGGTATGCTAGTCTTATTCATGGCCATCACCAAATGGCACAGATTAAAGCAGCAGCAATATAATGGGAGGTAATTAAGTAAGTAGAAGCTTTGGTGTGAGGTAATAAATATTCCTGGTTGTCCATGAGCTATATATGGTATGCAAGGAATGGAGAAGTTCTCACATGCCTCAGAACACATTTTCACCTAGGGTTTTAATTCCTGACCTACAACTTTACACTGTCACAGATTGCATGTTCAAGATAAGGAACAGGGTATACTCATTAAGTTGGCCTTCAACAGCAACTCAAACCCACATCCAAAACGAACTAGTATTGTTTTGATGAAGATAGCAGGGTAGGAGGACCCTAAGCTCACCTCCTCCCATGGATACACTTCAGTATAAATAACCCACATCAGTGTGAAAAGCCTAGAAAATGACTCAAACACTGGCAGAACAGACTCCAGAAGCCAATGTGCAGAAGTAGTATCAAAGAGCTTAAGAAGGGTAGAGAGGTGGTCAGGAGCCAAACTGACATGTGGGACTATCTGCAAGAGGGAGGAACATCTCAGGAGCAGAGAAGAATGCACCTCACACTGCATATCCAGCAGAGGGGACCCACATTAGGAAGATCAATTCCTCAACGTTTGGCTTTGAAAACCAGGGGGGCTTAATTTCACTTTTTACAATCAAGGAGCTTAATACCTAGAACCTTAAAAATCAGTTTGCTCTGCTCTGGGGGATCCGGGAAAAGGACAGGAAACTCTGTCCCCACCCTTCAAGAGACAGCATAACAAAGTACCCCACTGAGATACAGCATAGAAGCACCAGTTTGAAAAAATGCCTAGGGTACAGTGAAGGGAGATCTTTTGCTATTACCAGGGCCTATGCTTGAGGGGCAGTGATCCTTGGAGACTTCTCCAAAAGCAGAAGAGCTGGAGGGTACCATTTCCCTCCCCCACCCCCAGCCTAGATACATGAACACCTGTGGGACCAGCACAGCACCAACACTCCACCTAGCTTGCTAACAGCATACATGACCCCCCCATTCTCCTGCAGACCCATGCCCTCTAATACACCACCTGTAGGTGTCCATCCAAAGCAGACCCACAAGCCTAAGAATGCGCAAGCAGCCATGACAGGGGTCAGTACCACTCCAAAGTGACTCCTGCCCTGAGAGGAGGGGAAGAAAACCACACACATCAGTTCAACTGTGGTCCCAGAAGTGGAGTGAGGGCAGACACCTGGTCTGACTGCAGGCCCCACCCATCAACAGAAGCTACTCGGAGGATGACACGGGGAGAGCACCCTGCAGACTGGTGCTACTGCAGCTCTCACAAAAGCCTGGTTTGACCCATCTCAAGCTGAAGGCAGCCAAAGACTGGCCCACTAACAACAGAGGGACTGAACTCTACCCACAACAGGCAGAGAAAGCCATTGCCGATGACTGGACTAAAGGTAAAAGGGGCTCAACCACAATAGAAGGGTGCACGTGACATACTCAGACACCCCTGAAGCACCAGGATCTAACGAACAGGGGATAGTGCACTGCAGAACACTACAGGACTTCTTCATAAGGCCACTGCTTTCAAGAGCAGGAGATGTACCTGACTTTGCTAACACACAGAAATACACACAGAGAGTTAGTCAAATTGTGGAGACAGAAGAGTACATCCCAAATGAAAGAACAGTACAAAAATCACAGCAAGAGAGCTAAATGAAACAGAGAGGATATGCCTGATAAAGAATACAAAGTGACTGTCATAAAGATAATCACTGTCCTGGAGTAAAGAGTGGAGAACCTCAGGGAGACCCTCAGAAAATAAAAAAAAAAACAAAGAACTCAATAATTGAAATTAAAAATACATATGATGGAAAAAATAGACTAGAGGAAGCAGAAGAACAGATCAGCAACATGAAAGACAGAGTTATGGACATCAAGCTGAACAGGAGAAAGAACAAACTGATAAAAAATGAGAACAGATTAAGAGAACTCACCAACACCATCAAGTGTAACAACGTTCTCATTATGGAGATCTCAGAAAGAGAAGAGAGAAAAGGAAGCAGAATATTTGAAGAAATAGCAGCTGAAAACTTTCCTATTCTGGGGAAGGAAATAAAATCCAGATCCTGAAGGCACAGAGAGCCCCCAACAAAATCAAACCAAGGAGGCCCACACCAAGACACATAGTAATAAAAATGGCAAACAGCAGTAATATGGAGAATTTTAAACGCAGCGAGAGAAAACAGTTACATACAAGAAAACCCATAAGGCTATTAGTTGATTTTTCAGCAGACACTTTGCAGGCCAGAAGAGAATGGCATGATGTACTCAAAGTGCTGAAAGAAAAAACCCTGCAACCAAGAATACTTTATCCAGCAAGGCTATCATTCAGGATAGGAGAGAAAATTTCCCCAGACAAACAAAAGTTAAAGGAATTCATCACCACTAAACCAGCATTATATGAAGGGTTAAAGGGGACTCTGCACCATAAAGGAAAGAACGTAAGACAGGGTAAGGAAAGTAGGAGGCACACAAACAGTAAAATTAAGTATATTTATAAAAATCAGTTAAGGGATTCACAAAATAAAAGGATGCAGAGTATAACACCATATACATAAAATGTGGAGGGGTAGAGGAATAAAAATTTGATGCTTTTAGAATGGGTTCAAACTTAAGCAATTATCAACTGAATATAGACTGCTATAGGCATAAAGTGTCATGTATGAAGCTAATGGTAACCACTAATCAAAAACAGGTAATAGATATGCAAAAAATAAAAAGGAATCCAAGTATATCACTGAAGAAAGGCAACTAATTAAGAGAGCAAAAGAACAGTGAACATTACTTTGAATGTACATGGACTAAACACTCCAATCAGAAGACATAGGGTGACAGAATGGATGAAAAATACCCATCTATATGCTGTCCACAAGAGGCTCATTTCAGACCTAAGACACCTGTAGATTGAAGGGGGAGAATATAGAAAAACATATGCAAACGGATGTGAAAAGGAATCTGGGGTAGCAATATTTGTATCAGACAAAATAGACTTTAAAACAAAGACAAAAAGGACACTACATAATCATAAAAGGAATAATTCAATAAGAGGAACAGTTGGAAATATTTATGCACCCAAAATGGGAGTACCCAATACATAGAAAAGCTATTAACAAACATAAAGGAAGTAGCCCATACTAATACAATAATAGTAGGGGACTTACATCAATGGCCAGATCATGCAAACAGAAAATCAACAAGAAAACAGTGACTCTTAATGACACGCTAGACCAGATGGATCTAACAGATATGTTCATAACATTCCATCCTGAAATAGAATACACATTCTTTTTGAGTGCACATGGAACATCCTCCAGAATAGATCATACACTAGATCACAAGTCTCAAGTTCAAAAGATGAAGTCATACTATACATCTTCTGACCACAATACTATAAAACTAGAAATCAAGCACAAGAAAAAAAACGGGAAAGAGCACAGATTCATAGAGGTTAAATAAGATGCTACTAAACAATGGATGGATCAACCAAGAAATCAGAGGAAATTAAAAAAATACATGAAGGCAAAGGAAATTGAAAAGACAATGGTCTAAATTCCTTGGGATGCAGCAAAAGTGGTTCTAAGAGGAAAGTTTATAGCAATACAGGCCTACCTGAAGAATAAGAATCCTAAATAAACAGTTTAACCTCACATCTAAAGGAACTAGAGAAAAAAAGAACAAAATCCAAAACCAGTGAAAGGAAGGAAATAATATAGAGCAAAAATAAGTGAAACAGAAACTTAAAAAATAAAATAGATTAATAAAACCAGGAGCTGGTTCCCTGAAAGAAACAAAATCAATAAACCTTTAGCCAGGCAAGAGAGAGAGAGAGAGAAACTCAAAATTACAAATGAAAGAAATAAAAAATGACACCATTGAAACACAAAAGATTTTAAGAGATTATAAAAATTATATGCTAGCAATTTGGGCAATATGGAAGAAATGGATAAATTCCTAGAAACAAATGACCTCCTAAAAGTGAAACAGAAAAAAATAGAAAATTTGAACAGACCAATTATCAGCCACGAAATTGAAGGAGTGTAAAAAAGAAACAAAACAAAACAAAACACCTCCCAGCAAACAAACATCCAAGACCAGATGGCTTCACAGGTGAATTCTACCAAATATTTAAAGAAGAGTTAGTACCTATGTTTCTCAAACTATTCCAAAACATATAAGAGGAAGGAAAGCTTCCAAATTCAATCTATGAGGCCAGTATTCCCCGATACCAAACAGATAAAGACATCACACACACACACACACACACACACACACACACACACACAGAATCATAGGCCAGTATCTCTGATGAACACAGATGCAAAAATCCTCAAAATTTTAGCAAACCAACTCCAACAATACATTAAAAATATCGTTCACCACAGTCAAGTGGGATTTATTCCTGGGAGTGGTTCAAGTCAAGCAATATGATAAATCCCATCAACAAAAGGTATAAAAACCACATGATCATTTCAAAAGATACAGAAAAACCATTTGACAAAGTACAACATCCATTCATAATAAAACCCTCAACAAAGTAGGCTTAGAGGGAACATATATCATAATAAAGACCTCTATGAAAAACCCACAGCTAACATCATACTCAATAGTGGAAAAGTGAGAGCTTTTCCTCTAATGTCAGGAACAAGACAAGAATGTCCACTCTTACAACTTTTATTCAACATAGTACTGGAAATCCTAGCCACAGCAATCAGACAACAAAAAGAAATAAAAGGCATCCTAATCAGTAACAAAGAAGTAAAATTTCTATTTGCAGATGCATGATATTATATATAGAAAATTCTCAAGACTCCATAAAAAAAAAAAAAAACTGCTAGAACTGGAAAATGAATTCAAAAGGTTTCAGGATACAAAATTAATATACATAAATCCTTTACCATTTCTATACACTAATAATGAAGTGGCAGAAAGAGAAATTAAGAAAATCCCATTTGCAGTTGTACCAAAAGAATAAAATACCTTGGAATAAACTTAATAAGGAGGTGAAAGACTTGTATTCTGAAAACTAGAAAACACTGATGAAAGAAAATTAAGGTAACATAAACAAATGGAAAGATTCCATGCTCGTGGATTGGGAGGATATTTTTAAAATGTCTATACTATATACTACCCAAAGCAATCTACACATTTAATGCAATCCCTCTCAAAACGCCAACACCATTTTCCACAGAAAGAAAACAAATAATCCTAAAATTTTATGGAACCACTAAAGAACCCAAATAGCCAATGCAATCTTGAATAAGATCAAAACTGATGGTATCACAATCCCAGACTTCAAGATATACAAGCTGTAGTAATCAATGGAATGGTACTGGCACAAAAATGGTCACATAGATCAATGGAACAGACTAGAGAGCCCAGAAATAAATCCATGATTAATCTTCGACAAAGGAGGCAAGAATATGTAATGAGAAAAAGGCGGTCTCTTCAACAAATAGTGCTGGGAAAACTGGAAAGCTACATGCAACTGGACCACTTTCTTACACCATACAAAAAATAAACTTAAAATGGGTTAAAAACCTAAATGAGAAACCTGAAACCATAAAAATCCTAGAAGAGAACACGGGAAGTAATTTCCCTGAGATTGGCTGTAGCAACATTTTTTAGGTTATGTCTCCTGAGGCAAGGGAAACAAAAGCAAAAAAAATCATTTCAACTACATCAAAATAAAAAGCTTCTGCACAGCAAAGGAAACAACAAAACAAAAAAGATGACCTACTGAATGGGAGAAGATATTTGTAAATGACATATCTGATAAAGGGGTAGTATTCAAAATAAAGAACTTACCCAACTCAACACCAAAAAACAAAACAAAACAAAAAACCCACAAATAAGCCTATTAAAAATGGGTGGAAGACATGAATAGACATTTCTCCAAAGACAACATTCAGATGGCCAACAGACACATGAAAGGATGCTCAACATCACTCATCCTGGAAATGCAAATCCAAACTACAATGAGGTATGATCTCACACCTGTCAGAATGGCTAAAATCAAAAACACAAAAAACAAGTGCACAAGAAAAAAGAATGCTTGTGCACTGCTGATGGGACTGTAAATTAATGCAGCCACTGTAGAAAACACTATGGAAGTTCCTCAAAATATTAAAAAACAATTACCATATGATCCAGTAATTCCACCTCTGAGTATTTACCTAAAGAAAATGAAAACACTAATTTGAAGGGATATATGCACCGCATGCTTACTGCAGGATTGTTTACAATAGCTAAATTCTGGAAGCAACCCAAGTGTCCATCCATAGGTGAATGGATAAAGAATAAGTGGTGTATATATATTTGGAGTATTTTTCAGCCATAAAAATGAATGGAATCTTGCCATTTGCAACAGCATGGATGGAGCTAGAGGCTATAATACTAAGTGAAATAAGTCAGAGAAAGACACATACCATATGATTTGTTTCTTAAATTCCACGTTAAGAGTGAAAACAAAGATAAGAAACAAACAAAAAGATTCTGAACTACACAGAACAAACATATGTTTACCAGAGGGGAGGTGGGTGGAGGGATGGCTGAAATAAGTGAAAGGGATTAAGATACATTTATTGAGATGAGAACTGAGGAATGTAGAGAATTGTTGAATCACTATGTGTACATCTGAAACTAATAGAACACTATTTTTTTTCCTTTTTTAAAAGTCTTTATTTAAATTCAATTTAGCTAAGATATAGTGTATTATTAGTTTCAGGAGTAGAATTTAGTGATTCAAAATGGAGTTAAATTTTAGAAATAATGATTTTCATGAAAAAAATACAATGGTAGATTATTTTGCATGGGGGAAAAAAAAAAACACAGACTAATGCTTCCCTTAATAGAATTGGTAAAATTAGAATTGAATGAACCATGAAAATAGGCTCAATTCAAACATTCTTTGTGTTTGGAATTGTAAATATATTGGCTTCAACAGTTAACATCCCTATTACTGTGAACTTCATCAGTCATAAAGGAAGGAAGGAAGGAATAGGGTGATGTAATGATGGGATTATGCAATAAAATTTCCAGAAAAAGTTTTAATACTGCAATGTTAATAAAATTTATAAAATGGAGCTTAAATTTTAAAAGTTCATCCTTATCCTTTTTTCCCTTGCAGTACCTTTCTCTTCCATATAACCTATATTTTTCCTTACCCTTCAATTTTTTTCCAAATGAGATATAATTAACCTAATGAGGTATAATTAACCAAGTAAATTGCCCAAGTCTCAGGTATTCCATTTTGATGTTTTTATTATTGTATTTACCTGCCTATCAACCATCCAAAAAAGACATAAAAGCTTTACACACTCAAAAAGTTCTTCTGTGCTCTTTACCAGTCAATTCCTGCCCATAACTCCACCCTTCGGGAACTACTTTAATTTCTATCACTAGAAACATTGTGTTACTTCCCCCCGCCCCTTTTTTTTTAGAATTAGTCTGGCTTCTCTTATCCTGTGTATGGCAGATTGTTTCCAAGACATTTTGGATCTATAAATGAAATCATGGAACTTTTGCAATATAAAAGTTTAGGTACTGGAATTTAGATGGTCTGGTAGAGCATTGCTATATTCTGTAACTCAGAGCAATGGCAACGCCATTAGAATCATATTTACTACCTTTAATTTATTAGTCCATTTTATCTAATGAGAAGGAACAAAAGCCACAGGGTAAGAAGGTGGAGATACTGTTTTTTAATATTCCCTAAAACAATTATTGCTGGGGATCAGTTGGTAGAAAACAAAGAGAATCTTCTTAAACAATGTGCTCCCTTTAGAGCCTGAAAGATATTGTCATCCTAGAATTGAAAAGTATCTACCTAAGCAAGAATAATATTGTTCAATATTAGTGTTCTGATTTATTCTCATTTTCAATGTTTTTAGAGTAATTTCATAGGAGGTTTGCTGATTGTGTCTTTTTGCAACAATTAAGAACCATTCTTAACTTGCTGTTTTGGGTTTTGGGTTTTTTTTTTTTTTAATTTTTATTGTTATGTTAATCAGCATACATTACATCATTAGTTTTTGATGTAGTGTTCCATGATTCATTGTTTGTGCATAACACCCAGTGCTCCATGCAGAACGTGCCCTCTTTAATACCCATCACCAGGTCAACCCATCCTCCCATCCCCCTCCCCTCTCGAACCCTCAGTTTGCTTTTCAGAGTCCATCTTCTCTCATGGTTCGTCTCCCCCTCCAATTCCCCCCCTTCATTCTTCCCCTCCTATCTTTTTTTTAAAAAACATATATTGTATTATTTGTTTCAGAGGTACAGATCTGTGATTCAACAATCTTGCACAATTCACAGTGCTCACCATAGCACATACCCTCCCCAATGTCTATCACCCAGCCACCCCATCCCTCCCACTCCCCACCACTACAGCAACCCTCAGTTTGTTTCCTGAGATTAAGAATTTCTCTTATCAGTCAGGTCATATGATACATGTCTTTCTCTGATTGACCTATTTCACTCAGCATAACTTGGGTTTGTTTGTTTTTAAAGAAGAACATCTTTTGAAGAGGTGGACCTCATTCCAAAGAATGAGGAGAATCCCATGATTGCAGCAAGAACCCCAACCCTCACAGCTACACACCACCACCATTTGCCTTAGGATTCCCAGGACTAATCTTGTTCATTCCTAATCTCTATTTTTATCGGTCACCTAAAGAAGCTCACAAGTCCCAGGTTTTCCCCTCATCTTCCAGATGTTATTTCCATAGGAGGTGTCTTGAGCAATGAGGCAACACCAGCCCTACCCCAGCACTCCCTACCCATTTTTCTTCTCTCCATACCATTTAACATCTGATCTACTGTAAGTTTCCTTATTTATCTCCCCCTGCCTACTAGGAGGTAAGCTTTATGAGAGTAGGAAGTTTTGTTTTAGCCACAGATGTATTTCCCATTGTTTATACAGTGTTACATATTAGGCACTTAAATATTTGTGTGATAAATGAACTAAATTACCCCCTTCTGCAATGGCATATAGGACTCCAGAATTATTCTTCTCCCTACTACTTTTCTCCACTAGACAATCAGAGTGGTTAGGCAGAGAGGAACAGAGGAGATACCATGGTTAGTACTGGAAGGATCATCCCACTTATGTTCTCCCCAAATTAAGGTCTTTTCACCCGTAACTACTGAGGGTCCCTGGGTACAAATAGGACTAATTAAAAGGGATGATTCGAAGCAGCAAGTCTGACCAAGGCAAGGGCATATAAATGGCTACAAGCCAGGCTTTTCCACATTAAAACCCTAAGCCTAACTCCTTGGGTGAAAGCAAGGCAATAAGTAGTCAAGTGTTTTAACGCAAGCAATGTGTACCCCACTATGCGGGACATCCTCAAGAACAATGAGAATGCACTTGGTAAAATCTACATGATAATGCCAGAACCTATGAGTTTGAAGAGAGCATGCAACTTCCATTTGATGCAGTTTTCCATTTATAAAATAAAAATAAGACAACCCACCCCCTCACTGAAATGAGTTGTTTTCTTTTTTTTTTTACAAGACGTGAGGATGAGCATCCTCATATAAGGGAGTATTATGGTTCTGGGACAGGATAGTCTCCCATCTCCAATCTAGTTTGGCTTCTCCCATCCCTTCCATTATACCCAATCTGTTGCCAAGACTTATCTCTCTTCATGGTGTAAAAACTCTCACATACACATTCTCCCCATTCTCTCAATGGCCACTATCCTAACCACATCATTTATTTTGTAGACTCTTAAATGATTTCTCTGCCTCCAGTGTCTACTTTCCTGAAATCTTCTTACCCCCAACTTCCAAAATAGTCCTTCTAAAACAAAAAATGGCATCGTGTCACTACCCCACTTAAAAACTGTCAATTTTTCACAGTAATTTTTCACATTACTTAATTAGGAAAATTTATGAAAGATAAACTTCCAATTATTTATCACGTTATAGAGAATGCTTCTTCCCCACTCCTGATGTGCCTGTCTAGTGAACAGAGCTCAAATAGCATTACTCCAATACTTCACTACAAGGAGTGGAGATACCAATCTGATGAGTTAATTTCAGAAAAATAACGGAACATGTTTGACTCCACTCTATCCCATGTTCCCTTCCACTAGAGAACACGAGCTCTTGACAGTACCTCCAAACTTTAAATTGCAGGGACTTGCCCATAGAAGTATGCGCCACTCTGTACCACCTGGAACTAGGTTAGTAAGTCAGCCTAATTCTAGAGGTCCACTTGGGTCATAGATTAAGATACATTACTGTAAACTTGTCTCCTATCTCTCCTGCTCTTTTTGAAATGATAATGATACTTAGGCTTTCATCTTTAGGTTTGGTTTTATTTCCCATATTGTTTAAAACTGTTTGGGGAATAAGGGTGTTATTTTTTGAGGTAATGATATTATATATATATTATTATATATATAAGATACATATAATTATATATATTATATATATAAGATACACATAATTATAGATATTATATATAAGATACATATAATTATATATTATATATAAGATACATAATTATATATCATACATATAATTATATATTATATATATGATACATATATATTATACATATAATTATAAGTATATAATATACATATAATTATAAGTATTATATAATATACATAATTATATATGTAATTATAATATTCTCAGAAAAGTGCTTAGCACACATTATTCAGTAAATAGTGTTATGTTAATGATGATTTTATCAGGACCTTTATCAGAGTTACTATCATCATCCCTTAATCACCTTCAGGCAAATGGCCAAGTTGGAAGATCAGCGAGCACTCCAAATGGAGTTTACATTCACAGTCCATGGATTCCAGACAACTGACATAGATGGACATACACCAGTGAGGGGTTAACTCCTTTTTCCTGCACCACTGACTTGCTTCCAGGGTCTCAGACAAAATTAAGTACAAGGTTCTGAGATAATTCCACCTGGGATGGTTGCTTTCAGGACTAGGAATTGGCTTCTACATTTCATGAGTATAGCCAGTGCTGGACCGCCATATATGTCCCATGAACAATGTGGTCTTTTGAAAGGGGAGACTGGGCATTCATTGAACCAATACAACTTCTGATCCCAAAGGACCTACACCAACTTCAAGCAGGGATAACTCAGGAGGGAGATGCTAAAGAATTGACATCTCCCCTTAAGTATCAAGAACTTCTGTGGCTGAGCCTGGGAGAACATCTTAGTAAGAAAGTTTTTCAGAAATAGACTTTGGGCTTTTAACTCCCAAGGACACAAAAATGTGATGTGGGGCTCTAAAATTCAGATTAGGGGAAATTCCACGTTCCTGGCATTTCATATTAGTGAGTCTTTATAAACTTTATTATACAAGTATCCTAATATTGTCATTCAGTCTCATTGCAGACCATTGGTAAGCTATGTTGGACAATGTGGCCAGACTAATTTGTAAGGGGAATAGAATAGAGAACATATTTTTAGTCTTGAAAATGGATTAGCCTTAGGTATTTAATTTTTAGATTTTGGAAGCAAAGTATCTGCTCACTAGCAGTCCAGGAAAGTACTCAAAAAAAAAAAAAAAAAAAGCAGTGGTGTATATGAGAGTAGAGTTTCAAGCAAGACTGTCCTGAGAAACTGTTGGCTTCCTTTCTTGAATGTCAGGGTCTTCCCATTTTTTACCACAGCCTTAATGATTAAGTACAATGGGTGAAAAAAATAAAAGGGAAAGGGACTAAGAAATGTTAACAAGAAGCACTACTTACCTCCTACTACTGTTTTTGTTTTTTTTCCCAGTGAAAAGAACATTAAGCTCTCTAGTGTAACTGACTCTATTCACCCTTATACTTTTCTAAGGTTAGGTACATGAAGTAACTTATCTGACAAGTGTAGGAAAAACAGTTAGGGAAACTTGACCCAACCCAACCCAACCCCTTTTTCCTCTTAGGAGATTCTACCCATATAGAATCACTCCATATCGTAAGTTGAACAGAGGCTAATTCTTGCCAGGGGTAGGCCTTCCCTGTCCAGCTCTCCCTATAACACAGTGGGTAAATCTGGTTGATCCCGAGGTTCAACTCAGGTCCACAGGCTTTTATACAAAGCTACATTTGCCAATCTAACTTCATATTTACCCACTGTTTTATTTCTCACATGGTTGAAAACCCAAGCAGAAAAGAGAGCGCTCTCAATCATGGCATAAATTTCACATTCTTTTTTTTTTTTCCAAATTTTATTTTATTATGTTATGTTAATCACCATACATCACATCATTAGTTTTCAATGTAGTGTTCCATGATTCATTGTTTGCGTGTAACACCCAGTGCTCCATTCAATACATGCCCTCCCTAATACCCATCACCAGGCTAACCCATCCCCCCACTCCCTTCCCCTCTAACACCCTCAGTTTGTTTCTCAGAGTCCACAGTCTCTCATGGTTCGTCTCTCGCTCTGATTCCCCCCCTTCATTTTTCCCTTTCTACTATCTTTTTTTTTTTTTTTAACATATAATGTATTATGTTTCAGAGGTACAGGTCTGTGATTCATCAGTCTTACCCAATGCACAGCGCTCACCATAGCACAGACCTTCCCCAATGTCTATCACCCAGCCACCCCATCCCTCCCACCCCACCCCCCACTCCAGCAACCCTCAGTTTGTTTCCTGAGATTAAGAATTCCTCATATCAGCAAGACCATGATACATGTCTTTCTCTGATTGACTTATTTTGCTTTTATTCATTCTATTTTCTAGTCATCCTGACCTATTAATTGTTCCCCAAACTGCCTCAGAATGTCTTGTTTTCATGTCTTTGCCCCCACTGTTGACTTTGCCTAGAATATTCTTCTGTTTGGCCACTGCATGTTCAGAAACTTTTTTCATACTTGAAGACCAATACCAAATATCTCCTCCAAGATAAGCTATGTGACCACAGAGACACTGTTGTTGTTTGCAGCTGTATCCCTAATGCCTAACTTTGTACCTGGCATGTATTAGAGTGCTATTAATATTAATAATGGTTGTTGGGGCGCCTGGGCGGCTCAGTCGTTAAGCATCTGCCTTCAGCTCAGGTCATGATCCCAGGGTCCTGGGATCAAGCCCCGCATCGGGCTCCCTGCTCCGCAGGAAGCCTGCTTCTCCCTCTCCCACTCCCCCTGCTTCTGTTCCCTCTCTCGCTGTGTCTCTGTCAAATAAATAAATAAAATCTTTAAAAAATATATTAATAATGGTTGGAATAAAATGAGTGGCATTGGGAAACATACCACTTCCTGCTTCAAAAGGATTTAGTTATTAGTTCTAAGATAATTTATGTTCTTGTCTTCAAGGAACTTGGTCTAAGGCATAAATGTATGTAAACAAGTAGCAAAAATTCATCACTTTCTTGGTGTTTTTTATATATGTGCTTCTTATCCTTAAGTCTTGAGCTCCTTTAGGAAAGGCAGATTCCTGCAATACATATTGTAGGAAATGTCAGTATCTATTGAATGAAAAACTCTATGCATAAATTGTTAAGATTCTCTCCAAAATGGAGGTTCCATTAAGCTGCTACCTCAATGTTGTAACAGACCTGAGCAACTCCATTTTCTATCCACTGCCCCAAGTCAAGACTGGAATCAGTCCTAAAATTTCTATTAAGTCTAAAGGTGAAAAGAACTTCTACCTTTTCTGACATGCTCTTCAGTAAAAGTTGTGACAATTTATGATGGGAGGCTAACATGCACTACTGGATTCTGTAACTCCTAACTCCTTGGACAGTTTAGTTATATGTCCTGTTTAGTCCACATGCTGTGTGGTTTTCTGTTACTGAGGCTGCATTCCATGCCTTTAAGATGACTTGCAGGAGGTTGTCAATGGCTGGGCACCAATGGTGATCCACCATATTATGGTGTAGTTAATTTCTTACAGTTTCTCTTCTTATATTTTATCAAAGAAAAGCGGTTGATGAACTGAAATATAAGTAACCTGGCATTTTAAGAGGCAATACATAGGAAATTTGGGAGATCTATATGCTCTAAACATACTCTGCAAGTGCGTATTTTTTAGCCAAGCATTCCACTGCATAAAACTGAATTTTACTGACATTTTTGGCCTTTTAAATCAAATTGTAGGTACTTTACCTTTTATTATTTTTCTTTTAAATGAGCTTGATTTTGAATAAAAATGGCAATTATCACCATTTCTATTCTATACTGCATTGGTGGTCCTATCCATTGCAATAAGGCACTTTATTCCTTTATTTAGGATTGTGTGTAGTCCTAAATGTGGAAGCTAAAAAAATAAGCAGGCTTTAGAAGAAAGTACTGCTAATTATCTTCATGAATTTGGATAGGTAATGATTTCTTAAATAGGATGAGAAAGCAAAAGCAATATTAACCGATTGGACTTCATTGAAATACAGAATTTATGTTCATTGAAATGTACTTTAAAGAGTAAAAAGGTGAGACACCGATTGAGAAAAGATGGGTGCAATACATGTATCTAAAGATGAAAGCAAATATCGAATATACATAGATCTATAAAGCATTAAGAAAAAAATGACTTGGCAGAAAAAAATTGGTAAGAGACTTAAATAGGCAGCCCCCCGAACAAGCAATATTCAAATGTCCAACAAACATGAACATTGTCCTCTACATCATTATTCATCTGAAGAATGGGAATTTTAATCACAATGATACACTTTTAAGTCAGCAACATTGCTGAAATTAAACTGACAGTGGGAAGTGATGTTAGGCGATTAGAACTCATTGCTGGTGCAAGTTTAAGTTGTGCAAAGCACTTGGTTTGGTAGTACACATTAAAACAAAACACATGCCTACTCTATGACTAGTAATTCCACACCTGACAATACCAATAGAAATAAATGTGCATGTCCTCGAAAAGTTATGTACTGAAACTTTCTAAACAGCTATATTCATAATAGCCCAAAACTGGATACAAAACTCCAATGCCCATCAACAGAATGAAAGAACTGATCTATGCACAGAATGGAATACTAAATAAGAAACAAGTGCAAACTAGTGCTACACACAATAGCACAGATGAGCAAAAGGGCACATACATTATGATTCTATGTATATGAAGTTAAAAATAGGCACAACCTACCCATGGTGATATAGGTCAGAATAATGGTTACCTTTCGGTAGTATTCACTCAAAGGGGCAACCGGGGGGCCTAACAGAATTCTAACAGGTTTTATTTCATGATCTGGGTAGTGTTGCATGGATTTATAGCTATATAAACATACATTGAGACATACCACTAAGATTTATGTCGTTTACTATATAAATATTTTTTAAAAAAACTCTTTGAAGGTAAAACAAGGTAAAATAGTTTTGTATAACTCAGCTGATGGTCTTACACATTTACCTAATGAAATCTCCTAAATCTATAGATTTCAGCCATGAAAAATGCAGGTGTAATACTATGAAGAATTACTTGCTGGGTAGTCTCATCCCCTCTGCCCTGTGGGTTCCTGTCCTTCAGGAAAGACACAACCAGTGGAAGGGAAGAATGGCAAGCAAGATGATCTCAACCTGACTGTACTTTAGACAGGTGTCTTCCTCACTGTAGGCCTCCCTGTTCTTATTTTAGAAAACCTCCAGTTGTAAATTCATTCTTATAGTTCTAAGGCTGGCTCAGAGAGTTTAAGTTACTTGTCTTTGTTAACACAGCCATTGACCATTTCCACCATCACTAGGATATAACTAGATCAGTCCTGGATTCCAGAAGCAAACACTGAGTCAAACAGAATGATGCAGAGATATTCAAATGGCCAGATGTGTCTTATGTCTAGGAACTTGACAGAGACAATGTGGGATCCCATCTGGATCATCATTCAGCAACAACCCCAATTCAGAACATCAATATGCCTCCAAAACATGTTAACTCATTTCAGTCTGGGTCATGGAAAAAATACTTTATGTCATCCATGATTTTAATAAATTGAAGAACCCATATTATACCTATAAATTCAAAGAAAGTTAGAAGGATTGAACAAGAAGAGAATTTCTTCAGGGGAAAAAACTTCAGAAATTAGCTTAGTAAGGTTATAACCAGTTTAAATAGTGCCTAAGATATTAGGGAGCCCTGAGACTGGAGATAATTATCCAGAAATCACATATGGATCTAATAAAGCACTTTCCCACACAGTTAAATCAAGTGAGAGCTAGAAACTTCTGAGAGGTAAGTACCTTTGGATTACGCTTCTGATTCCTAAGAAAAGTACCTCTGGAACCATTTATCACCCAACTGAGAAAGGTGATAGAGAGTGCTCTGTGGGTAGCAGTGAGTTAGGTTAGTTGACTTCATGGCTTGTTCTCTAGTTTTCCACAGTAGCAGGCTATCCAATATAAAATTGAGGATCCATAAAACACCCTTTGAACTGTTCTGACAGCTATTTTCTGCAGGCTGGTATTCTTTTGCCTTTTCATTTTTAAGCCCTATCCAAAAAAAAAAAAAATTATGAAAACTTTACTAAGCAGTTCTGTGTCCCATGTGGTAAGTATCTCTTGAAGTTACTCTGCTGGGTAATTAGCCTTATTGTGGATAGGAGAAATAGGATCATTTGTGTTATAGTGGTTTCAGTATGGTATTTCTTTCCCTTTTCCCTACATAGGTCTAGTAAGTATGAGCTCTCCTAATTTTTCAGATGAGATAGCTCCATTCTCCTATTCTAAATATAATGTGGAGAACACTTATAGATCCATCTACAATCAAAGGAAATTATTTCAGTTCCTTCAAAATTTTGTTTCCCCATTCCTTTATCTTTGGGGTGGAACATGCAACTCAGATGAGCACCTTACTGCTGTATTCAGTACGGGAGATTTTAAGGAGGCATCAAATGGCTGAAGGGGAACAGACGACAGGATGCAGAATGGTATCATTGCCAAGTTGGCCCCACTCACACTCCAGCTCCCCACTAAATCTGAATTATCCATTTATCATTAATACAATGTGAAGTTGGGTCAGTTTACGGGATACACTAAAGCAATGAGTCTGCTTCAATGACAAAAGCAGAGTAAGAACTGAGACTGTTCATGACGTCTCTGAACATGCCTTCCTAGATTCTGGGACTTTATGTTACAAACACTATGAGAGAGGCATGCACAGGGAATTACAGTTGTGTGTAGAAGGCACATAATACCAATAAGTAGTAAGTGTTAAGAATATGTGAGCCCCACATTGAGCTTCTCGCTCACTGGGGAGTCTGCTTGTCCCTCTGCCCCTCCCCTTGGCCATTCTCTCATTCTCTCTCTCAAATAAAATCTTAAAAAAAACCCAAAATGTGAGAGGGGTGCCTGGCTGGTTCAGTTGGTAGAGCATTCAACTCTAAATCTCAGGGTCATGAATTCAAGCCCCATGTTGGGCATGGAGAATACTTATAAAATTTTTTTTTAAAAAAAGTATGTGAAAGACTGCTCAAGAGGGACTCTGAATTGGGACTTGGAAGTTTTAAAATTAAAAGTTTTAATTTTTGCTTTTCAGGACAAAGATTAATCTGTCACTGAGTAAACATCAAAAAGGGATCAGAAAAAAAAAAAAACAGTACAGCACACAGACATGGTTTACTCAGGGAAGTCCCTTAGTTTTAGTGAAACACCTTGAGGAAGACACTGGGAGTGAGGAATTCACTCCCCCTGTGCATGATCCCCAGAAGTGAGATCAGGAATGGCACCAGGGAGATCTGAGTAGACACACTGCCTTTTGGAAAGGGGTTGTGTTTTAGTTTGCTAGGCCTGCCACCACACACTAAGTGGCTTAAACACATCAGAAATTTTCTTACAGTTCTGGAGGCCAAAGTCTTAGATCAAGATGTCAGTAGGGTTGGTTTCTTCCGAGGACTCTCACCTTGGCTTGTGGAAGATGGTCTTCTCCCTGCATCTCCCCATCTTCCTCAGACATGTCCCTCAGTATATATCTGATCAAATCTCCTTTTCTTAGAATAACACCAATAATAACAGAATAACCCCTTGAATTAAAGTCCACCCTAATGATCTCATTTTAATGTAATAACCTCTTTAAAGACCCTAACAATCTCAGGGGTTAGGATTTCAATTTGTTTGAGGAGGACATAATTCAGCCCATAACAGATGGTCAGCTTCTTCCTGAATTTTAAGGGTATTTGTCTTGAGATTGAAGTAAAACTCTTAATTGTATATAAATTAACAAGAACAATAAAGTATAGGCTTCTAAGTAGGTTGACTTACATAGACAAATTACAGAAAATGAGATCTATATATATGTATGTATAGGTTCTCAGAAAAATGTATCTTCAGGATACAGTAGATATTTGACAAAAAGTTCAAATAAAAGAACTCCAACTGAAAAAGACCAAGGATAGCCTTGTGACGAGCTTTTAATACAAGTCTAAGCAATGTGGAATTGGTCAAAAGGAAGGTATGAAGATTTTATTGTTTATTTTCAACTAAAATACTAAGAACAAAATAATTACTTTTGAAGCTTAAATTGCTAGTATTATGTAGGGTAAGCTGGTGGGAGAAAGAACTGGAATTTCACAGAAAAGCATCAACAGGTGCTAGAGCTTAAATCTAACAGCAACTGTGGAAATGGGAGATGGAGATACTAGAGGGAAAACTAAAGAGAAAATAAGGAAAAGATCATATTTAATAACAAATAGGAACTCAAGAGCTAGTAAGAAGAGTAAACAAAAGATAATGCCAAAATGTTAGCCCAACTTATTCATAACCACCCTTGATAGCAGTGTTTCTATTTTTCAATTTTAAATACCTAATTAAAATGTCATTTAAAAACTATGGAAAAATTTCTCTGTTGTTGGTTGTCTAACTGATTTGCTTTTGCAGAGCTGTGAATATTATTTACAGGTTACCTATTTTCCCCTCAGAACAGTCTTTCATTCAGTGAAATGTTAAATTACTCACAAAAACTTAATTAAATTGACTGTAACTGTCACTATTACAATGTGATGGCCAGCACTGAAAGTGACAGTTAATATCTCATTCATAGAGGACATGAAAATTAATTTTATTGTTTCCCATTTCAAAACACAGTGCCTTCTACTCCCTCCATGACCCATCTGTCAGCCCCTGCCTACATAGCCTCCCTCACTAGGCTTACTTATGACATTACAGCAACTCTCTCCTAGGTTCTTGAAATAGTAGTCTTGACACAAAGTAAACCAGCCACCTCATCTTAACTAGCAGGAGTGTGGAGACAGTCTCACTGCTATAGATAGGAGTTCCCAGCCTAAAGTAAAACAACTCATGGATTGCCCCACTCATCTTCTCCTTCACTAAGACCATGGTCTTACTTCTGCCAGAGCTGCACAGAGGCATGCACGTGCACAAACATGTGCATACAAATGCATTTGCCATTCTTGCCCAATAGCTAGCTGTGAACACCTGCCTTGATTTCCCTACACCACTTTTATTTCCATCTGATTTAACTCTGCCCTAACCCCAACCACTTGGTTAGGGCCCTTGCAATTTTAAATACTTCTCACAATTTTCCTTCCCCTAAAGCAGGATCCTGCACTTAATCCTAGACATCAACCAACCTCCTTTAATGAACTTACTAGACCACAACCACCAACCTGATCTTTCAGTATTCCCTACTAACTGACTCAGGCTACCAGGCTCTAGCTAACAAATTCGACATTCTTAGGTGCCAACACTAAGCTGAGTTGTTCATACCTCTCTGATTACTCCCCTTCAGTAGTAGAACATGCCCCACATAGACCCAACTTTCTTCCTCTTCCCTATGGGAACCATTGTTTCTGAGGTCTTTGTAAGCCTCAGAGCTGAGACTGTGTGAATGAAAATACTAATTCATGCTGGAATTTTTATCTGTTGGCTCCACCAGCAAAAGGAAAAGTTCACTTTTCACATTCACAGCTCTTATTCTAAAAATAGACATGAAGGTATTATGGGTAGTCAATATAAGAAAACAAAGAAAATCAAAACACAATAGTAACAAGCCTGAGGAGTGGTTAGCAATTCTAAAATTCTGGGGGAAATCCATAAACTCATTGTCTCAAAATGTAATAAATAATAACAAAGCTGACTTTAGTTAGTAAAAGAAACAAGTTTCCCTTATGGAAATATAGTCTATTACTTTAGAATGGTCTTGAATCTAGGAAGCAATTCAAAGTCCCCAGGGTGAAAATCTTAAATTATTTGTCACAAAGTGTTCCTATGCACTTTATAAGTCTATTTAACTTAATCTTACAAATAGGACTTATGTGATTAACCCAACTATATATTTTTTTCTTGAAAAGAAAACATAATAAAGTAGAAAGACTAGTAAATTGGAACCAGAAGGCCTAATATATTGAGCAGTATTTAGCTGAAAGTGACAACCCATTCTGGGAAGTGTAAGCAGAAGTGGATTTTATCAAAGACAGAATCTCTACAGATGCTATAGAATCAGACTTGCTTGCTGTACACCAGGGCATATTGTAGCCAGTCATTTCCCAGCCAAGAAGACAGCCAGCAACTTCCCATAGATACTGGACTAATAAGTGCCTATAGGTGTCACCAGTGAGGAAGGAGCTCCAGAAACTCCACCAAGGCCAACTCCATACACTCAGACACTTCCACCACTGCAGTTGCTCCTTATTCACCACCACAGTGGCTCCTGTCTGCTTTCCAAGTCTTATATACCCCATTGGTTTGGTGGAAACCAATCCACTTGCTGGCACTGTAAACTGCAGGGGAATCCAAAAAAAGGTAGTTTTTTTCCTCTACAGCCTCACTAGCAGAGGAAAGTGAACAAAAAGGGAAATAGAATGCGTGTTATGTGAGCCAAACTACAGTATCGGTCACAGTCTGTTCCTATAACTAAATATCTTTTCACACCTTTCTTCTTAGAATTGAACTTCAAAAAAAGCAAAAACACACTCCTGCCTAACTTGATCCAACTTGCCTTATATGAATGTAAGCACTTTTTCCCCCAAAAGTAGAGATCCATTGATGTATTAATCCCTGTGCCCATCTGAGTGATTACACATTCATCCTCTAGTTCAGACACAATTTTGTCTTGATATTCTGTAGGCTATGGACTAAATTATATATTCAATATAAAAGGGGGAAAGTGATAGGAGATAAAGCTCTGAGCTTTAATTTCTCTGAGCTTTGGAGTCCAGTCAGAAGCTGCCAGTCCACTGGTCAGTATTCTTTGTACATCCATACTACTCTGTGGGAGATGCCTTCGGGTCCACCCAAACTGTCTTCATAGGCACTTCCTTCCAGGTGACCTCCATGATCATTTAAATAAAGCACTGCAACACAGAATACCCATTTCTCCCACTGTAATACAACGGATCCTTATTACCTTCAAGCTTGTCAAACCAGTTGTAATTCCCAATTAATAATGCTGGTACCAATTACTAAATTAACTCCTAGGTTTGGTTCTTCCACTTCCCAGCTCTAACCTGGTACACATTTATCAACAATAAAGTGGGTGTAATAGGATTCTTTTGAGGTTAAAAAAAAAAAGTGCACTTAGTAGATGCTTAATATATGTGAAATGAAACCTATCTGATAGATTACGACCAAAATAATTGCTTTGGGCAAGAAACATAGGACAACAGATAAGAGATTGGGAATGGGGACAAGGAACTCAATGGCAGGTTAAAAGAGGATACTCCTAGGGGAGTTTGGCTTAGTCAGCTTGGGCTGCTTTAACAAAAATACCATAGATTGGGTAGTATAAACAACAGACTTATTTCTCACAGTTCTGGGGCTAGGAAGTCTCATTAAGATGCCGGCAGATTTGGTTCCGGGTGAGAACCCTCTTCCTGGTTTACAGACAGCCACCTTCTGGCTATATCCTTACATGACAGACTGAGGGAGCTCTAGCACCTCTTGCTCTTTTTGCAAAGTTACTAATTCCATCAAGGGAGGTTTACCCTCATAACTTCATCTAAACTTCATTTCCAGAAGCCTTACCTCTTAATACCATCGTATTCAGGATTAGGGATTCAACACATTAATTGTGAGAGAAAAAAACATGTAGTCCGTAACAGAGTTGGTGTGAGAAACCACATGTGGAACCACGCAGCTCTCCAGGGAACCCATTAAGAAATAAGCCATGCCACACACACCCCAGGCGCCCCTGAGCGAATCCATTTTACACAACTGTACAAGGACTACAATACGCAGCACTCCTGAGGCGCTGCAGTATAATATGAACAGGCTGACCCTCTGGAGCCAGACAGATACAAATGGAGGCCCCAGCTCCACAATTTACTAGCTTCATGACCATGAATAATTCAAATACGGTTTCCTCATCAGTAAGTTATACACGTTTTAGCAAAGCTTAATAATTTTAAGAGATTACGTACATAAGACATAATGCCTGGTGTGTGGCAGATGCTCAACAAATACATTTTAGTAAAACCATATCTGTGTTTCAGGCACCATATTAAGTTCCTTACATGCTTACTTCATAAAATTCAAGGACAATCCTGTGAGATAGTTTATTATTTTCATGCCTATTTTACAGATGAGAAAACAGAGGCTTAGGAAAGTTAAGTGACTTGCCCATATAATCAGCTAATGTATGGGGAAAAAAAAAAACCCTCAGGATTCACACACAGGTGATCTTGCTCTATAACTTGTATTTAATTATTCATTCCTATGTCCTCCTTGTAAGGACAGCTCTAAGAACCAGAATAGAGGATCTTGACATCACAATCCTAACATGAACTATCAAAAAATATTTACTTAATATTCTCTGAACAGCAAAGATGGACTTATATTAAACATTTTCAAAAACTTTCTGTCAATGCTAGATTACAATCTAAATATTTCCACGCTAAAAGATAGAAGCTCACCTACCTGGGAAACAAAAGCCACTAATCTAAATGCTTGATCACCTAGGAAAACTAAGAAATACATAAGGAAATAAGATAATTACAAGGCATAGAACATCCCCATAGGAGAGAAGCGAACATCTCAAACATCTCAAAGCAGAGTAAAATTCATTATAAGGGTTTTCTAACCTAGAGATTTAGCTTAAGATAAAAATTACAATCCCCAGAGTTCATTAGCTTAAGAACTAGATCAAGGAGGAGCATACAGAGGGGCTGTTTGGAGGCCTAAAGAGCTAGGGAAAAAACATATAAACAATCTCTTTATAGCAAATCAAACCATTCCAAAAATGCACTACTCAGCACAGGGACTAGATGGCACCTCTTTTTGCCTCAGAGAACAACGAGGCTAAGGCCCATAATGGAAATGCCCTAGGACAAGGAGTAGGTAAATCTGGTTCCCATAGGCAACTCTAAGGCCAATTAGTGGCATCACACTGAGTAAGTAGCTATACGTCTTTGCCTCCATGGCCTTGGTGGCCTCCAGAGTTGATTCTAGGCAGAGCAAGTTGTGATAACCAGGTCATAGCAATTAGCCTGAGATAATGCATGTTAAAGGCAGGACTACAAGGAAATGAAATTGAAGCTGCCCCTTTAAACCAGGCAGGGGAAAAAACCCTGGCAAACTGTACTAATTGTGGAAAAGAGGACCTTCTCCTGGCTTATGCCTGGAATTAATTTGAAGACTCTAAGACTATAAATCAATTTTAAATAGGTTATGAATAGTCAGATTGGAGACAAAAATGTCAGATGTTCTTGTATGAAACCTTACAGAGAAAGGGAAAAGCCCTAGAGAAAAAAGGATTCATTTGCCAAAGATAATGTTTTGGGGAAGAAGAATTAACTGTATTTATGTATTATCTTATTCTTCAAAGTTTTCCACTATACTTCGCAGTTTTTTCTAACTCTGACCTTGATGCCTTGTATTCCATGGTCCCAATAAGGAGGTAAATGAAGTAATGAAGTAAACACTGAACTTAGACTCAGCACATTTGGTTCCAATCCTGGTTCTAACCACAAGTTAGTTGAGTGAGGTGGACATAAAGATGAGCTGCCTAGTTCTTTGTCAAGGAAGGGCTTGCTGCAAACAACCATCAGCCATCAACTGCAGAGAACCATGTTATATTTCTGAATAAAACCCTGTAACTGATTCTAGTTTGTATTAAGATGAAGACAAAATTCCTTCCCACAGCCTAAAAATCCTTGCAGAATATGTTGCCTACCTATCCCTTCAGCCTTCTCTCTAATGATGCTGTCCCTGACCATCTTCACACCATGCAATCTAATGTTCCCTCCTACCCCAGGACATTTGTATATGTTGTTTCTTTTTCCTGAAAACTCTGGTCATTGTCTGTCATTGTCTATCATTGGTTTACTATTACTCATCCTTTAGACTTCAGCTCAAGCTTCACTTCCTTAAGGAATTTTTCCTGACCTCCCAGCAATTATCACAGTTGCAATTTTACATTTGATCAATGTCTATCCCCTCCACCAAACTATAAATGCCCTAAGGACAGAGAAAGCATTCAATTTTACTCTTTATCCCCAATACCTATTACAGTATTAGGTACATAAGGACTTACTAAATGTTGAATGAATAAATCCAAACACTAGCTATTTCTAGACCAGTATTTTGGAGGTATTTGGTGGTAGTTTTCTGTGTCACATCACACTAGTATCTTATTCTCCTTTCTCTCTGAGCACACAGAAGACCAAACTTCCTGTTCCCCTTATAGTTGGGTGAGAACATGTAATTAGTTCTGGCCTATCAATTCTAAGTCAATGAAACATTTAATTGTCAGTAGGAAACTTTTATTCTTTTCTTTCCAATTTCTGTGGTGATCCTGGGATCACATGGAGATGAACTTTCAATCAGCCTGGCTCCCTGAATGAGGACAGCAGATACCAATGAACTTGCCAGGCAACCTACAATGGATATGTAGCACAAGGGACAATAGGATATTATGGCTGAGATTCCAGGGTTGGTTTTTACAGCAACATAACCTATCCTGAATGAAGCAGAAACTGCTACTAGGAATATGGCAATCCCTATTTTATAGTAATAACATTTGACGAAGTTATTACCTATAATAATTTGGTAAACTGATAAATATACTCAGTGATCATGTAACTCCAGAAGTGGTTAGAAATCAGAACAGTAATACTATGTTCTTAACGTGGCTGGTTTCAGTCACAGGGTGTATAATTTGCGAGGGCTGCCACAATAGACCACTACCAACCGGGTCGCTTAAAAAATAGAAATGTGTTGTCTCAGTTCTAGAGACTGGAAATCCAGGATCAAGGTGTAGATAAGGTTGGTTTCTTCTGTGGACTGTGAAGGACAATGTATTTCATATTTCCCTTGTAGCTTCTGGTGTTTTGCTGCCTTTGGTGTTCCTTGGTTTATATACTACTCTAATCAGTCCTCATCCTCACATACCATTCTTCCAGTCTGTGTGTGCACGCCTGCGTGTCCAAATTTCCCCTTTTTATGAAGACACACGTTGTATTGTATTCCAGTTCCTTCTAATTATCTCATTTAATGTCATTACCTCTGTAAAGACACTTTCCAAATAACGTCACTGAGGTACTGAGGGGTTAGGACTTTTACGGAGATCTTTTATGGAGGACACAATTTAACTATAATATAGGTACCACAAAGAAGAGATGAAATCAGGAAAAAAGTAGCCATGTTGCAAGCAGAAGTATCAGGTAAATGACAAAGCCCATACTGCAGGAACTTCTAAGTTTGGAAGAGACAACTGCTTCTCAAACTTAACACACAGAAGAAAAAATGAGAAATGTTTTGAGCAACAAATGCCAACTACAACTATACACTGAAGAAAGAGTTAAACCAGAGTTTAACTGCCTCACCTATAGTTAAAACCTGTGAACAGTCAATTCTGTTGGTTGGGGGAAAAAACGCCTCAGCAAAAAGTACACTGAAGGAATAGTTCTTGATGTCACGACTAAACGGGGCTTTTGGGGTGTGATCCTTGGAGAGGAGTGCATATTTTCTTATGTGTTTAGGAGAGTAAACAAAATATTTGATGAACATATGGGCAGAATGTGCTAGTTATTACTGCTGCTCACTGAAATCCAGTTATCTCTTCCTTTTGGGAACATGGGCAACTAAATTTCCAGACTCCCAGTTGTGGGGGTGAAACTATGAGACCAGGGAGCATGAGTGATGTGGGTCATTTCCAGGCTAGATTATTGAATTGCTGGTGTAAGACCCTCCAGAGTTCTCCACCCCCACTCCTTCTGCTAACCTAATCATGGAAGCCCATGTCAGACTGAGATGTACTTTCGAGCCTGAATCTGAGGGATCAGAACAGAGAAGAGTCCCCCAATCTAATTCAAGACAAACATGTAGCTTCCACAAACATTAAAGATTTTTGCCTTAAAATACTGAAATTTTGCTTTAACATAATCCAGTCATCATGCTCCTTGGTATTTACCTAAATGAGTTGAAAATATATATCCACACAAAAACCTGCACATGAATGTTTATAACATCTTTAGTCATAATTGCCAAAACTTAGAAGCAACAAAGATGTTCTTAAATAAGTCAATGGATAAACTGTGGAATACTCAAAGGAGTATTACTTAATTTAAAATGAGATATCAAGCCACAAAAAAAAAAATATGAAGGAATCTTATATTCATTTTACTCAGTGAAAGAAGCCAATCTCAAGTGTATACACTATATGATTATAATTCTATGATAATCTGCAGAAGACAAAAGGGAAGGGAAGAATAAATGGAGTACAGGGAATTTTTAAAGTCAGTGAAACTATTCCGTATGATACAGTGACGGTAGGTACAGGTCACTATGCATCTGTCAAAACCCACACAAAGTAAAACAAAGAGTAAACCTGATGTGAACTTTGGACTTGGCTAATAGTATATTGATATTAGCTCTTCAAAACAATGAAATTAGAGGTTATTGCTGAAGCATTTCCCTAATCGGACACAGCATTAATAAATCAATTAAGTAATCTCACAAAACTAAAAAAGATACTGTGGACTTAGAAGAGCTCAAGTTCATATATATATCAGGTTTTTACTTCAGAAGAAACAGCACTTAATTAACAGTAATATAGTGTAAAAGCAGTCTTCCAAAGGTGAAACACCTCTCAAAAGTAGCATTACTGGGCGCCTGGGTGGCTCAGTTGGTTAAGCGACTGCCTTCGGCTCAGGTCATGATCCTGGAGTCCCGGGATCGAGTCCCGCATCGGGCTCCCTGCTCAGCAGGGAGTCTGCTTCTCCCTCTGACCCTCCCCCCTCTCCTGCTCTCTCTCATTCTCTCTCTCAAATAAATAAATAAAATCTTTAAAAAAAAGTAGCATTACTGACATTAAAAGAAAAACTCCTACTAACCAATTTTAATACATCACAAAAATATGGACTTAATTATTCCCAATAAATTAGAATTTGGGGGCTAATTACAGTAAATCATTTCAATCCTCAAAATTTTAATGAATCCAGGCCAGCATTTCTAAAGAAAGGTGGACCAACTGTACTGGAATAATCTGAAGCATTTGTGAAACATGCAGATGCCCAGGCTCCCTCCCAGATTTACCGACTCAATCTTTAAGAGGTCCAGGGATCCAAAGTGTGTCAGGCTATACAGGTTTGAGCATCACTGACTTCTATATAAAATTATGAGACTTTATACAATAAATCTTTTGTTTCTAAAGACACTAGTTTTTAGATGCCTAAAAAATGCCTAAACACTGCTTTCACAATTAATCTTACACACATGCAATACCCACAGCAACAAATAGGAGCCCTTCCTGGGGCATCATTCTCCCTCTAGCCCTTGAGCTGTAGTGAGTAGCATGACTGCTATATAATGAACAGTCTCAGAGTGGGGCTTACTAACAGAACGCAGTTCAAGCAAAAAGAGCTCATAAATGAATTCCCATTTTTCCTAATGCAAAATTGAGCTAATTCTAAGTCTGAATTTTCCTCCTGCTGCCCACATTTCCCAGAGGGGATAAATTGTAACTTGAGGTAATGAGGCTTTGCAGTTAGGAAACTGATGGAAAACATAACAAATTGCAAGATCTTCAAGTGGTTCTTTGGGGAGAACCCAGCCCTATGGTGGAGGGAAATAGAAACAAAATAATACACTGCAAGTGGAACAATTCATCTGTGTTTTCCCAAGAATAAAAGCAAATGTATTATTTGATGTTTCTTTTGGTAATGATTTTATTCTACAATTGCATGTCTATGATTTTTTAAATGAATTAATCAAAGGTGATTAGATACAGCTTTGCTCTATATCTGGAGAAGATGAGCACCTCTACCATTCTTACTATCTAAGATTGGTGAGCTAAAAGAACATTTCCATGGTCTGAGTAAAGGGAAGTTCAACTAATACTTTTTTTTTTTTTTTTTTTTTTTTTTTTTTACAATCCTGGAGTCCCAGGATCAAGTCCCGCCTCGGGCTCCCTGCTCAGCGGGGAGTCTGCCTCTCCCTCTGACCCTCCCCCTTCTCATGTGCTCTCTCTCTCTCTCTCAAATAAATAAAATCTTTAAAAAATAAATAAAAATACTTTTTTTACAAAGCCAATCAGAGGCAAGAGTAGGCCAATTCTCACTTAATGAGATTTATTCAAACTATACTGACCTTTCTCCTCTGATATTTAGATTCACATTCAACATCACTTAATACTTTAATGGTTACGAATCTGTTAGTTTTTCTCTTCCAAATTATTCAATGTAAACTTTCTGAGAAAAGAGACCATATCTAATTAAGACTATAGCTATGAAAACACTGATGACTATAAAAAGCAACATAAAAGAAGGTAGGTATTACCATTTGTGCCTTATTCTAAAACAGAAAAAAAAATAATCATTTCAGCTATATTTAATGAACAAATGCATTTCTCTGCAAAGACTCTAAGATTAAAATTCATTTCCTAACTAACGAAATCCAGCACACAAACTAAATCTTAGTTTTACTTTCAATCTAGTTTTTACGTTTATGGTCACCGAGAAGAATGCCATCAGGTACATAAATGCCATGATTTCACAGTTTCCAAGGGGGTGGGAGGATTAAGAGATTATATGGTAAGCCAGTTGACAGATTTCTGCATTAACTATTTGACTTTTTTTTTTCCCCTTTCAGGGAGAGTAGACTATTTCAAAATGCTTAAAGATACAAGTGCATAGTAATCTAAAATGCATTAAAATGATGATAATTCAGCACCTGAAAAAATACTCAGTAAACACACACTTTCAGGTTGATAAGTATGTGCTACTGAACAAAACTTCCCTGATACAGAAGGTTGTGACCTACAATACAAAGTTCCCAATACTATACCCAAAGGGTCCTCAATGCCTGAAGGCCTTCCTGGAAATAAATGTGCATGTCCAACCATCACATAAAGCTAAAAATCCAGAGAAGTCACATAGGTGTTCAAGGAGGAGGAGGACTGCAGAGGTACTGTAGTGAGGAGGCGGCTATGAGTCAGATGGAAACAAAAGTGGAAGACGGAAACAAGGCATATAGGATCTGACATAGGTCAGGACATTAGCATGCTGGTCAAAATTTACAGTGGAAAAGAGAATTGATGAATATCCAGTTTGGTGACCAAAATAAGGGAGTGAATGTATGGCTAACTTATAGTATTTGCTTGATAAATGTTAGGTTTGGTTTTTTAGTGATGATTTTATAGTTCATGGCAATCAGAGGCCCCGCATTTCTACAAAATTTCATACAGGGTTTCTCTGACCTTACCCATGCCCTCATGCCGTTCTCAAGGGAATTAGTATAATGACCACAATGGATACTAACAAATTACATCCCAAGGAAAGTTCAGAAGGGAGGGGTTAAATAGCAGAATCCTTCCTTCTATGGGGTCATTTGGTGTTCTATGCAAAAGACCATTCATGCCGCCACTCAGTAGGCTATGCTCTCACCCAAAGACACAGAGCCTGATATCTGAATGGAATGACACTGCTAAAAGCTCATCACATATCTGGTCCTTCATTCTTCTGGCCAAGCTTGCATATCAGAAACCACAATAGGATGGAGTTTATAGAAGAGACCCAAGATCAAAGATTTAGTCTAGGACAGACCCAAAAAGTTTGACAGCCATATTTACCAAGTCAGTATCAAGGATTGTCTGAGAAGGCAACAACACTTGAAATTGACACTGTAGCGAAAAGACCAGGAAATCTAGAAGTCAGGAACATTCAATCTTCATTTTACAAATAAAGAAAGCAGGTTCAGGGACTTCCCCCTTGTGCCTTAACTCGGCGTTAGCTACAGAGTAAGAATGATGTTTCCCAGTGCCTACCTAGTACCAACATCTGTTCTGCCATGCTGCCACTCCTCAGGACAAAGAGTGTGGTGAACACTCCTGGCCAGGCATGCTCAGGGACTATGTATGCTCTGTGAAAGAACTTCCTGTACCTCCCCTTCCCATCCTAAAGCAAATCATTCTCTCTCCATCAAAGTAAAGGGTAAAAGCATCCATTTCTAATTTCAGACAGACTCAGCTCCATCTATTACCTTTTACTTACCCCTTCTTACTGTCCCCAGCGACCATCTTCTATGTTGTGTGTTTGTGCATATAAATGTAAAGTATATCATGTATAATATACTATATATATATATTATAAAATATATATTATGTATTCTATATTACATTTCTGTGGGTGTTAAAATTTTTTTTTATAAATGTCACTAACATTATGAACATTATTTCATGAGTCATTAATCAGTTTTGCCTAAACCAAGAACTTCAAGAAATCAGATCATACCTAACCTATCAATCTTCAAGCCCTAAATATAACATTTTGTCATTTTTCTTTCATTTACTTTCTCATTTTCCCAGGAATCTGGTAGATTGGGGTGGGGACAAAGATGACAAAGATGATAGATCTGTTACTTACTGCTATGTTCTTTTGTATTATGGTAAAAAAATGCAACATGAGAGCAACAATTTTTTAATATAGTACAGTATTAACTACATGCACAGTGTTATACAGATCTCTAGAACTTTTTCATCTTGCATGACTGAAACTATATCCACTGAACTCCACAGCACCTCTATACTTTTAGATACCTCATATAAGCAGAATCATGCAGTATTTGTGACTGGGTTATTTCAGTTGGCATAATGTCTTCAAGATCCGTCCATATTGTAGCAAATAACAGGATTTCTTTTTTAAGGCTAAATATTCCATTATAAATATGCGCCATATTTTCTATACCCATTCATCTGTTGGACATTTCGGTTGCTTCCACCTCTTGGTTAATGTGAACAATACTGCAATAAACATAAAATACCAAGAAGTGGGACTGCTGGATCACAGGGTAGCTTTAAAAAAAACCAAACCAAAACAAAACAAAAAAAAAACCAACAAAACCTCTAGGTCATTTTTCATAGCAACTGTACCATTTTACATTTCTACCAACAGTGAAGAAAGATTCACTTTCTTTGCATACAAATCAACACTTCTTTTAATAACCACCCTAACCAGTGAGAGATGATCACTCACAGTAGTGATTTGTATTTCTCCTGATGATTAGTGATGTTAAGTATTTTTTCATATACCTGTTAGTCACTAGTTCTTTCCCTATTCAGTCCCTTTCTTCTTTTATTAATCAAGTTATTTGGATATTTTGCTATCAAGTTGAATGAGTTTCTTACATACATTGGATATTAACTCCTTATCAGATAGATGGTTTGGAAATAGTTTCTCCCATTCCATAACCTGCTTCTTCCCTCTGTGGAATATTTGTCAAAAACAATAATAACTGGGGTGCTTGGGTGGCTCAGTCGGTTAAGCGGCTGCCTTCGGCTCAGGTCATAATCCCAGGGTCCTGGGATCGAGCCCCACGTCAGGCTCCCTGCTCCGTGGAGAGCCTGCTTCTTCCTCTCCCTCTCCCTGCTGTTCTGCCTACTTGTGCTCTCTCTCTCTCTGTCAAATAAATAAAATCCTTAAAAAAAAAAAAAAAAACAATAACAGCAGCTTTTTAGTTTAATGCACTAATCTATCTTGACTTACAATGGGGTTACATTCCAATAAACCCATTATAAGTTGAAAATACTTCTCAATTGAAAAGACATTTAACATACTTAACCTACCAATCTTAGCAATGTCGCTTAGGCCACCTTAAACATGCTCAGAATACTTATATTAGCCTACCATTGGGCAAAATCATCTAACCCAAATCTATTTCATAATATAGTGTTGAAGATCTCATGTAATTTGTTGAATACTACATTTAAAGTGAAAAACAAAATGGTTGTATTGGTACAGGACGGTCTTAAGTTTATCAGTTGTTTACTAGGGATCACATAGCTAACTGGGAGCTGCTGCTGCCCAGCATCATGCTAGAGTATTGTACTGCCTGTCACTAGCTCCCAAAAAAGCTCAAAATTCAAAGTATAGTTTCCACTGAATGCCTATCACTTTCACTTCTGCATAAACTTGAAAAATTTTAAGTAGAATCAGGGACCACCCATAGCCCCACTTGTCCAATTTTTTGTTGCCTGTGCTTTTTGGTGTCATATCTAAGCAATCATTGACAAGATCATTACTATCAATCTTTTCTTCTATTTTCTTATAGAAGTTTCATGGTTTCAAGTCCTACCTTTAGGATACAGGATTACTGTAGCTTTATAATAGGTTTTTACATCAGGAAATAGGAGGATTCCAGCTTTTTCTTCCTCAAGATTGTTTTGGTTACTCAAGATGTTTTGTGGCTCCATATTAATTTTAGGATATTTTTCTATTTCTACAAAATATACCATTAGGATTTTGATAGGGATTACATTGAATCTGTACATTTTTGGGGTAGTATGGACATTTTAACATTAAGTCTTCCAATCCATGAACATGGGATAGATTTCCATTTATTTAGGTCTTAAAATTTCTATCAACAGTGTTTTACAGTTTTCAGGATAGGAGTCTCTCACCTCCTTGGTTAGCATTACTCCTAAATGCTTTATTCTTTTTTATGCTATCATAATTGAGTTTTTATCTTAACTTCTATCTCAAATTGTTGTTAGTATATAGAAATGCAAGTAATTTTTGTATGTTGATCTTCTATCTGGTAACTTTGCTAAATTCATTTATTAGGTCCAACAGTTTTTTAAGGGATCTTAAGGGTTTTCTATATATGTCCTCTGCCTTATCAATTTGGAGGATTTTTTCTTGCTTATTTACTCGTACTTACAATACTATGTTGAATAGAACTAGCAAAAGGAGGGCATCCTTGACTTGTTCCTGATCTTAAAGGAAAAGCTTTCAGTTTTTCACCAAGTATGATATTATCTGTGGGTTTTTCATAAAGGGCTTTTGTTATGCTGAGGTAACTTCATTCTATTCCTACTTTGAATGTTTTAACATGAAAGGGTGGTCTATTTTGTCCACTGCTTTTTCTACATCAATTGAAATGTGATCTTTTTTTTTCCTTTATTCTGTTAATGTGGTATTTAACATTGATTTCCATACATTGAACATTCTTCACATCCCAGAGATAAAGGTCACTTGGTCGTGAAGTATGATCCATTCAGTGTGCTACTGAATTCCATTTGCTAGTGTTTTGTTGAAAATTTTCACACAATAGTCATCAAGGATAGTGTGTGTGTGTGTGTGTGTGTGTGTCTTTGCTGTCAGGGTAATGCTAGCCTCATAAAATGAGTTTAGAAACTTTCCTTAATTTTTTGGAAGAAGAATGACTGCCATTAATGCTTCTTCAAATGTTTAGTATAATTCTCCAGTTAAGCCATCTGGTCTCAGGATTTTTGTGTTGAAGGTTTTTTTTTATTATGGATTTAATCTTCTTACTAGTTATAGGTTTCTTCAAATTTTCTGTTTCTTCATGAATCACTCTTGGTATGTTGCATGTTTCTAGGAGTTTACCCATTTCCTCTAGATTTTCCAATCTGCTGTCCTAATTTTTCATAGTAGTCTTATAAAACTTTTTATCTCTATGGCATCAATTGTTCTTTCATTTGCTTTTGAGTCTTATTTTCTTGGTTCACTTAACTAATGGTTAGTCATTGTTATCAAATAACCAACTCTTAATTTTATTGATCTTTTCTACTGTTTAATTCCCTATTTCATTTATTTCTGCTCTGATATTTCCTTACTTCTACTAACTTTGAGCTTAGCTTGCTCTTTTTCTTGAAGTGTAAAATTAGAATATTTGAGATTTCTTAATTTAGACATTTATCACTATAAACTTCCCTCTTAGTACTGCTTTTGCTGCATCCCAGTATTTTCAGATAAACACAACATAACAAAACATCTTATAATTTCTCTCTTGATTTCTTCTTTGGTCTGTTATTCAGGAGAGAGTTAATTTCCAAGTATTTGTATTTTCCTGTTTTTCTTCTGCTACTAATTTCTAGTTTCATTTCCTTGCGGTAGGGAAAAATGCTTGGTATGATTTTAATCTTCTTGTTAATACTTATTTTGTGACTGAATATATCAACTATCCTGGACAATGTTCCATCGGTGGAATATTCTATGTATGTCTGTATGGTCCATTTGGCCTATAGCATTGTTCATGTCCTCTATTTCTTCACTAATCATCTGTCTAGATGCTCTAGCCATTATCAGAAGTGAAATATTAGATATCAAATAATAGATTTCATTTCTCCCTTTGTTTCTGTCATTTGTTTCATTTATTTTCATGCTCTAATGTTGAGTACATTTATACTTTTTACAGTTTCCTAGTGGATTGACTCTTAGATAATGTGTTTTTGTTCCTTGTGACAATTTTTGATTTAGTCTATTTTGCCAGCTTTGGCTTTGGCCACTACTAGGCTTTTGTTTTCCACTTGCACAAAATACCTTGTTCCATCCTTTCACCTTCAGCCAGTGTGTGTCCTTAAATGGAAAGTGAGTCTCTTGTAGGTAGCATATATTTAGAACTCATTCAATATATGAGTTAGAAACATTCACACAATCTGTCTTTTGATTAAGGGGTTTAATTCATTTACATTTGAACTAATCACTGATAAAGAATATACTATTGCCATTTTGTTGTTTTCTGTCTTGTAGTTCTTGGTTCTCCTTTTCCACCCTTAAAGTCTTCCTTTGTGCTTTGTTTTGTAGTGTAACACTTTGATTCCATTCTTGTTTTCTTTTTTTAATCTTCTATACATATATTCTTTGTTTTATGTAAGCCCTCTGGCAACCACAATCTATTTTAGCTGGTAACTTACTGTCAATCACATGCAAAAATTCTACTTACTCTCACCATACTGTTATGGATGTCACAAATTACATTTTTTATATCCTATCAACATTTTTGTAGTTATATTTTTTGTTTTGTCTTTTATAAGATTTTATTTGACAGAAAGAGACACAGCGAGAGAGGAAACACAAGCGGGGGTGGGTGGGAGAGGGAGAAGCAGGCTGCCTGCTGAGCAGGGAGCCCGATGCAGGGCTCGATCCCAGGACCCCAGGATCATGACCTGAGCTGAAGGCAGATGCTTAATGACTGAGCCACCCAGGCGTCCCTTATGTTTTGTCTTTTAACTTCTACATGAGAATTAGAAGTGATTTATGCACCAGTACTACAATGTTCTCTATTTACTTTTAACAGTGAGCTTTATACTTTCATATGCTTTTGTGTTGCTGTCTAGAATCCTCAATTTCAACTTGAAGGATTCCCTTTAGCCTTTCTTGTAAGGCAGGTTTAGCGGTGATGAAATCTGTCAGGTTTTGTCTCTCTGGAAAAGCCTTCACATCTCCATTTCTGGAAGAATTTTGCTAGATATAGCATTGTTGGTTGACCATATGTCTCTCTCAGCACTTTGAATGTAACATCTCACTGCCTTCTGGCCTGCAAGGTTTCTGCGGGAAAAAAAAAAAATCCACATGTAGTCTTATGGAGGCTCCCTTATATATAATGGGCTACTTCTTTCAATTTTTTTTTTTAATTTTTGTCTTGACAACCTGATTATATTATGTTTCAGTGTGAACTTTTTTATTCTAGTTGGGCATCTATGGACTTCTTACATTTGATGATCTCCTTCCTCGGACTTGGGCAGTTTTCAACCACTATTTATTCAAATATGCTTTCTGCCCTTTTCCCCTCATTCTTCTGGGACTTCTACAATGCATATACTGGTCTACCTGTTGGTGTTTTTCACTTCTTGAATTACTTCTTTTTTTTAATTCCTCTGATAGGTCATTTGAAATTACCCAGTCTTGGTTCACCAAGTCTTTCTTCTGCTTGATCAAGTCTGTTGGTGAATTCTTCTAGTGAAGTTTTTTCATTCAGCTATTTCTGCAGCTCCAAAGTTCTTCTTTTTTACATTCTCTTTGCTTATATTCTTACTTTGTTCATGCATTTTTTTCCCAAGCTCACTGACCATCTTTATGTCATTATGAGGTGTCAGATAATTCATATTCCTCCATTTCTTTGGGGCTTGGTTTCTGGAGACTTACCCCTGTTCTTTTGGGCCATGTCTCCATCCTTCTTCACATGCCTTGTAACTGTGTTAGGATCCATACATTTGAGAAAACAACAGCCAACTCTCCCAGTTTTTAGGGACTGGCTTCATACAGGCAAAGATTCACCAATTAGCCTGTGGCTAAAGATTGTGGGGACGTCACAAACCTTTTTGGTGAGTGTATGTTCTCTCCATTTTTACATGTAAATTATGAATTAGAGGGATTTGCCAGGTTTTTTACCCCCAGGAACTAATTATCTCTCCCTTTCTCTTGTGTCTGTCTATGCAGCTGCAGCTTCTCTGGAGCTGCCACTACCCACACCCAGCAATTTTTTGTTTCTATGGCCTCCAGATTTCAAGAGTATGCCAAGACCCAACAGTGCTCCAAGTCAGATGAGACAAAAATTAGTCCTTCAGGCAGCCCCTCAAAAATCTGGATTATTAAATATATGCTCTACCCCTTTATTCCCCCTCTCCCACCCAAGAGAGACCACCAAGTTCATCTCATCTCTTCAAGGTCATCTGGAACAGTAGCAAGCTCCATAGTGCTCTTGCTCTCAGTGGCCTCAAGAAATCTTAAATACGCCAGGTTCCATCAGTGCTCCTAGATCAATCAGATATATATATAGCCCCCTAAAATGTGGAAATGTGGGACACATGTGCCAACTCTTTCTCTCCCCAGAGAGAAGCTGGGAGTTGGAAGTTTTCTCCCATTCATTCCATATTGAGCCAGGGGGAGGGACTATATTATGTGTTAGTTCAACCCATCACTTTTGTTCTTAACTGCCCCCAACCTTGTTCCCTTTCCTGTTAATACTTAGAATCAGGCAACACAATAGCCAGTTCCTCCAGTAGCTCCTCAAAATATCTACATGTTTGATGTATAGTCTTATCTTCTCTCTCCCTCTCCAAGGAGAAGCCAGGTGCTGGAAGTTTTCTCCTGGGAACACCACAGAGATATGGGAAGGGAGGACAGAGTGAGCGCCATGAATTCTCCTACAGGCTTTGATGCAGCTGGTTTCATGTTCACCTGGGGTGCAGGTGCCTCTTAACTGGTTTCTGGATGTCTCACAAAGGGAATTGGTACAATCAGCATCTCTTCTGGGGAGAAGTCAGTCTGGTGCTTCTTCTACCATCTTTGTAATGTCACCCTATGTCATGTCCTCTCAATGGAGCTGTTTATATGACCCTACATTTTCAACTATTTTCTTCTATGAAATGAGAGCCTACACTGTATGACTGTCATATGCTATAAAATCCCAACAACGTAAAGATTAAGATCTATGACAAGGAGTCTGTGGTTGAGAGGAGACAAAAATGAAGGTTACAATGAAGGTGGAATAGCTATTGCAACACATTGCCAAATAGATTTCTGAGATTTCTAAGTATGACAAACTCAAGATATCCTGTCTCTTTAGAATTAAATGTGCTTACCCTTTTCAAGTGCCTTCTCAACTTGTAGATACAAATTCAAATGTCTACTTCGCATTTTTTTTTTAAGATTTTATTTATTTGACAGAGACACAGTGAGAGAGGGAACACAAGCAGGGGGAGTGGGAGAGGGAGAAGCAGGCTTCTCGCGGAGCTGGGAGCCCGATGCGGGGTTCAATCCCAGGACCTGGGATCATGACCTGAGCTGAAGGCAGATGCTTAACGACTGAGCCACCCAGGCACCCCGACTTTGCATTTTAGAAAGTTAGAAAATTGACTTTTATAGTAAAAGAAAATTCTCACGTGGAATATAGCAATTAAATGATTAATAAAATAACAGCTATAATGTTGATTAGAAAGATCAATGGTATATACACCTAAATGGAAAATATTCAATTACAGATGCCAAGTTTTAATTGTGTCCATTATCTTTGGTCCAATTTCTACCATTCTCTCCATTCTAGCAGCCTCTCAGATAGGAAAGCATGTGTCTCAAGCTTTCTCTGCTGGAAGCTTAGCAATATGAAATGTCAAGCAGCTGCACACTTCATTCCTCTTTTGTCTCTTATTATACACACAGTTTGGCCCCTTTTTAAATAGATTAAATAAAGTCTAGCAGTAAATGAATGCTTATTGACAAATACAACCATAATGCTCAAAGAACAAATCATTTTTCCTACCCTCCAACTGTTCCTAAAATGAGAAGCCACAGAAGTAATTTACCAGAAAAAAATATATGCATATCAAGCCTATGAGGAGAAAATTTTTCATGCTATTCAATTCCTTTCTGTTAAAAATAGGTATTTCATAACATTTGGCAGGATGTGAGGAGTCCTACGTAAAAAAAAAAATGCCTACAAATTTTAACGAATGTAATACCACCAATTATTTGGGCTCAGACCTGAATGACAAGGAGTCTGTGGTTGAAGGTATTAAAGGCAAAGCAGTTGAGACAGACAGGACAAACATTTGGGACCAAGATGAGCTTAACATACATTAGGGAAAATATCAGAAAGGGTGGTTCAAGAGGCATCACATGTGGGGAGAATGGTAAAGATGAGGTTGCAGATGTAGACAGGGAGTAGGTCAGGCAGGCCACATAACCTCTGCAAAGGAATACAAATTTTACTCCAAGGAGATAGCATGACATTTGAGGATTTTAAGGAGAGTGACATGATCTGGCTGATATGACAAAATGATCCTCCAGCTGTTACGTGGAGAAGAACTAGTAGGTACTGGGGATAGGGTGGAAGTTGAAGCTGCTACACTATGATAAGCATTCAGACAAAAGATGGTGGCTGCTTAGAATAAGATGGTAGCAATGGGAGCTGGGAGAGAGAGCAGATTAAGGATAGATTCTGAAAATGCTGTGGATAGAGATTTGCTGATGGGTAAGATGAGATGAGGGAAAGAGGAAACAAGAATGAACACTATGCTTTTGGCTTGGGTGGCCGAATACATGTGCTAATAGGACACAGATGTCTGCAACAGTGGACCAATACATGCGAAATGAACTTCTTTAAAGATTAGTTTAAAATTCTGCATTTAGGTTTTTAAAAACCCATTGCACGAGTGTAAAAAGATTTGGTTTAACTCAATTGTGTATGAAAAAAGTTTTGCAGTTTCCATCGTGTCCATACTTAATAAAACCCCAGACAGCAAGGAACAGAAAACCGTTCCTATTGTGTCTGTTTTTTATTTTTTTTAACTTTTTATATTTTTATTTTAAAACCAGTAGAGTTAACATACAGTGTTATCTTAGTTTCAGGTGTATAATAGAGTGATTCACTAATTCTAGATATTACTCAGTGCTCATCAAGAAAAGTGTACTCTTAATCCCCTTCATCTGTTTCACTCATCCCTCCATCTACCTCCACTCTGGTAACCATCAGTTTTTTTCTCTATTGTTAAGAATCTGTATTTTCAGTTGTCTCTTTTTTCTCCTTTATTTAAGTATGTTTCTTAAATTCTACATAAGAGTGACAACATATGCTATTGTCTTTTTCTGACTGACTGATTGCACTCAGGATAGTACTCTTTAGCTCCATCCATGTGGCGGCAAATGACAAGATTCCATTCTTTTAATGGCTGTGTAATATCCCACTGTGTGTGTGTGTACGTACATTCCTATTGTGTTTTTTAAATGCATGTGTGCAACACACATTATTACTCAACAATGTATGATAGCCATTTGTATATTATCACAAAGCCTTCATAACCACTTTGTAAGCTTAAATACATCAAAACTTAAACTGTCCCCTATGGAATATATATTTTAAATTATCACAGTATCAGCATGCATATGGTTTTTTGAACATTTGGGCTCATTTCCTGAGAAAAAGTTCTAGAGCTAGAATTTTAGAGTCAACACTGATTAATACTCAGCCAGTACACACTAGGATAGCCATATTAGTTTGTAACATATTACAATATATTCTTATTGTAGTCACCACCCAGCATCTCTTGAGTGCCTTCTTTCCCTATCAGGTCTTCCCTTCCAACTACCCTGACGTCTCAGGATCCTAAATCAAGAAGATTAACACCTGGCTGCCTAAAAGTGTTACTGTGACCAGGGTCCTGATTAGTCACTGGCCATTGTCAGTTGTTAAATATTTTGACACCCAGAGTCAGAGACTTTTATATAAATTATAACATTTGTATGAATTACCTCATTTTTAACAAGTTAAACTTAACTTACATTAATGTGTTAATATTGGTGATATAACATTCAAGGAGGAATGGCTATTTCATCCAATCATCATCTTCTTCATCTTTCAAAAAAAGCTAATCATTCTAGCTTTTTCTGAGCCTAAAAATGCCTCATGAGGGGTACCTGGCTGGCTCAGTCAGAAGAGCATACAACTCTTGATCTCAGGGTCATGAGTTTGAGCCCCACATTGGGTGCAGAGGTTACTAAAAAATTAAAACTTAAAAAAAAAAAAAAAACCTCATGAAGTTGCCACAAATACTCCCCAACCCCAGCCTCACTCCACCTTTCACACTTCACGTAGGTGCCATTTCTTCTTTCCAGAGACATTGCAAAACGTCAGGATCACTTTCTTTACCACTCCACTCCTCCCCCTTCACTTCAGTAAATCTTGGTCTCTACAGATGGCCTCACTTTCCTCTCTTCCATGTGGGAAGAGGGTCTATAAATATTTTTTGATTTGTTGATGGTACACAGTCTATATTTTTTACTGTTGTCCTAAAGACATTAGGGCTTTGAAAGATCATAAAAATAATACTTTCAGGGCTGCTAAGGGATCAGACAATTCTGAACTCAGTGAGTAAACTATTTTTCTCCTTCTGAAATAAATACTTGAGGGTGCCTGATCTTGACAAAAGAAGAAACATTCTATTTAGTGAATAAGGAACGTAAGCAATCTATGCCAAACATGTTTTTCTAAAACTGTTGTTTAGCCAAAGCAATCAATCAATTAGTCAGGGGTTATTGCATCCTATGGTAGTCACTACCCAGGTAGTCATTACAATATGTACTCTAAATTTAGTATATATCCACGTCAGGTTTAGAGTTCTTCCTACAGCTCACTTGCCTTTCTCTTAGCTGCACCAGTTAGTTTTGAGAATCACTCAAAGCAAAGTGAGTACAACACATAATTCAATCAGTGAGAGAACAGATGGACCCTGTTCAGAGTAACTGGGAACTTAATCCTCAGAGAGGATACATGGAGAAAATGTGAAATTCTATGAGAAGTCTATCATATGAAAAACCGCCATACATAAAATCCATTAAAGGAAAATATCAGAGTAGATAGAATTTAGGATGAAATTAACATCAAGAAATAGTTACCTCACCCGAAACTCCTCAATCATTGACAAAGAAAAAACATCCATCCATCCATCCATCCACCACAGAGCACATACTTATCACTTTAGACAAGCTACAATGGTAGGCAATCCATATGGTAAATAGAATATGCAACCCACGGGGACTTTGCAACCTAGTTGGCAAGTAAAGGCAGAGTTGAAAAGTAATGTTAAGTACCAGACATGAAAACTCACTGTTCTAAGCTATTTTCCTGTTTGTTGTCATGAAGTGGGGCATGTTCTAGACTGTAAAAGTTAACAACTGAGGAAATGGAAAATAGAGTGTACAATTGACCTCTAGGCAGTGTCATGAATAAAGGAACTGAAATAGAAATCTCTCCGGATAATGAGTTCTCTCCCCTTACCACCGTAAAAAGCAGCAGCCAGACATGGGATTAGCTTTATGGAGAACTTTGAATATTCAGACTGGAAGTTTGTACACTTCCTTTGAAGAGAACAGCAAGTCCACAACAGAAGCGTGGCTGAAAGAGGTACCTGAAGATTAGACCAGAGTTTGTGCAACAGCCAATCTAGAAGGAAGTGAGCTGAGTAATACTGCAATTGTCCAAGTAACGGCATACCTGTAACAGTGCTTCTCAGATCAACAGAGACTCAAAATCACTTTATCTTTTTAAATTTGTCACCAGGCATGTGGGGAAAAATGGTAAGAATAGAAGACAGGAGAAGAGGTTTCCTGGTTTAATGGTCTCAAACTTCCTCTGCACTATCTGCTTACCACCATGGGTGATGTTCTTCATAAATGAAAATTTACGGACAGTCACATGCAATTGCACCTCTAGTCATAAAAAGCCCCCTAAAATTCAACCATTTGTCATTTGTAAATTCAGATAGTTCTAAAAACACAGACATATAAGCATTAGGAGAGGCAATCTGCTATGGGCCCTGAGTGCTCCCTCCCACACATCCTTGGAGAGTCTGCCAATCTGCAAGGCCTGACTGTCCCCTGAGCAATTTCTATAGCTCATCCCACAAGCAATTAAGTTAAGGCAAGCACAGTGTGACTACTGTGTTACTCCCCACAGGAGAGATGGTTTTGTTTGCTGCGTACTGCTATAAGTGCTGCACCCTTGGCCCAGTGTTCATATCACAACCAACTAAGTGTATAACCCTGGTCTAGATCCATCACCATGCCCTGTGGGATTTAGTGACTGTGAAACCAGCACTACCATACTGACATCCCCTACTCTGATGTAGTGTGAGTAGTAAACGGTCTTGCTTTGATCCACTGTGTCTTACTGTCTTTTTTTTTGCATGTAAGTTATGACATAGCTATGGGGTTGGGACTCTTCTAAAACAGCAAACTGGGTGCCAAGACAATAACACTCAGAAAAGAAAAGGCAAGAGCCTCATGGGTCAAGTTCTAGGGTATAAGAAAACCCCCAGAGACTAGTGGCAAATGCTCCCATCCAAGTGATGGGCTGGGGGTGAAAGGAGTCAGTGATCCCCCACTGTCCCAGCTGCTAATGAACAAAAGTTGAGTCAATGAATAGAGGCTGGATGGTTAAAAGTAGGATGAAAACGAGCTACCCAGGGCTGGCTGGATTGCTCAGTTGGCTGAGTGGCTAACTCTTGATTTTGGCTCAGGTCGTGACCTCAGGGTCATGAAATCAAGCCACCCGTCCTAGGGCTCCTCGCTCAGCAGGGAGTCTGCTTGAGATTCTCTCCCTCTCCCCCTTCCCTGCCCTCCCCATGCTCTCTCTGTCCTTCTCCCTCTCATAAATAAGCAACAACAAAAAGAAACAAGCTGCCCAACCAGTGCCATGGTATTCTTGCGATATGGAATAATGTACTAAGAAAGCACTCTGGGCCCCTGTCAGGGAAGAAAGCACAATGACATCCCGTTTTAACATCCACTAGAATCATTACAGCAGACTTCAATACAGACTACCAAGGTACAAACCCACATTGAGAGGCGGGGAGAGAGAAATGTGGGAATCACTTTGATCAACAAACTAAGGATCTGTTAGAGACATGGCTAGTGAATTTCTGTGATGAGGGAATTAGAGAGGTTATCCTCTTAGGTGAATGGCAACACCTAGGCCAGCTCACTCTTGACACCACGATTTCAGCATATGCAGACAATTCAGTTGAGACAAAGTTATGCTTTTCAATAAAGCTTCCTACTTTGAATGTTTTGTTTCAATGACTGCATTATATGGCCCTCCCAGGGAGGCTTCCCCAAGGCCAATGGGCCTAAAAGTGCTTCTAGAGAACCAGATTCCTCCTTGGAGATCAACGCTGTTCCACTGGAGAAATTAACTGGGAGCTGAGTAGCTTCCTTGGAACAAACTATTCCTTCAGTACCTCCACTGTCTGACCCTATATTCTGCCAAATTTGACAGTCCTTAACAGAAGGGGAACTGTAAGTCTCATAAGATCTCTGTCCCCAGAAGGACTGTAAGTCTCGTACCCCAGGGTAGGTGCATACCTCAAAGCCTCTACCCATTCCTGGCAAAGAGACCACATTGATCTCCTGCTGCTATTTTATTGCTACCAATATTGTCTGGAAACCAGTGACAATTACTCCAGCTATGACCACACAGTAGCATTATCAACTGTGTTTTTAGGTATCTGGGCCTTTTACAGTAAAACAGTGACATCCTATTAATGGGAAAAGGGACCCAACAGTGGGAAAATGGGCATGGCATTCAACAGACATCTCACACCCTTATTGTCCTGCAGCTGCTGACATAAGCAAAAAGTGAAATGAACATTTAAATACTTGACTGAAAAAGATCGCCAGACAGAATACAATATCATTGTGGACTCACATGTTAGTCAAAGAGTGAGGGCATGAGATGCAGCTATTCTTGACAAGGGAACATGCCTGTCTTCCCCACCCCACCCCCTACCCCCGGTCCCAACTCTAGTATCTGGGAGGCCTGAAGAGTTTCATCTTAGAGTGGCAATAACAAGGTGTGAGGGACTCCCGCCTGTTGCTTGGACTACACTTGGTTTCAGTTAGGACAGAACCCAGACCATGAGCAAACTGACCAGCTGGCAGAGTATGTGAACTCTACAATATCCTTGCTTGGAGTTGCCCGCTTGGGAAATGACAGAGGCACAGTAAGTCATTACAAGGCTGCCATTGTGCCACAGCCCACTTGATGTCTGACCCATCAGGCTGGGCAGAGGATAGAAGTGGCTAATACATTAAAACTATGTAGCTGCAGAAGGACAAAAACAACTCTAGCACCTAAGAAGAAAAGACCTTCGAGCCTGAGAAGTATGGAGAGAGAGAGAGAGAGAGAGATGATTAAGGACCTCCTTGTCCCCTAGATCTAGCACCACAGCTTGGCAAAACAATCATGTGGTCTGAGTCAAGCAACATCTGAACTGGGAATCTGATCCTCTGCTGGTTTCATGGTTCTCATTCACATGCTATGGGAAGAGAAAAATTCATATGAGCATGACTGTCCAGGAGTCCACCTCTCCCAGGTGACATAGGACAAACATGCACTGTCACAGCCTTGTTTCAAAATGACTCATAAAAATTTGTATTTGTCTCCTGAGGCTCAAGCAACCTTGGGTTATATCATGTAGGACAACCAAATCCGTAGGTCTCAGGGACACTGTCAACGAGGCTTAACCAAACCCATGTAATGGTGATCCAAATCAAAATGAATAAGCCCTAAACTAGAGTGACCTGTACTGTCACTCTGTACTGTCTGCCAATATGGATTATATGTTTATATGTTAAAGACAGTGGGTCATGGATTGTCTGCTATTGGAATGGAGGTGGCTTTTTGGCCATCTGTTGCTCTCTGGAATTATTGGTTTTGTCTTGCTTCCTGTTTGCGCTAAAAGACCCTGAGCCCTTGGGCCCTATGTTCCTCTCCTGCAGCCTAACTTCCCCGCTCATTGCTTTGCCTATAAGACTTGGGGGTATTGACACTCCTGCAGATTGCTGTGCTTGAATAATTAACTGTCTCATTGAGGCCGTTTTCTACTTTCATACTTATGTAGTTGTGGAAGGTTTACTCCTTGCTGTCCAATTGAGTTTGGGTTTCCTTCCTGACAAATCATTTAACATAATAATTATAAAAAGCCAACAAAAAACACTCAAGAGTCGTGAGCCTAAGTGGAGAAAGGAAAGGGAAAGTAAATATAATCCTAGTTGCTAAAAGTGTATGTATACTACTTGATCACATAAAGTGGCCATAGCAATCCAGATTAATTTTACAGTGATAGAAAATTCATAATGAAAAATCGTTTATAAGTAAATCAAATGATAGTAATCAAGCTGGTAGTTAAACAACAGGGCACCTGTTAGATGTTTTGACTTTATTCTCATGAACAATCGGCTCATATAAGGTACCATGTGGATTCATGTACTTTAAGAATTCTGGAAGGGTTTTAAAAAAAAATCCTAGAAAGGTTTCTAAGCACTAGATCAAAAATTGATTTACAAGAAAGCAAAATGGGTAGAAAAACAATAGGTCCATAACTCAATACCTTTTTTAAAAAATCTAAGAATTTGCAGCAGAGATGTGTTGGTGTACTTTTAACAACCAGTTTTACAGTAAAGGAATTTGCTTTGTAGTGTTTGCCTATGTCCATGGCATCAGTAAGTACTACTGCTCTATGGCCAACTGCAAGCTACCAACATAATACCACTTATCAGAATTGGAAAAACATGTGCATTGTTTGCTCTTATAAACTGGTAAAAGCCAGCTCTAGTCCACCACTGAATTAGGGGGCAATGGACAATAGGTCATAATGAGGGTTAGTGATAAAAACAAAAAAAAGTACCCCTACTACATATTTATTGTCCATGGAAACAGTTCATCTTAATGGCAAAAAGCTAGGCTTTGGCATCAGGTCTATTTGGGTTAAAGAAATCCTTCACCAGTGGCGCCTGGGCGGCTCAGTCGTTAAGCGTCTGCCTTCGGCTCAGGTCACGGTCCCAGGGTCCTGGGATCGAGCCCAGCATCGGGCTCCCCGCTCAGTGGGAAGCCTGCTTCTCCCTCTCCCACTCCCCCTGCTTGTGTTCCCTCTCTTGCTGTCTCTGTCAAATAAATAAAATAATCTTAAAAAAAAAAAAAAGCATCCTTCACCATTTACTACTGTGCAATCATGGGCAAGTTATTTCCGTGGTCTTGGATTTACTTTCTTAAATGCTAATGGAGTAGTAAGAGTATCCACCCTACATTTTTAAGAATATGCCAATGCATGTGATCACCTGGCACTGTGCCTAGCATGTAGCTAAAACATGTGCATTTTCCTCATGCTACCAATATGTCCAAACTCCTTAACATAATGAACATTGTCCTTTCTAATCAAACTGGAATACTACAGTACCCATCTCTTTCCCCCTCATGTCCAGTGACCAGCTATGTTTCCCTGAATAGGCTAAGCAACTCCAGACTTCTTTACCTTGGTTTGTTCTTCTCTCTGCCACTTCCCTTCCTAGTATCTATTTATCCCTTAAGTTCCTGCTAAAAACTGACTCCTCTGTCAAGTGTTCTTTGGCCATTTTCTCAACCTTCCCTCCTGGCAAAATTAATCACCCCTTTCTCTGCTTCCTCATGCCTTTGTGCATACTTTTATTGAAGTACCTATCACACTATTTTTTTTTTAATTCTTTGTTTACATTTCTTTGTACCCAATACCCTGAGTATCATAATTATTTGTTTACATGATTGTCTACTACCTTGAGTAGGTTAGCATACTAATCTTTCTACCCCGAGTCTCTAATACAGTGCTTGGTCCAGTGCCTCACATATTCTTAATGATTTAATGATGTTTTAATGAGTGATAATTTAATGAATGAGCCCAAACAGTAACTATGAAGGGCTGATGTATGGGAAGATTAGTCAGGGCTCTCTTTAAAGTGACCGAAACCTGCACTGAGTTCCCTTAAGCAAACATTGTATTAAGAATAAACTTACTTCTCTATATCCATTGGGGTCTAATTAGAAGACAAAGCCACACCAGTAATTTGAACAAGGAAAATATTAATACAAAGATTAACTAGGTAAAAGGTAGTTAATTATTAAAAGTTGTAAAAGAGAACTTCAAGGTATAACGGGGTAGCAATTTCAGAAAGTGGCTGCCACTGTAGGGCTGAGAAAAAAGTGAATAAGGGACATGGAAACTTAAGGGGGCTCCTTCCCTCCACAGGATAAGGATTCTGACATTTGAGGAGACACGAGCCTTGCAGAAATATGCTGTTAATCAAGGTGGAGAGGAAACAGGCTCCAGGCTACTTGCCAGAACGATGCGAGCTGGTTGCTGCTGTAGCAAGTGTTTCCAGGACCCACTGATCCCCAATCTGGGGATCCCCAACCCCCCAAACTGGGACAACAAAGAGGAAACAAAGAAAAGCCCCGTGTTCTTTCTCCCACCTAGCGATCTCCTTATAGCATCACCTACTGGCAGAGCTTAACATCAAGCCAGTTGGTAAAGGAGAAATGGAAGTCTGCAAAGTCCAGATTATCACAGAGTAACACAAAAAATGGAGGATTTATAAATAACGGACACTCCCGAACTGCAGTAAGTGCTATAAAAACCAGGGACTTCAGGTTCTAGGAGCCAAGGCTCCCGCACTGTAAGCCTCTTGCCTGTGCAGCTCCCATCTTGCTTTTCTTTTTTTTTTTAAGATTTTTTTTTAATTTATTTATTAGAGAGAGAGAGAGAGCGAGCGAGCGCAAGAGGGGGAAGGGTCAGAGGGAGAAGCAGACTCCCCGCCGAGCAGGGAGCCCGATGCGGGACTCGATCCCGGGACTCCAGGATCATGACCTGAGCCGAAGGCAGTCGCCCAACCAACTGAGCCACCCAGGCGCCCCCCATCTTGCTTTTCTCTTTGAATCCTCCTCATCCCACCATTCGACCATGGATGAGCTCATTAATGAATCCGAGATCACGGACACTGTCGCCATTTAGAACCGTACTTTTCAAATTGAGACCAAAGTGGAGGCTGAGGGTTAGACATCTTCTCCTTGTGCTCCATTATTAAAACAACAACAACAACAAAACCACCACACACTCCAAAGGAGTTTTGAATCATTCAGTGAGTCTCTATGACCAAGAGGGTGTTCAACTGTGATGCTTTATGTGACACATGCTCTTCTCTGCAGAGAGGAAATCGGGGCTATAACTGTAATGCCACGAAAAGCACGTGGCAAAAATCGAAAAGAGTATCTCCCCAAGAGGAAGGGGCAGGTGAAGACAAAACAGTAAATGCCAGAATATTCTATGCCTCACCTTTCTCTCCTTCAAGCCATTACCTAAGACCCTGTGAACAAAGCACAGAGGTAGAATTCTGCAAATTTAGTACTCAAGATGACAATTTCACTCCTACACAACCAACTCTTCACTGTGCTTGACTCGCCTCTGTTCTCACTTCAGCAATGACTGAAATAGATGACCAAGGCACGGTGGTAGACATAATGATAGATCACAATGTGGTGAGTCATGATGCCGGTTGGATTCCACCACCGCAGCTTCTTAAATGCAGGGAAAAGGGAATTTGAAAGGCAAGTTAAAGTTATATATATGAGAAAAGATTGGTTTTAAATTAAAAACTTCCTTTACAGAGAACCAATGATTATGACTAAGGGGTTTTTAATTCAAGGAGAGGAATATACATTACTGTGGTCCTTTCATACTCAGTTTATTAAACTTGTATCTGATAAAAACCTGAAAAATCACTTTACTGAGGACTTAGACATCCATTATAAATTTGATTAAATCCCCTCAATTTAAACTAATTACAAATTGAGTATGGTTGATTCCTTTGAATGTATTAAGCATCTGTTTTAGACAAATCACACACAATGATTACAAAACTTATAACACATTAAAGCTAGTTATCAAAATGCTAAAACATGTTTAATTTTGTCTCTTATTCCTACTCTTATTTTGACACACCGCTAGTGCTCCTGTTTTTAGATGCTTAGGAGTTTTGTTAATCCAACCAGACACAAAGGGAAAAGATTAGTCTCATGTACACCAAGGTTGCAGATTCTGAGTTGTTGGCTACGTGACCCTGGTTGGAACTTCAGTTGTCACTGTAATGGCCATAGTGATTCAAACAAGTGACACAGGGCATCATAAACAGTCCTTTTATATAATGAATGTTTCATTTTTTTGAAATTTGATGACTTTCCTGGAAATGATGTATTCTTAAACTTTTGTTTCTAATCTACTGTCCTGTCACCATGATGTATGTACCTGATCTACTGACATTTAAGAGTATATATTTTTACCAGATTTATTTTAATTACTGGAGGCACCTAAAATTTAATCACTATAAACAGTTCACCTCTTGGGCTATTAGGCTTAGAGATGAGAGATTAAGCTGTTTTACTGGAAACATTTGAAATCTCCATCTTATTGACCAAACAGGTCTGGTTACTTTTTGCACTATTATAAGTCACAACTCATTACAATAGGTTATTTTATATAACCACAAATGAGAATCACTAATTCCTGTTCTTGGTAGAGTTCCTACTTTATACAGGACTTCTTCCCTGCTTACACAGAAACAAGTATATGTATGCATATTTGTAACTAATAGAAGCAAAATACCCCATCTAATATACTCTGCTATAAAAATCAATTTTTAGGGCACCTGGGTGGCTCAGACATTAAGCATCTGCCTTCGGCTCAGGTCATGATCCCAGGGTCCTGGTATCGAGCCCCACATCGGGCTCCCTGCTCAGCGGGAAGCCTGCTTCTCCCTCTCCCACTCCCCCTGCTTGTGTTCCCTCTCTCGCTGTGTCTCTCTCTGTCAAATAAATAAATAAAATATTTTTTAAAAAATCAATTTTGGGGCACCTGGGTGGCTCAGTCGTTAAGTGTCTGCCTTCGGCTCAGGTCATGATCCCAGGGTCCTGGGATCAAGTCCCACATCGGGCTCCCTGCTCGGCGGGAAGCCTGCTTCTCCCTCTCCCATTCCCCCTGCTTGTGTTCCTGCTCTCGCTATGTCTCTGTCAAATAAATAAATAAAATCTTTAAAAAAAATCAATTTTTAAAGCATCCACATACATAAGCTTCTTTTAGATTACTACTCTCTGCATACTTATTAACTTTTTACTTGGGGTGTTATTAGGAATTCATGGCTTTTTACAGATGCAAATTTCTAAATACTATTTTTGCTATTATTTAATGCTCATGGGAAGTCCCCTTTAGCAGATCTACTCATTCTTTTTTCTACCCCTTACACGCTTTGAAAGCATTTTTGCTTTCTGACAGCAGATATTCCAGACACATCCTGGTTTTTTCTCCAGCCGTAAAGCAGGAAATATCAAATACCTCCAAAGAGACCTGTTCTTTTATATAGAGAACAAAACTGATGACCAAACTATATCTGGACACCAAGTGTACATGGTAGAAATGAGCAAAAAGACATGAAATGTGGGAGTTTTTTTAGTGTCTAAGCTAGAAAACTATGTGTACTTGAGTATGACTTGAAGCTAATTTTTCCAGGTTTCTATGGTTTTGCTCCCAGTTTTCTTTATGCTTTTTCACCACCAAAATTTTCTCAAACTGGCAACTAAGGCCTCAATAGTTCAACAAAGAAACCTTCAAAAGAAAAGTTTAGGATTCCACATGGCTTATACATCTAAAGAATATTTCCCTGTAGAAAACTGAAAGAGAAGTTTGGTTTTTTTTTTTTTAAGATCTTTAAAATTTATTTTGAGCGAGCGAGCGAGCACAAGCAGGGGATGGGGAAGGTGGGGAGGGCAGAGGCAGAGAGAGAATCTCAAGCAGACTCCACGCCAAGTGCAGAGGCCCTGTTGGGCTTGATCCCAAGACCCTGAGATCACAATCTGAGCTGAAACCAAGAGTCAGATGCTCAACTGACTGAACCACACAGGCATCCCGAGGAGTTCCTCAAAAAAAAAAAAAAAATCCCACAAGTGAAGAGAATTGGGAAATAGAGTAGGATTTATGATTTTGGAAAGGAAAATTACTGTAATGGTGGGAAATCCATGTTTGTGATCCTAGAGAATTGCCACTCTTACCCTTCTTTGAAAAAGATACAAGGCAAAAGTTGGGAGGACTGAATGAAGAAAAAGCCACTATTTTATGTAACAACTCAGCCAATTTTCAAAGAGTCCATGGTTCACAGTGCTGCCCTAACTCAAGGAAATTTTCACATACTCCCATATCACAAAAAAATGTTACAACTTCATCTTTGTATTGAAGCTAATTCCATAAATGACTCAACTATGTACTACTTTTGTTAATATACTCTTGAACATACAATAATAAAATCTGATTCAGGATGGGCGCCTGGGTGGCTCAGTTGGTTAAGCAACTGCCTTCGGCTCAGGTCATGATCCTGGAGTCCCGGGATCGAGTCCCGCATTGGGTTCCCTGCTCAGCAGGGAGTCTGCTTCTCCCTCTGACCCTCCCCCCTCTCATGTGCTCTCTCTCATTCTCTCTCTCAAATAAATAAATAAAATCTTTAAAAAAAAAAATTTGATTCAGGATGATGGTGGCAATGGCAGCTTAGTTTTTGACTCTCCTTAAATCCCACCATACAAAGCAGATATCAATCTAGAAAAGGCCAAAGAAAAGGAAATCTTAAAAAAACAGAAGAAAATTAAAGAACATTTAGATGTCACTACACACCCATCAGAATGATGAAAGTCCCAAACACTGGCAACACTAAATGCTGGTGAGGATGAGGAGTAACAGGAAGCACAGCCACTTTAAGAGGCATTTCCTCACAAAACAAGCTCTTACCAAACAATCCAGGAATTGCACCTCTTAAGTATTTACGCAAAGGAGTTAAAATTTGTATCCACACAAAACCTGCTTAGGCTGGATGTCTTATTCATAATTGCCAAAACTTGAAAGCAACCTAGAGGTTAGTAGGTGAATAGACAGACTGTGGTACTTCTGAACAATAGAATATTAAGCACCAGAAAGAAAAAAAAAAAAGAGCTATGAAGCCATGAAAAGACATTGAAGAATTTTCAGTGCGTATTACTAAGTGCAGTAAGCCAATCTGAAAAGGCTACATGCTGTGTGATTCAACTCTATGACATTCTGGAAAAGGCAAAGCCATAAGACACTGAAAAGATCAGTGGTTCACAGAGGTTGGTGTGAAGGAGTGATGAATAGGCAGAAAACAAGATTTTTAGGGCAGTGAGAGCTATTCTGAATGATACTACAATGGTGTATACATTTGTCAAAACCCATAGGATGTACAATACTTGAGTAAACCCTAATGTAAATTATGGACTTTGGGTGATAATGTTCATGGAGGTTCTTTAATTTTAACAAATATACCCTGATGTGGGATGCTGATGATTGGAAAGGCTGTGTGGGGGAGTGGAAGGGGCTATCTGGGAACTCTGCTTTCTGCTGCTCAGTTTCACTGAGAACCTAAAACTTTTTAAAAATAAAGTACTTTGGGGGACGCCTGGGTGGCTCAGTCGATTAAGTGTCTGCCTTCGGCTCGGGTCATGATCCCAGGGTCCTGAGATTGAGTCCCGCATCAGGCTCCCTGCTCCGCAGGAAGCCTGCTTCTCCCTCTGCCTCTCTGTCTCATGAATAAATAAAATCTTAAAATAAAAATAAAGTATTTTTTAAAAAGGTAGAAACAAAGATTTGAGAGAAAGGGACAGATATCAAAAATAGAGAAGAACTAACATTTTTTTAGATCTAACATTTTAATTAAAAACTGAAATTACAGGGGCTTCTGGGTGGCTCAGTCTTAATTAAGCATCTGACTTCAGCTCAGGTAATGGTCTCAGGGTCCTGGGATGGAGCCCTGCATCGGGCTCCTTGCTCAGTGGGAGTCTGCTTCTCCCTCTGCCTGCCGCTCCCCCTGCTTGCGCTGTCAAATGAATAAAATCTTAAAAAAAAAAACCCTGAAACTACATACTAAAACAACTAGTGTACCTAAAAAGAAATTATCAATGCCTAGCAAAATTCAAATAAAATTCGAATAACATGGAAAAGAAAAAAATATCCAAAGACTATATTACTTCTCAAAAATCATAATTTTTTAAAGATTTTATTTGAGAGAACACAAGCAGGGGGAGGGGCAAAGGGAGAGGGAGAAGTAGACTCCCCATTAAACAAGGAGCCAGATGCAGGGTTCAATCTCAGGACCCCAGGATCACGACCTGAGCTGAAGGCAGACACTTAATCGACTGAGCCACCCAGGTGCCCCCAGGAATTTTTTTTTTAAGATTTTATTTATTTATTTGACAGAGACACAGCGAGAGAGGGAACACAAGCAGGGGGAGTGGGAGAGGGAGAAGCAGGCTTCCCGCTGAGCAGGGAGCCTGATGTGGGGCTCGATCCCAGGACCTGAGCCGAAGGGAGACGCTTAACGACTGAGCCACACAGGCACCCCAAGAAATCCCATTTTTAATCAGACTTTTCAATAACAATGTTTTATGCCAAAGGAAAATAGAGTAAGGTATTGAGTTATCAAGGAAAGCAAATATAAGGATTTGGTATCTAGTCAAACTAACTTGCAAATATGACTACATCAACCTAGTATCAATGCATAAGAACTCAGGTATTATTTTTCCCCATGATTTTCCTGAGGAATCTACTAGAGAACAAGTTTAATACCCAAATGACTAGAGAAACACTAACCTAAGGACAAGAGATGAACATTAATATACACTTACTTGTGGAGCTAGGATGCAGTGATGGTTAAAAGTGTGATAATATGCTATTTTACAGCTATGTTCTCACAATAAAGAAATTATACAATTTTCAAGGGGGAATAATGAGGAAACATGTGCATCTAGGAATGTTAACTGTTTTTATGTAGGTGATAATAGTAGTCCTGTGTAATTCTGAGCCCACTGTGTAAGTGCCGTGGAACAAAGTGAGCAATGATGTGATATTCTAAATTCAATCATCCTATCTCCTTGAAAATCAAAATTTCCGACATGAAAGAAAAAGATTCAGATGTAAGACAGAAGCTAAACAGAAACCCTAGTCATGAATTTAATTTGCAGGTATTTCTCATATTTTATTTTTACATGTTTTGGGGATATTTCTTCCTAACTGTCCACTGAAAAGGCCTAGAAACAACCAGCCCAGTAGCAGTGAAAAGCCCTACGACTGAGGTTATGGTCTTGAAAACCATTTCCCCCCTACAGAACACTAGGGACCCTTGGGGAATAGCCAATTACACGTTTAGGACAGGAAATGTAGAAGATGAACCACAACCTATTATCCCAGCAGAGAGTGAAGAAGCTATTCAAGACTACCAGGGGCATATGCCAAGGACTCTGGAGCCAACCTAAAAGACCTCCACAGCCAATTTAATTTTTAATAAGGATTAAGACACAAAATATATTTAACCTCTTTAATTCAAAATGATTTTTAATAAAAGGGGTAGCCCAGGGCACCTGGGTGGCTCAGTCGGTTAAGCGTCTGCCTTCGGCTCGGGTCATGGTCCCAGGGTCCTGGGATCGAGCCCCGCATTGGGCTCCCTGCTCCGCGGGGAGCCTGCTTCTCCCTTTCCCATTCCACCTGCTTGTATTCCCTCTCTCGCTGTGTCTCTCTCTGTCAAATAAATAAAATCTTTAAAAAAAAAAGGGGGGGGGTAGCCCAATTGACCGGCCTTATAAGATCATGATGAACCACTCATTAATTTGAAAACTGGTAGCCACTGAGAAAGGGTATTTATGCTGTCTTTCCAATTCTAGCTACACCTAGGAATAACCAAATAGTAGATGATTGTAAACTTCTTATAGCTATGTTTCAATTAACAGATGAAGATAGAATTAGGGTATCCTAACTATGCAATCTTAACAAATGACTGGATCTGAGCAAGGTACAGCAATGGCTGCTAACATCAAGAGTAAAGAATATGTCCCACCCATGAAATAGTCTTGCCAAAAAATTCACATGTAATTAAGTTTTTATTGCAGGTATCAATATACAGGAAATGAAAAGGGCAGAGAAATGTGCCAAACCCCATGTTGGGGATGCAACCAGCATACTCCAGACTGGGAGAAACTCTACAGATCAAATATCTGAGTTTCTTCAACAAATAGGTGGGGAGAGGCGCAGAAAAAAAACCTATACATTAAGGAGACCATAAAGAGACTATATTATTCTATATTGCAGAGACATTATATATATATATATACACACACATATATATATACATATATACATATATATATACATATATACATATATATATATATATATGAAGAAGACAGGGAGGGAGGGTACCAAAGTATTCGAGGTTGCACACTTTGATGGTAAGATAATAAAGAAAAGCAAAAAGGTGATTACTTTAAATGTCAGTATAGTAGTTATTTTTAGAAGAAGTGGAAGAGGTTGTGAATAGAATGGGGAATTGCAAATATAAAAGGTGCAAAAGGCTTCTAAGGTGACTAAAAAATTTCTATTTCTTCACATGGGTTATTTATAAAGTTATTTGCCTTAATTCATTAAGTTTTATATATGTTTCATGCAATTCTTTGTTTTATCTTACAAAAATAAATTTTAAAAACTGTTACTGTAAGACAAAATATTTTAGTTTTTTTTTTTTTCCCCTAAGATTTATTTGAGAGAAAGAGAGAACAGAGAAGCAGGAGAGGCAGAGGGAGAGGAAAAGAGAAACTCAAGCAGACTTGGCACTGAGTGCAAAGCCCGATTCAGGGTTCAATCCCAGTACCCTGAGATCACAACCTGAGCTGAAACTAAGAGTTGGACACTTAACCGACTGTGCCACCCAGGCGCCCCAAAATATTTTAAATGTTATATTTCATTTTTTATTATGTTCAGTTGGCCACTGTATAGTACATCATTAGTTTTTGATGTAGAGTTCAGTGACTCATTAGTTGCATATAACACCCAGTGCTCATTACAATATGTGCCCTTAATACCCATCACCCAGTAACTCCATCCCCCCAGCCCCCTCCCCTCTAAAACCCTCAGTTTGTTTCCCAGTGTCCATAGTCTCTCATGGTTCATCTCCCTGATTTCTCCTCCTTCAATTCTCCCTCCCTTCCCCTATTAGACCAGTGTTTTATTTATCTGAATTTATGATCATACTTTTAATAGGAACTCCCCTTCTTGGAGTTACCATTTTATTGAAAACTATGTACAGTCTTATCCATGCTTAAGACAGGCCATGTGCACAGCATGGACTCAGGAAGTTGTTACAAGGCAAAAGTAAAATCTGTCCCAATAGCATAAAAGATCCAGAAGTTTGACGACAAACATGATATCCATGGAAAGATAGATAAAATCAGAGCAGCTTTGATTTTAGACAGAATATGTTGTTTTTCCCCATAGAACTGGAGATGGCTCTGACCTGTCCTATGAACACTGAAGCAACAGTGACACAAACATGATGAGAGCCTAAGAAAGAACAGTTTCTCCAAAAGCAGCTGTAACCAGGTATAATTTTTATTTTTTAAATCAAGACTACATTTACGCTAGGCACAGAGGTCTAGCAGATTAGCTTTGATTACAAGGAAGCTAAACTCTACTGATCAGAGACTTCCTTCCCAAGGAGACATACCTAAAAGCTAAGCACAAGTAGGTTTAGAGTTATTTCCAGGAGGTCTGTGAATCTACAGGCTGGTGAGCAATGCTTACAGGCTGAACGTGTCATCCACATAAGATGTTCACTAACTGTTCAAACATAATTCCTTTTATTTTTAATTAAACATGTTATTGAATTCAGTTTCACATTTATATTTCTATGTATGTTTTGGTTCAAGATTTTTTCCTTTTTTTATTTTGAACATGTTCAAAGCTACAAAGGAGTTGGAAGCATAGCACAGGGACACCACATGCCCTTCATGTAAATTCACCAATGCCTAACAGTTATGGCAATATATTCTCATTCTCTCTTGCTCGCTCTCTTATATGCTCACCTGTGATGTTCTTTATTTTCCTGATCCATTTTTAAGTTAACTGCAGACTTCCCCTCTTGACTACTAAATACTTGAGCATCATCTCCTAAGATTAAAACAAAGGTCATTTTCCTACACAACCACAATATAACTCGCATACCTATTGAAATTGACACCAACAGTAATAATAAACAAACTGAGGGTTGCTGGAGTGGTGGGGGTAGGAGGGTTGGGGTGGCTGGGTAATAGACATTGGGGAGGGTATGTGCTATGGTGAGCTCTGTGAATTGTGTAAGACTGTTGAATCACAGACTTGTACCTCTGAAACAAATAATACATTATATGTTTTAAAAAAAAAAAGATAGCAGGAAGGGAAAAATGAAGTGGGGGGGAGTCGGAGGGGGAGACGAACCATGAGAGACGATGGACTCTGAAAAACAAACTGAGGGTTCTAGAGGGGAGGGGGTGGGGGGATGGGTTAGCCTGGTGATGGGTATTAAAGAGGGCATGTACTGAATGGAGCACTGGGTGTTATACACAAACAATGAATCATGGAACACTACATCAAAAACTAATGATGTACTGTATGGTGACTAACATAACATAAAATGAAAAAATAAAAAAAAATGTAAAAAAAAAAATGTAAAAGAATGGGAAAGAGATACTAGTTTCAACAACTCCTAAATAAATACTTCCTAAATTAACAATTTCTAAAATATTCCTAAATATTTTATTTCTGAATATGAAAGTCTTTTTTCAAGTTTGTTTTTCCTGACTCAGGATCTAAACAGGATCAGGGAAGAAATTTTATTGTGTTTTCTTTTATTCCTTAATGTAGAATTGTCTGCAGGACTTTTATTTATTTTATTTTATTTTATTTTGCACCAGACACCAGGACAGTCTTGCAGAGTATACCACATAATTAGTCTGATTAACAGATGCAGCTAATTTTTTGTAAAAATGTTAGAAACAATATTATGTACTTATTTCATGTAATCAGGATGTACATAATGGCCATTGTCTATCTGAGGGGCTAAGTTTGAGCACTTGGTTAAGAGGATCACAGGCAAATGTCTCCATTGAAAGCTTTATTTTTCCCTGCGTTATCAAAGTATTAGCAAGCTATGTTTTTACAAACTTATTTACTATATTCCCTACGTTTTTCATCTCAGTGACTTATTTTGTAACTGGAAGTTTGTACCTCTTAATTCCCTTTATCTATTTCACCCATTCCCCCCTGCCCCAGCCACCACCCCTCTGATAACCACTTGTTTGTTCTCCATAGGTAAGGGTCTGGTTTATTGTTTTTGTCTTTTTTTTTTTTTTTTTTGCCTATTCCTTTGTTTTGTTTCTTATATTCCACAAGTGAAATCATTTGTATTTGTTTTTTGTCTGCCTAAAGCTAATAATACAGCATGTTAGTTATACTTCAGTAAAAAAGGAACCAGTAAAAAAAAAAAAATGTATATATACATATATAGGCAAACTAAATTCAATAATACATTAAAAAAATCCTTCATCATGATCAAATGGGATTTATCCCAACAAGGTAGGGGTGATTCATCATATACAAATCAATAAATGTGATACACAACATTAACAAAATGAAAGAGATCATGATCATTGTAATCAGTGTGGGGGGAAAAAAACACTTAAGTTCAACAAATTAGGTATAGAAGGAATGTTCCCCAGAATAATGCTATATATAACAAGCCCACAGCTAACATCATACTGAATAGTTAAAAGTTAAAATCCTTTCCTCTAAGATCAGAAATAAGACAGGGATGCCCACTTTGTCACTTCTGTTCAACAGAGTACTGGAAGTCCTAGCCACATCAATTAGGCAAGAAAAAGAGAAGGCATCTGTATTAGAAAGGAAAAATTATCTGTTTGCAGCTGACATAATCTTATATATATAGAAAATCCTAAAGACTCCAGTAAGTAAGTAAGTAAATAAAACTCAGGGAAGTCAGGATATAAAAATCACCATACAGCAATAAGCTGCATTTCTATATATTATTTGAAAGAGAAATTTAACCAAGGAGGGGCATCTGGGTGGCTCAGTCATTAAGCGTCTGCCTTCGGCTCAGGTCATGATCTCAGGGTCCTGGGATCGAGCCCCACATCGGGCTCCCTGCTCTGCGGGAAGCCTGCTTCTCTCTCACCCTCTGCCGCTCCCCCTGCTTGTGTTCCCTCTCTCGCTGTGTCTCTGTCAAATAAATAAAATAAATTAAAAAATTTAAAAAAAATTTAACCAAGGAGATAAAAGATCTGCCCAATAAAACTTTAAGAAAAAAACTGATGAAAGATTGAAGACAACACAAATAAATGGAAAGTTATCCTTGTGCTCTTGGATTAGAGCAATACCGTGAAGTTACTCAGATTACCCAAAGAGAACTACAGATTCAATGCAATTCCAATCAAAAATCCCAGTAGCATTTTTTTTTTTTAACAAAAATAGAAAAACACTATCCTAAAATTTGTTTGGAACCGCCAAAGACCCTGAATAATTGAAGCAATGCTAAGAAGAACAAAGACAGAGGCATCACACTACCAGATTTCAAGCCATATTACAAAGGCAACAGTAATTATAACAGTATAATACTGGCATCAAAACAGGCACATAGGCCAGTGGAAGAGAACAGAGTGCCCACACATAAACCCACACATATAAGGCCAACTAATTTTTTACAAGATTGCCAAAAACACAATGTGGGGGGAAGCAGTCTCTTCAAAAATTGGTGCTGAGAAAACTGGATATTCACATGCTAATAAAACTGGGCCCTTTTCTTACACCACTCACAAAAATTATCTTAAAATGGATCACTTGGGGGTGTCTGGGTGGCTCAGCTGGTTAAGCCTCCGACTCCAGGAGTCTGCTTCTCAGTTTCTCTCTCTCTCAAATACATAAATAAATCTTTAGAGGAAAAAATCAATCATTTAAATGTGAGACCTGAAATCAAACACAGAAATCAAAAGGAAAGAATCCTTGTCATTAGTCTTGGCAAGGATTTCTTGGAAAAGACACCAAGTGCACAGGCAACAAAAACTAAAACAAGTGGGATTACTTTAAAGAACTCTGTATAACAACAACAACAAAATCAAGTTGAAAAGGCAACCTACAGAATGCGAGAATATTCACAAACCATATATCTGATAAGGAGTTAATATCCAAAATATATGATGAACTCCTACAACTCAGTAACAAAAAAAAGGAAATAATCCATTAAGAAGTTAGAGAGGGGTGCCTGGGTGTCCAACTCTTGATCTCAGGGTCATGAGTTCAAGCCCTGCATTGGGCTCCATGCTGGGTGTGACTCATACTTTAAAAAAAAAAAGGGGGGGTGGGAAAGAAAGGACCCTGAAAAGGTATTTCTCCAAAGAAGATATGCAGATGGCCAACAGGTACATGAGAATATGCTCAACATCACTGAACACCAGGGGAATGCAAATCAAAACCACAATGAGATATCACCTCACAGCTTTTAGAAGGGCTAGTATCAAAAAGACAAGAGATAAATGCTAAGAAGGATGTGGAGAAAGGGGAACGTGTTTATACTATTGGTGGAAATGTAAAATGGTACAGCCATTATGGAAAACAGAATGGCAGTTCCTCAAAAAATTAAAAACTGAGGTATCATATGATGCAGTAATCCCACTCCTGGTTATATATCCAAAGGAACTGACATCAATAATCATACTGAAAGGGGCGCCTGGGTGGCTCAGTTGGTTAAGCGACTGCCTTCGGCTCAGGTCATGATCCCGGAGTCCCTGGATCGAGTCCCGCATCGGGCTCCCTGCTCGGCAGGAGCCTGCTTCTCCCTCTGACCCTCCCCCCTCTCATGTGCTCTCTCTCATTCTCTCTCTCACAAATAAATAAATAAAATCTTTTAAAAAAAAAATAATCATACTGAAAAAGCCATCTGTAGTCCTATATTCACTGCATCATTATTCATAATAGCCAAGATCTGGAAACAACCTGAGTGTCCATCAACAGATGAATGGATAAAGAAGATGTAGAACATATACATGCAATAGAGTATTCACAATAGTCATGAGAAAGAACAAAATCCTGTCATTTCCAACAATGTGGATGGACTTTAAGGGCCTTATGCTAAATGAGGTATGTCAGATAAGGCAAGACAAACACTGTATGATCTCACTTATATGTGGAATCTAAAATAACTAAACTCAAGAACAATAGAATGGTGGTTACCAGGGGCTGGGGAATTGGGAAGATGTGTAAGGGGACAAACTTGCAATGAGTAGATAAATAAGTTCTGAAGATCTAATATACAGCATAGTAAATACAGTCAGTAATACTGTATAATAAACTTTAAAGTTGTTAAGAAACTAGGTCTTAATTGCTCTCACCACAAAAAAAAAAAAAGTGACATGAGAAAGGTGTTAACTAATGCTACAATGGTAATATTGCTATATATAAATGTATCAAACCAATACATTTTACACCTTATCATTGACACAACATTGTGTCAGTTTCTCAATTTGTAAAAATCAAAACAGAAATAATGTTATCTAAGGAGGGATATTTCAATGCAATGTTTCCTGTTTTCAACAATCTTTGCCCATTTGTTTTAACATCTATTGATGTTATTCTGCTGGAGGTGCCAAGATAGAGATTTTCAAACTTTATTATTTTTTCTGCATTTATTAACGTAGTAACTTTTTTGTTTTCTCAATCTGTAGATACAAAAACATGTACTGCTATCTGAGGGTGCAAATCTTCATCTATGTTAGGAGTCACGTTATCTAGGCAGACACTAGACTTTTGGCTGCAGATTATTTAAATGTCCCACTTCCCCACACAGTTTGCTGCACCAACACACAGGACAATCATTGCTTTGCTTAGAAGCTTTGTTGATTTACAGCACTGCTGTCTGAATTATTGTGGAGATTTCATTATTAGATTTGATCATGATAAACTGATTTTTTATAAAATTCAGAACCTCATTATTCCTGACGTCTAGTATTAGGATTCTAGGGAGTGGTAGGAAATAACCAAATCAGGCTTTAACTAGATCATGAAGACAGTAAGCAAATAATTGCACAACCCCTGCCTCCATTCATGCTGAGACCAACAGAAATTTAATATTTGCTGTTTAACTTATCTTCATTTTCCTTAATTTCCAACGTGTTTAATGCAAAGACTACATGGGGCCATGTTGTTAAACTTTTATGCAGGCATGTTACTCTAATTTCTGATTCCCTGGGTTGTTCTAGAAAATCAGCCAGAAATTGCTACAGGTGCAGAATTCAGCAGCTTAAAAACTGCATTCAAATAGAGACCGATTTCATTAAATGAGAACATGGTATGTAGATCTTTTACTAGGCTCAGATGTAAGGGTCTGACTTACTTGTTTCTTGAGCCAAGTCAAGAATTTGGCTGACCAATTACATGCCTGCCCCTGTGAGGTTAACAGAAACACCAACTGAAATAGAGGTTGCATTTTTAAGTCATTTTTGTTATTATTAATACTAAATTATGAAGTCTGCCAATACAAATGAGAACCTCTTTTCTGACCTAGGGTGATCTTATCCAAGGGAGATAGACAGTGGATATTTAAAATACAGCAGAAATCAAGTAAGATAGAAACAGAGAGTAAGGCAAACTATAAGAGACTTTTAACTAGGGGAGCCCAGGTGGCTCAGTTAAGCATCCAACTCTTGGTTTCATCTCAGGTCATGATCTCATGGGTCATGAGATGGAGTCCTACAATGGGCTCTGCACTCAGCAGGGAATCTGCTTGAAGATTCTCCCCTTCTGCTCCTCCCCCCACTCACACACAGAAGCTCTCTAAAATAAATCAATCTAGAAAGCTTTTCCACTCCTCCACCTGGCCTGCATCTGCTTGGCGTCTCTGCCAGACCCAGGCGGTGGTGGCCGCCCGGACTCTCTTGCCCTCAAGAAATGATTTCCTGTTCTCATGTGGGTGATCTTTCATCTCCACAGAGGTGATTAGCTTGGGGAACAAATAAAAGCACTCAGAATAAAAAAAAGAGAGAGAGAGAGAGAAACTCTTAACTATAGGAAACAAACTGAGGGGTGCTGGAGGGGATTGGGTAACTAGCGGATGGGCATTAAGGAGGGCACTTGATGTAATGGGCACTGGGTGTTATATGCAAATGATGAGTCACTAAATTCTACCCCTGAAACTATTACACTATATGTTAGCTAACTTAAAGAAAATCTTGAAAGAAAAAAAAAAAAATACAGCAGAAATCAGAGACCATTTTAGTCAACAGACCATACCAACTTCCTGGAATATGTTGGGATTACTTATCTTGTTTTAATCAAATTTGAAGGATGATAATGGAGTTAATACTTGCTTATAGGAAACACTAGCTTATAGGAATTATGTAAATTTTGTAAGTTAAAAACCAGTAATTTTTGGATGAAATGTAAGAATGGCTGAAATTTGGAAACAGATCCCGAAAAAGAGCTAATTCCTAAAATAAACGTTTTGTACTTTTTTCAGAAAAATCAAACACTACCCTATTATACAATTTAAAGTAGATTACCATATTGCAAACAGAATTCTTCTACATAAAAATCCAAATGTTGTCTAATAAGTTTACTAAATACACAAGTTTGCCTTCCTAAAAGCAAAAAACATTTGTTCTCTAAATCTATTGTTCATGTAGCTGTAAATGAGCATCACTCATTCAAGATTCTCTAATATTCACCTTGGATCAGCAGAGTTATTACCTGGAGCTGCATCTTAATATTCAAAGATTTAAAAAAATACCCATGCTTGAGCACAACTCCAAAAATTCAGGTTTACTGGAGATTTACTGGATTCAGGTATGTTCATATTTTAAAAGCTCCCCCAAGTGATTCTCATGTATATTGCCATTTAGAACCACTCAGTAGAAAGTAGATATACACAGGTTCAAACAACTTTGCCTTACTAGTTATACAGTATTTAGAAAGGTAGTAAAATCTACAAACATTCCTTCATTTGTATGTTATCATAACCACATAAGCATGGAAATATAACAAAACATCCTATTTCACTATTTTTGTAATTGTTTCAGTCCTAAAAGTCTACACACGTTTAACAGGGTTTTATTCAAAAAAAAAAAAAAAAAAAAAAAACTATTATTAAAGTCACAGTGAGTCTTAAGATGAATGATATCCTAGGATGAGCAAGTAGGGTTTGGATCCAGTGGCCTGGCCCAAAATTAATGCTGCCCTAGCAAGGTTCTTCCAGCCACATTCTTCTCTATGCCTCAGTACTAGTCAAGAAGGGTCTTAGAACCTCAAAATTGAGTCTGAAAAGTCAGATCAAGCCATTTGAGCCTCTGGAAGTGTGACTCATGGTAGGAGCAATACCTAAATGTGGGTAATCAAAATCAATTTTTTGTACCATCCCAGAATATAAATATAACCTAAAAAGATCTATAATTAGTCCTAATCCAATCTTCAAGTCTCAAAATTTAAGTTCTTATACAAGTTCTGCCTCTCTTCATACCAACTTAAAAATACACATATCCTCTTGCTTCCTTGTCTTAATGGTCTCTTGAATCACCTGCAGGGTGGGTAATTATCCTTTCATGTGTTTGGGACCACCATACATTATTATTACTCTTCATCATCTCATTTTATTAAGGGGGGGAAGACTTTCTAATAATAGAACTGGAATATCTTGGGTAGGGGCCTTTCTACCATAATATATTCATTAGGGGTTTTTGAATTATGACCTATCAGTGTATTGGGGGTCTCTAGTGAGAATTTTTAGATTTTTTATTAATTTTATTTTATTATGTTAGTCACCATACATTATTAGTTTTTGATGCAGTGTTCCATGATTGTTTGTGTATAACACCCAGTGCTCCATTCAATACATGCCCTCCTTAATACCCATCACGGGGCTCACCCATCCTCCCATCCCCCTCCCCTCTAAAACCCTCAGTTTTCTAGTGAGAATTTTAAAGTTTCCTATCCCTATCTTATCTTCTTTGGACAAAGATCATATTAGTGAAAGAATGTTAAGTAGATAATTCTACAGAAATGTGGTGATGAGCACCGGGTGTTATATGCAACTAATGAATCGTTGAACACTACATCAAAAACTAATGATGTACTATATGCTGGCTAACTGAAAATGATAAAATAAAATCTAATCTCTCTCATATCCATGAAAACTTCTGATATAGCAAAACATCAACAACCCATAGTTCTTAGCTCTAGTTTTTACCAGTTCATTATTTATTGGTTTAATGTCTCTTCTCTTTTCCAAGACAAGCTACCTAAAAGATTTTGTTTTGTCGCTGCTCCATGTCAAATGCTTAGCACAATGGTAGGTATATAATAGAAAAACATTTCTACTGAATGAAAAAAAAATTATAAGCATAATTATACTCAGCCCAGAAGTCACTCCTGAATCAGTCTGTGACTGACTTCTCACAGAGATGTGAAGTAGCAGTGATTTTCTTCCTTATACTATCTATATCATAATATCTGAGCACCTCCCTCAAGCCATCTCCACTCTCTATGGGGCTCCCAGAGGCCCATGTCCTGGCTAACGATAGCAGCTATATCTGTGGTCAAGAGAGTAACTATCATCACTATGCACATTTTTCATTTGGCCACATGAGAGGTTCTTTCTGACATTGCTTCTGACACCAAGTATGTGGGATTTTTCCTCACTCCAATTCTGATTCCCCCATACCAATTGGGTGTCCAATTCAAATCTGATACAAACTCCTGGAATTAACTCAGACTCCCCAGGTTAAGGGCTCAGTCCCATAAATCTAACTCTACTTCAGATACCAGCTAGTTTCCCAGGCTACTCACACTTCTGCCCAGCTAATAAAAATGCATGGATTCCCTCAAGTTTGACAGCTCACTATAACTACTCACAGAATTCAGGGAAGATTTACTTTTCTTACTATTACTGGTTTATTACAAAAGATATACCTTAAAAGAGCCCAATTGAAGAGATGTATAGGACAAAGAATAGGAGAAGAGGTACAGAACTATCATGCACTCTCTGGGGGCATCACTCTCCTAGCACTTTGATATGTTCACTAATCTGGAAGCCCCCAAACTTCATTTTTAGGAATTTTTATGGAAGTTCCATTATGTCAACATGAATGAGTTAGTCATCGGTCTCTGAACTCTATCTCCAGTCTCTCTCCCCTCTCCAGAGGTTGAGGGGTAAGGCTGACAATTCTAAGGTCTAATCGAGGCTAGGTCATTCCAGACCCCATCCTGAAGCTATTTAGGAGGCCCACCAACAATTGCCTCATTAGCATAAATTCAGGTATGGTTAGAAGGAGCTCCCATCTCCCTCATTACTTGGGAAATTCCAAGGATTTTAAGAGCTCTGTGCCAGGACCTGAAACAAAAGCCAAGTATTTTTTCCTATTTTACTATACCATGGTTGTTTCCTCTCATCTTTATTTTACCTGTGGTTATACTAAACAGAGAAATGCACCCCCTATCTGGGTTGCAATCCAGTATTAAAGTATGACATAGAACAGCCTTAGGATTCACGGTGCCAACACAATCCTCAGACTATAAATGGTTAATATGGCTCATTATAGCCTTAATGTAGGCCCACCCCAGCAACCTGGTATGATCTCCCCAGTAGGAATTTGAAAGATAGCCTAAGAGATCTTACATCATGTTCCACATTTCTTCCTTCAAACTCCCAGTAACCATCTCTAAATCAAATTTCTATGTGTAGCTATTTGCCTTACAAGCAGCTCTTTGCCTATCCAAAGCTGTCCTTCCCCTTGGTTGAATCATCCCAGAAAGCTGCCCACGAGTTTCAGATGAGAATTTTCTTTCAAGTAGGTGAAACTTAGTGTTTACTACACAGCAGGCAATGTACCTAGTGCTTTACACTAACTCAACCCTTACAACTATCCTTTGAAATAGGCACATATTTTCTCCATTTTCCAATTAAGGAAACTGAGGCACAAAGATATTCAGGAACTTGTCCAAAGTAATACAGTAAGTAGGATAGCCAAGATTCCAACCTCGGAAGTTTGGCTCCAGGGTCAAGGGTCCAAGCTCCTAACATCAATACTAGTAACAGGATTTCATGCAAATCAAAACCCATATACTCTCCTAAGTGGTTGTAATTATTAAATGATATACCATACAAGAAAGTATTAAGCTATTATTTTTAAAAGAAATGTTGGTTTCCCAATTTATTGTCTCCTCCTCTTCCTTCTCCCATTTCTTCTTTCCTTGTTTTTCTCCTATCAGTTCCTGAAACAGTATTATGGCAAAGTCCATTGCTCTTCAATGAGAGGTGCTGAAAGCAGGATTAAGAGAGAGGTTCATTAGGTGTGCTAATGGGAACCCCAGGATATAGCCTCATATCAGCTTCTTCTAGATGTGAAATCTTAGGCAGAAATGAGTCACAGAACCTCTAGGGATGCCTGTCTTTACAAGAGTAACCAGATTTTAGTCTGCAGTATAAAACTGAAAATAGCACTTCTCCTAAGAGATCTTCTCTTGAGAACAAGACAATACACCTCTGCCGATTCTCCTCAGTTCTTGCTGTTTTAGAAAATTTTGTGTTTCTATGGAGGGAAAAAAAATGGAGTCATTGGGATAATACTTAGGCCTGAGCCCACCACCCTGGTAGAACCTCATACACATTTGTTTCAACACTTGCACAATGGCTGATTTTCTTTGGTCAAGATGTACTTCTAATTGATTTGTGCACCCTTGGGTACAAATATGTAAGAGAATGCTCCTGTTTAACCAGGGCTAATATCAGCAAACTTTTCCATGATAAATAGTAAATACTGTGCTGATATGCCCAAAATAGTTATAAATGTCAGCCTTGTCCTATTAAATCATCATCCCTGCTTGTCCACTTCTTGGCTGACACGTGCAAGAGATACTGCCACCCTCAAGTATGTTTACAGCATCCAGCTCAGATAATGAGCCCATTTGCTATCCCACCCTCACCCTGTAAAAAAAAAAAAATCAACATTGAGGAAATGACACAGGTAATTAAATGCCAGCCAAGAACCAAATAGTTCTAAAGTCCACAAAAGCCAAACTGTGGAAAGAGCCAAGATGCCGTTCAACAGACAAATGGATAAAGATGTGGTCCATATATAAAATGGAATATTACTCAGCCATCACAAAGAATGAATACCCAACTTTTGCATCAACATGGATGGAACTGGAGGAGATTATGCTAAGTGAAATTAGTCAAGCAGAGAAGGTCAATTATCATATGGTTTCACTTATTTGTGGAACATAAGGAACAGCATAGAGAACATTAGGAGAAGGAAGGGAAAAATGAAGGGCGGGAAATCAGAGGGGGAGATGAACCATGAGAGACTATGGACTCCAGGAAACAAATTGAGGGTTTTAGAGGAGAGGGGGGTAGGGGGATGGGTTAGCCTGGTGATGGGTATTAAGGAAGGCACGTATTGCATGGAGCACTGGGTGTTATACACAAACAATGAATCATGGAACACTACAACAAAAGCTAATGATGTTCTGTATGGTGACTAACATAACATAGTAAAGAAAAATAAAAGAGTACACTTATGATGAGCATGGAGTAATGTATAGAATAGTTAAATCAGTATATTGTACAACTGAAAATAATGTAACACTGTATTTTATTATACTAGAATTAAAATTTTTAAATTAAAAAATATACCACAAAGAAAACTTAATATATTGTTTGCTTTTATGAGCCATACATCCAAAATGTCAATGTGCCTTTAAAAAGATTTTTATATACATATATGTAAAATGTCTTATTATATATTTTTACCTAAAAATTCAAGTATATTTAATATGATTTTGTCCTTGAAAAAAAATTGCAGCATAATACAAAAAAATTATATATGTCCTAAAAATGTCTGGCAGAACTCATATTAAATGTTTAAAAAAAAAAAAAAACAAAAGTGAAGCAATGAGTGGCAGGAAGAATATAAGAACACAACTTAGCCTGTAATTCGGAAGTAAACCCTTCACACACTAATACCTACTTGGCTATGCAACAGGTGGGCGTGTCAGTGCTTAATTGAATCAGCATGAAATAATTAGTGACCTTTCAGAATTATTCCTGCTAAATTTTCACAGTGAGGTGATGAGACTTTTTACATTTCCTATTGTCATTCCACATCACTAAACATCCTGCACTCAGTAAGCATTGCACTGGTTATCTAAAACAGAGATGGCAAGCTATCGTCTACAGGCCAAACACCTGTTTTTGTAAATAAATTCTTATTGGAACATAGTTCCATCCATTTATTCATATGTTATCTATGGCTGCTTTTATGCTAAAACAGAATTCAGTAGTTACAACAGAAATCCTATGACCTACAAACCTAAAATATTTGCTATATGGCCCCTTAGGAAAAGTATTTGTCAAACTTTAAGTTCTAGGCAAAAGTTTCTGGCTCTGGGTAAGATGGAGTAAATATATTCTCCCCACTGGTTCTCCCATTTGATTTGGTTATAAAACCTGGACAGAATGCACAGGGAAACTATTGGAGGACTCTGAAAATTAGCAGCAGGTGGATTGAGGACAAAGACCATAATTCAAAGTACCACCAAACCATTTGTGAGTTTGCCATTTTCCTCTCCTTCAGTCAGAATTCTCACCATTTGTCCCTAACACATGGCACAGTTGTGTAAGTTCATGGCAGACCAGGATAATAAAGCCCCACGTATCTGGCCAAAAGACCAAAAGGGAAATTCCCTAGGAAGCTAGACAGTACTGAGAAGATTGTAGGGGTAGAGAAGCTTGTGACCTCATAAAGTGATCTCATAAATTTAATATTTATATTTTATTAATTCCTGGGTTCACCACTGAGCCATTTGTGTGCAGATAGGATCTTAATCAGAATATAACAGATTTTGAAAAATGAATACACTACCACCCAAGATCTCAGACTGGCCACCACTGGTTGTTGTAACAAGGGGTAGATGCAACCAACACTTCAAAGGCTTTGAAAACTGAGCTGATTTTGGAACCACAGCACACTGAAGGCAGCCTGAAGCTAATCAGGCTGCTAAAACCAAATGTCAACATTCACTATAGGATTAAACAAGACCCAGAATCTCACAACCTCATATTCAAATTGTGTCAGATGTAATCCAGAATTACTGTGGATACACTTGTTGTGATGAGCATTGAATATTTTATGTGTTGAATCACTAAACTGTACACCTGAAACTATTATACTGTATGTTAACTGGAATTTAAATAAAAACTTTTAAAAAGCTACTGTGCATACCAAGAACCAGGAAATTCTCCATTCCCATGTCACATGGGAAAGGCAACCCACAGATATTAACACTGAGATTAAATAGATATTAGATCTGACAAAGACTTTAAAGTGACTATTATAAAAATGTTCCAAGCAATGGTAAATACTCTTGAAATAAACAGAAAAATATTAAGTCTCAGCAAATAAATGGGGATTAACAAAATGGAAATTTTACAACTTAAATTCAAGACAAATGGCTAACAGTTGAAACTTTCCTGTGAGAGACACTTCCTTTCTAAAGCCATACAAACATGCTCTCACCAGTGGGGAAGATGGCAGAGTAGGAGGACCCTAAACACACCTCTTTCCACAGATACAACTAGATTACACTTACATCAGAGCAAACAACCCAGAAAAGGACCCAAAGACTAACCAAACTCCACAACTAAATGTAGATAAGAGGCCACCACATCAAAGAGGGTAGGAAGGTTGAGGACCTAAACCCTGTAGGTCTGACAGCTGGAGGGAGAGAATAGCAGGCAAAGAGAAGAGAAACAAACAGTCTATCATACCTAGGAGCCTGCAAGAAGTGAAATCCCCATAGCATTTGGAAAAAGAGGCACTGAGTTTCATGAGTGCTTATAACCAGCAGGACTTACGGCCTAGAACTTTAAAATATCAGTGGGCTCACCTCTAAGAGCCTGAAGGGAACAGGAAGCTGAGCCCTTGCCTTTATTTTTTCTTTTGATTTTATTTAAATTCATTTCAGTTAACCTATAGTATATTATTAGTTTCAGGGGTAGTATTTAGTGATTCATCAGTTCATCAAGTGCCCTCCTTAATGCCCATCACCCAATTACCCCATCCCTTCACCCCCCTCCCTCCAGCAACTCTCATTTTGTTCCCTACAGTTGAGTCTCTTACAGTTTGCCTCCCTCTGTTTTTATCTTATTTTTTCCTTCCCTTCCCGCATGTTCATCAGTTTTCTTAAATTCTACACCCTTTAAAGAGACAATACAGCAAATAGCCTGCAGAAAAACAGCTCAGAAACAGTTGTTGGAAAGGCACCTGGGGTTAAAGGGAAAGAGTGTGACTTATTTCAGAGTTCACTGAGGGACTTCTCCAGGAACAAAGGAGTTGGTTGGCACCATTTTCCTCCCCTACCCCCACCACAAATACACAGTGATCTGCAAGAACCAGCAGGGCACTGGCATTCCCTACCCAACTTGCTTAAAGCATGCCCCAGACCCTCCAGCCAAGACTGCTTCAGTCCCAGGGCTATGGATCCCCTCCCCCATAAGACCCACACAAACTTTGCCAACACTCTCTCCTAACTTCCCATGGATTATGGCCATACCTTGTTAAAACTACATATACCAGGGGCACCTGGGTGGCTCAGTCAGTTAAGTGTCTGCCTTCAGCTCAGGTCATGGTCCCAGGGTCCTGGGATTGAGCCCTGGATCAGGCTCCTTGCTCAGCGGGAAGCCTGCTTCTCCCTCTCCCCTGTACCCCCACTCGTGCTCCCTCTCGCGCTCTCTCAAAATCTTAAAAAAAAAAAAAAAAAACTACACACACCAACCCCATACTATGCAGAACACCCCCAACTACGCAGTCTCTGCAGTGGCTGCAGGGGCTGCAAGTCCCCTGTGGAGGAGGACCAGCACCACCTAGTTAGTAGTGTGCATTTATCCATTCTCATCAGATTGCTCATTTAAGATTGGTGAATGTTATTGCATGTAAATTGCATGTCAAAAAGCTGATTTTTAAATTTTTTCAAAAGAAAACTAGTGTCTTTCATGAAAGTGAGAATAATTTACCTTTTCACAAGGAATCCAACCTCATGCATCTCCTTACTTTCTCAGGAGGAAAGGCGAAAGAGAAGGGAACTCACATTTCTCCTTAGCTTAGGAGAATATAACCATGAAATAGAATTTCTTGTGTTCAGTCTCTAAGGAAGTAAGGTTATCTTCAAGCATGATTTTTTGTGTGCTTTTGGAACATGTCTCAGACTCTTTATTAAAACCTCTTATTAAAAATAAAAATGAGGGATGCCTGGGTGCCTCAGTCATTAAGCATCTGCCTTTGGGTCAGGTCATGATCCCAGTGTCCTGGGATCGAGCCCCACATCGGGCTCCTGCTTAGCAGGGAGCCTGCTTCTCCCTCTCCCACTCCCCCTGCTCATGCTCCTTTTCTGTCTCTCTGTCAAATAAATAAATAAAATCTTTAAAAAAATAAAAATAAAACTTAAAAAGAAGTGCCCATCCCACCCACTTTCAAGAGAAAGACTTAGCTGACTTTCCTAACACTCAGAAACAGTCAGATAGGTAAAATGAGGAGACAGAGGAATAGGTCACAAATGGAAGAACAGGGAAAAAACACAGAAGGAGACGTAAGCAAAATGGATATTCAAATTGCTTAAAAGCATAAAGTTGATCAAAAATCAAAATGGCTGGGCGCCTGGGTGGCTCAGTTGGTTAAGCGACTGCCTTCGGCTCAGGTCATGATCCTGGAGTCCCGGGATTGAGTCCCGCATCAGGCTCCCTGCTTGGCAGGGAGCCTGTTTCTGCCTCTGACCCTCCCCCCTCTCATGTGCTGTCTCTCATTCTGTCTCAAATAAATTAAAAAAAAAAAAAATCAAAATGGCTGCAGTAATGCTTCAATGAGGCTGAATTTTAAAGTAACATTTTTCCTACCTCCTGAAAACCTCCCTTTCACCCTTCTTAGCCTTTTGTTTCAGGAACCCAGGACCACCCTGAAGACCAACAGATGAGGATGGCAGCACATACACAATTCCTGTTAAAAGAAGTTAGATCCTGTACTTCCCTATAAACCTTCAGGCAGGCTTCAGTTTTCAAGTCTTTAGCCTACTACAGCCTCCTTTGCCTGGAAAAGCAATAAAGCTATTCATCCTCTTTATACCCAAACTCTGCCTTCACATTAGATATTCTAGCTGCAGATCACAGAGGTCAGTTTTTAACAACAATTTGAGTAACGTGCCTGAAAGAGAATTTAAAGTAATGATCATAAATATACTCACTGGACTTAGGAGTGGAGGACCTCAAGGGACCCTTAAAAGATAGAAAAGAAACAGAAAGGAAGAACATAATAAATAAGATTAAAAATACACTTGATAGAATAGCAGGCCGGAAGAAGCAGAATAATAAATTAATGAACTAAGAGTAATGGAAAGTAATGAAGCTGGAAAAATGAGAGAAAAAAATTATGCAAAATGAGAACACACTTAGGGAACTCAGTGACTCCATCAAACATAACAACAGTCACATTATAGGGATCCCAGAAGGAAAAGATGGAGAGGAGGCAGAAAACTTATTTGAAGAAATCATAGCTGAAAACTTCCTTAAATCTGGGGTAAGGAGACATATCCAGATCTAGGAAACACAGAGATCCCCCAACAAAAATCAACCCAGGGAGGTCCACACAAAGACACATAGTAATCAAGATAGCAAAAAGTAGAAAAAAAATTTTAAAGCAACAGGAGAAAAGAAGGCAGTGACATACAAGGGAAACCACATAAGGCTACCAGCAGATTTTTCAGCAGAAACTCTGAAGGCCAGGGCGCCTGGGTGGCTCAGTTGGTTAAGCGACTGCCTTTGGCTCAGGTCATGATCCTGGAGTCCCAGAATCGAGTCCCACATCGGGCTCCCTGCTCAGCAGGGGGTCTGCTTCTCCCTCTGCCCTCTTCCCTCTCGTGCTCGCTCTCTCTCATTCTCTCTCTCTCAAATAAATAAATAAAATCTTTAAAAAAAAAAAAAAAAAAAACTCTGCAGGCCAGAAGAGCATGGCATAATATATTTAAAGTGCTGAAAGGGAAAAATCTGCAGCCAAAAATACTCTATATTCAGTAAGGCTATCAATTCAGAATAGGAGAGATTAAGAGTTCCCCAGACCAACAAAATCTATAGGAGTTCATGAGCACTAAACCAGCCCTACAAAAATATTAATGGGGACTCTTTAAATGGAAAGAAAAGAGTGTGAGAGTATGAAAAGTAGGAAATACAAAAGCAGTAAAAAGCTTCTGTTAAAAAAAAAATCCATCAAGGTATTCACACAATAAAAGGATGTAAAATATGACACCATACGCCTAAACCATGGGGGGGGGGAGGGGGGACAGTAAAGAATGGGTTTAAACTTAAGCAACTAGCAATATAGACTGCTAAATGCAAACTGTTAAATACAAACCTAATAGTAACCACAAATCAAAAACCACTAATAGGTATGCAAAGAATAAAGAGAAAGGAATCCAAATAAATCACTAAAGAAAGCCAAAAGACCATAAAAGAGCAAGAAAAGGATCAGAGAAAAACTACAAAATAAGCACAAAAAAGTAATAAAATGGCAGTAAATACATATCAATAATTACTTTGAATGGAAATGGACTAAATCCTCAAACAAAAGACATAGGGTGATGGAATGGATAAAAAAGCAAGACCCATCTATTTGCTGCCTACATGATACTCATTTTAGACATAAAGACACCTGCAGATTCAAAGTAAGAGGATGGAGAAACATCATGCAAATGGATGTCAAAAGAAAGCCAGAATAGCAATACTTGTATCAGACAAAATACACTATTTTTTTCAGATTTTTTTTGAGAGTGGGAGAGAGAGAGAAAGAGAGAGAAAGAGAAAGAGAGAGAGCATGAGATGGGGGACAGTCAGTGGGAGAAGCAGACTTTCTGCTGAGCACAGAGCCTGATGCAGGGCTTGATCCCAGGACCCTAGGATCATGACTTGAGCCGAAGGCAGATGCTTAACCAACTGAGCCACCCAGGCACCCCCACAATAGACTTTAAAGTAAATGCTGTAACAAGACCAAGAAGGACACTATAATAAAGGGGACAAGACCACTTAGCTTCACAGGTGAATTCTATCAAACATGTAAGAGTTAAACGTGTTGTGATGAGCACTGGGTGTTATAGGCAACTAATGAATTATTGAACACTACATCAAAAACTAATGATGTACTAAATGTTGGCCAACTGAAGATAATAAAGAAAGCCTATCCAAGATGTATGTATGGTTTAATAGTAATAAAAGTTTTCCCCACCTTAAAAAAACCATTTAAGAGTTAATAACTATTCTTAAGCTATTCCAAAACATAGAAGGAATACTTCCAAATTCATTATATGAGGCCAGTATCAAACCCAGCTAAAGACACCACAAAAAAACTACAGGACAATTTCTCTGATGAACATGGATGCAAAAATCAACAAAATACTAGCAAACCAAATCCAACAATACATTTAAAATATCATTCATCACAATCAAGTGGAATTTATTCCTGGGAGGCAAGGGGGAATTCAATATTTGCCCATCAGTGTGATACATCACATCAATAAGAGAAAGGATAAAAATGATATGATTATATTAATAGTCACAGAAAAAGCATTTAACAAAGTACAACATATATTCTTGATAAGAGACCCTCAACAAAGTAGGTTTAGATGGAACATACCTCAACATAATAAAGGCCATATACGAAAAACCCACAGCTAACATCATACTCAATAGAGAAAAACAGAGCTTTTCCCCTAAGGAAAGGAAAAAGACAAGACTGTCCACTTCCACTGTTTTTATTAACATAGTACTGGAAGTCCTAGTCACAGCAACCAGACAATAAAGAGAAATAAAAACCATCCAAATTGGTAAAGAAGTAAAACTTTCATTCCCTTCAGATGGCATGATATTCTACACAGAAAATCTAAAGACCACCAAAAAAACAAATGCTAAATGAATTCAGTGAAGTCACAGGATACAAAGATCAATATGCAAAAATCTATTGCATTTCTGTACACTAATTATGAAGTAGCAGAAAGAGAAATTAAAAAAAAAATCCCCTTTACAATTGCACCAAACATAAGATACCTAGGAATAAAAATGACCAAACAGGTGAAAGACCTATACTCTAAAAACTATACTAGTGAAATTGAATAGGACACAAAAAAATGGAAAGACATTCCATGCTCATGGATTGAAAGAATATTGTTAAAATGTCTAATACTACCCAAAGGAATCTACACATTTAGTGCAATCCCCATCAAAATACCCATAGCATTTTTCACAGAACTAGAACAAACAATCCCACAATTTCTATGGAGCCATGAAAGACCTTGAATAGCCAATAGCAATCTTGGGAACAAAAAGCAAAGCTGGAGGTATCCTAATCCCAGACTTCAAGTTATATTACAAAGCTGTAGTAATCAAAACACTATGGTACTGGCTAGAAACTAGATTCCACATAGATCAATGGAAAAGTATAGAAAACCCAAAAATAAACCCACAATTATATATGTTCAATTCATCTTCAACAAAGGTAGCAAGAATATCCAATGGGAAAGAGTCTCTTCAACAAATGGTGCTGGGAATACTGGTCAGCTACATGCAAATCAATGAAACTGGGCTATTTCTTATGCCACACCTAAAATAATAAACTCAAAATGAATTAAAGACCATAATATGAGACCTGAATCCATAAAAATACTAGAAGAGAACACAGGCAGTAATGTCTGACATTGGCCAAAGCAACTTCTATTTATTTTTTATTTTTTTATTATGTTCAGTTAGCCACCATATAGTACATTAGTTCCTGATACAGTGTTCAATGATTCATTAGTTAACACCCAGTGCTCATCACAGCACGTGCCCTCCTCAGTACCCATCACCCTGTTACCCCTCCCCCCACCCACCTCCCCTCTGAAACCCCCCGATTGTTTCTCGGGGTCCATAGTTTCTCATGCTTCATCTCCCTCTCTGATTTCTCCCCCTTTGGATTTCCCTCCCTTCCCCTATAGTCCTCCATGCTATTGCTTATGTTTCACATATGAGTGAAACCATATGATAATTGTCTCTTTTTGACTTACTTCACTTTACATAATCCCCTCAGGTTCCATCCATATCAGTGCAAATGGTGGGTATTCATCCTGATGGCTGAATAATATTCCATTGTGTATATGTGCCACATCTTCTTTATCTATCCATCTGTTGAAGGGCATCTCGGCTCCTTCCACAGTTTGGCTATTGTGGACATTGCTGCTATGAACACTGGGGTGCATTTGCCCCATATTTTCACTACATCTGTATCTTTGGGGTAAATAACCAGTAGTGCAATTGCTGGGACATAGGGTAGCTCTATTCTTAACATCTTGAGGAAACTCCATACTGTTTCCCAGAGTGGCAATACCAACTTGAATTCCCACTAACCGTGTAAGAGGGTTCCCCTTTCTCCACATCCTCGCCAACATCTGTTATTTCCTGTTTTAATTTTTGCCATTCTAACTGGTATAAGGTAGTATCCCATTGTGCTTTTGATTTGTATTTCCCTGATGGCTAGTGATGTTGAATATTTTTTCATGTGTCTGTTAGCCATTTGTAGGTCTTTTTTTTAGAGAAATGTCTGTTCATGTCTTCTGCATTAAAAGGATTATTCACCACAACCAAGTGGGTTTTATGCCTGGCATGCAAGGGCAGTTCAACATTTGCAAATCAATCAACGTGGTAGGGCACATCAATAAAAGACAAGAACCGTATGATCCTCTCAACTGGTGCAGAAAAAGCATTTGAAAAAATACAGCATCTGTTCCTGATTAAAACTCTTCAGAGTAGGGGCGCCTGGGTGGCTCAGATGGTTGAGTGTCTGCCTTCGGCTCAGGTCATGATCCCAGGGTCCTGGGATCGAGTCCCGCATTGGGCTCCCTGCTAGGCGGGGAGCCTGCTTCTCCCTCTGCCTCTCTCTCTCTCTCTCTCTCTCTGACTCTCATGAATAAATAAATAAAACATTAAAAAAAAAAAACCTCTTCAGAGTATAGGAATAGAGGGAACATTCCTCAATATCATAAAAACCATCTATGAAAAGCCCACAGCACATATCATTCTCAATGGGCAAAAGCTGAGAGCTTTTCCCTTAAGATCAGGAACACAACAGGGATGCTCACTCTCACCACCATTGTTCAACAAAATACTAGAAGTCCTAACCTCAGCAATCAGACAACAAAAAGATATAAAATGCATCCAAATTGGCAAAGTAGTCATCAAACTCTCCCTCTGCACAGATAACGTGATACTTTATGTGGAAAACCCAAAAGACTCCACCCCCAAATTACTAGAACTCATACAGCAATTAAACAATGTGGTAGGATACAAATCAGTGCACAGAAATGCTTTTCTATACACAACAATGTAACTGTAGAAAGAGAAATTAAGGAATCAATTCCATTCACAATAGCAACAAAAACCGTAAGAGACCTAGGAATAAACCTAACTAAAGAGGTAAAGGATCTATACTCTAGAAACTACAGAACACTTAGGAAAGAAACGGAGGAAGACACAAGATGGAAAAAATATTTCATGCTCATGGATTGGAAGAATAAACATTGTTAAAATGTCTATCCTCCCCAGAGTTATTTATACTTTCAATGCCATCCCTATTAAAATACCATTGTCATTTTTCAAAGAGCTGGAACAAAAAATCCTAAAATTTGTATGGAACCAGAAAAGACCCCAAATCGCTAAGGGAAGGATGAAAAAGAAAAAGCTGGGGGCATCACATTGCCTGATTTCAAGCGATATTACAAAGCAGTGATCACCAAGACAGCATGGTATTGGCACAAAAACAGACACATAGACCAATGGAACAAAATAGAGACTACAGAAATGGACCCTCAACCCTATGGCCAACTAATCTTTGACAAATCAGGAAAAAATATCCAATGGAAAAAAGACAGTCTCTTCAATAAGTGGTGCTGGGAAAATTGGACAACTACATATAGAAGAATGAAACTGGACCATTCTCTTACACCATACACGAAGATAAACTCAAAATGGATCAAAGACCTCAATGTGAGATAGGAATCCATCAAAATTCTAGAGGAGAACATAGGCGGTTACCTCTTTGACATAGGCCACAGTAACTTCTTTCAAGTCACGTCTCCAAAGGCAAGGGAAACAAAAGCAAAAACGAACTTCTGGGACTTCATCAAGATAAAAAGCTTCTGCACAGCAAAGGAAACAGTCAACAAAATTAAGAGGCAGCCCACAGAATGGGAGAAGATATTTGCAAATGACTTTACAGATAAAGGGCTGATATCTAAGATCTATAAAGAACTTCTCAAACTCAACGCTCAAAAACTAATAACCCAGGCCAAAAATGGGCAGAAGACATGAACAGACATTTCTCTAAAAAAGAAAACTTCTTTTTAGAAAGGTCTCCTGAAACAAGGGAAACAAAAGCAAAAAATAAACTATTGGGGGCACATCAAAATAAAAAGATTCTGCAGAGCGAACAATAAAACTAAAAGGCAATGTACTGAATGGGAGAAGATATTTCCAAGTGACGTATTAAAGGGTTAGCACACAAAATATATGAAGAACTTAAACAATTCAACACCCCAAACCAAATAATCTAATTAAAAATGACCGAAGACATGAACTGACATTTGTCCAAAGAGGACATACAGAAGGCCTACAGACACATGTGCGCAAGCACACTAGAATATTACTCAGCCATACAAAGGAATGAGATCTTGCCATTTGCAATAACATGGATTGAACTAGAGTGTATAATCCTAAATGAAATAAGTCAGAAAAAGGCAAATACCATATGATTTCACTCATATGTGGAATTTAAGCCATAAAACAAATGAGCATACAAATGCATGTACTGCATGGAGCACTGGGTGTTATATGAAAACAATGAATCATGGATCACTACATCAAAAACTAATGATGTATGGTGACTAACATAATAAAATTAAATTAAAAAAACAAAGGAGCAAAGGAAAAAGAAAGACAAACCAAGAAACAGACTCAGAGAACAAACTAATGGTTAGCAGAGGGAGGTGGTTGGGGGGTGATGGGTGAAATAGGTGATGGGGATTAAGGAGGGCACTTGTAATGAGCACTGAGTAATGTAAGGAATTGTTGAATCACTTTATTATACACTTGAAACTAGTCTAAAACTTTATATTCACTACACTGGAATTAAAATTAAAACATGCCTTTACCAAATAGTACAACTAAAATTTCTGGATCTCAAATTGTGCAAGTTTTTTCTAAAAATTTATTGTTGCTTCATTGATATACCTCTAAGATGAAGTTTTTGTGACTGAGAAACTTATCTTTATGGTTATATATTTTTTTTTGCTAGCTTAAACAAAACTGGTATCATCAAGCTCAGTTTTTCATCAAATGCAAAGCTTTCTGGCAAACACCTATCAAATATTTGGCACATTTAAACATTTTGTACTCATTAACAAAAAATATATCAAAGACAACTGGGTTGTGCCAAGTGAACATAGAAGCTTATCAGAAAGGGCTATCAAAGAATGAGGGCAACTGATAGAAACACTATTAAAATCTGCAAACTCACAATGATTTAAAGAGATAAAAGGAAAAAAACTCATTGCACATCTTTGGAAGTAACTAGGCCACTAATTCCTTATTCAGGAGGTTGGCTATTTGAAATTAAGAGAATTGAACAATCATCTTGCCTTCCCTACATGAACTGTATTTCAGGTTAACTAGTTTTAGTTGACAAAAATTTTTATTTTTCTTAACAAAAGTATTCTAGCTAAACTATATGAGAGGGATAACAGACATACACAATAATGAATCATTGAACACTACACCAAAAACTAATGATGTACTGTATGGTGGCTAACTTAATTAAAAAAAAAAAAAAAAGTCACTACTTTGTAGTCTCTAAGTAAAATAATTGATTCAGGCAACAAACATTTACGAGAAGAAACCCTTAGACATAAGCTGTTAGTATTAAATTTATAAGAAATACGGGTGATAGAAAAACTAAATGACAAAGAAGCAAACTATACTACAATTAGGACCTTCTACAGGTTTCTGTTAGCAAGTCACTGATCTGGTGCCGTAACAAGTCAAAATGTCATCAAGAGATATATGTGTCGTGATGGGCACTGTGTACTGTGTAACACTGATGAATCACAGACCTGTACCCTGAAATAATACATTACATGTTAATTAAAAAATTAAAATTAAAATTAAACCAATTAAAAAGAGAAATAGAGATGGAGCCAATATACATTAGAAAAGTCTTAGCAAACAATTATAAAATCCAATGCATAGATCTTGTTTGAATTCTGGCTTGAAAGAAATACACATCTTTGCATCTTTGAGACAATGGTATTGGGTAATAAAGAATTACTAGGTACAGTGGCACTGTAGATAAATTTAGAATGTCCTTTTTTGAGATGCACCTGAAGCATGGAGATGTAAAATGACATGTCTGATGTTTGGCTTCCAACACTTCAGAAAGGTAAAGTTATAAATACAGAAAAATCCTGGTAACGCAAATCCTGATGTTGAGCATATTGAAATACTAGTCTTTCTTCAAAGTCTACCAGCTAATTTCCAAAATCATCTCTGAAAAACAAAGTAACAGAAGATTTGGATGCATTACCAGCTTCTTTTAAATATGTGTTAGTTTTCTCAAAGTGGGTATTCATAAGGGGCAAAATTCTTCATTTTTAAGTTCTAGTGTGTTTTATCTTTTAAAAAAATATTTTATTTATTCATTTGACAGAGAGACAGCGTGCACAAGCAGGGGTAGCAGCAAACAGAGGGAGAGGGAGAAGCAGACTCAGCAGGGAGCCTGATCAAT